>NC_067311.1:5882200-6182200 GCF_020740795.1 Apus apus | reverse complement strand
GGGGCAGACTGCAACTCCCTGGACGGACTTTTGTCAGTAACCTCAGTTACCTGATTTTCCTGATCCAGGGCCATATACCTGTTCTGTAAGTGCACACGTGAAGGTGAGGGAAGCTGGGAGTGGGTTCGTCTGTTGCCTCGAGCAGGGACCCGCTTCCAGTTCCCCTCTTCTCTCAGGTCCCCTACCTCTGCCAGGTGACAGGAAGGCAGAGGATTCTCTACTTCTCATGAAGCCTCCACCTTAAGGTTTTGTCTCATGGATGGAAGGTTATTACTCCACCAATCTATTTCTCTTTCACAATCCTGGATAGTCCGTAATCTTTCCACCTCCTCTTTCAGCTCAGCCACTAGGCTGAGTAAATAATTTACCTGGTCACAGCGTACGCAGGTGTTCTCTCTCCTATCCTCCGATATGACTGACAAGCTGAGACAATCTGTGCAGCCAGAGACCCTGGACAGCTGCATTCTTGAGAGGGACCTCTGTCTGGGTTGCCACTGTCCTCCTGGCAACGGTTTTTGCCCGAGTGGATACCATGGCTAGGTCCTCTTCTTCGGGGGGGGTCATGATCACTAGCCGAGTTCTTACCTTGAACCAAGAGGGGGCCCGTGCCCTGCCCTTCTTGCCCTGCCTGCGTGCACTGCCGCGTAAACTGCCGTGCCACTCTCTTCTGCCGCGCCACGCTCTGTTTGCCTACTCCTGGTCGCCGGAGCTCCCTAGGGGGGGCAGGCCACCGTTCCTTTGCCTCCGCCCAAGGTAAGAGCTGCCGCTTCCCCAGAAGCTCTCACTCCCCGCCCAGGGACAGGGGCTGGGACTGACTCCCTTCCACTCTCTCCGTTTCTCTCTTACCTTCCTCGGTTTTGCCGAGGGATTCCTTTCAGTTTAGCCACTGCAGAAGGGGTCCACCAGCACGATCCCTCACTCTGGTATTCCTCACCTCAGTGGCTTCACCGAAATGGCTGCATAGTAGCTATTTGTCAGGTTATTGATAGGCTGAGGGAAATCCTCAAAAACGAGGATAAGTGCTAACAGCTCTACCTTCTGTGCGGAGGTATACATTGTTTGTTCTACACAACTTCCCAGTTCAGGGGAATAATATCCTGCTTTCCCATTACTAGAAACATCAGTGAATACAGTAGGAGAATTAAGGGGAGTAGAACGGGTTGTGACAGGAAAAATCCAAGAATACCATTCAACATATGTTAGTAATTTCAAAGAAAGCTTGTGATTGTCTAGGTGACCAGTATAGCAACTATCTGCCATTGTTCATTGTGCTGAATCAATTCCTGTAATTGTGCTTGTGTATATGGCTGATGAATCACAGACAAATACAAGCCTGTAAGCTGCAGATGGCGCTTAGATAATTTTGAAACTAAAAGCACCACCATTGTCACATATGGGGTCAATGAGGAAGTGTTTTGAAAAGGTAGGTGAAGCCACTCCAATATGCCTCCTGACTGAAAAAGAGCATCAGTAGGGATGTCAGGAGTAGCCAAAATAGCACCCTTTACAGGTTCCTCAAGAGAGATATGTGACAGTTGTGCAGTAGCTATGGCTTTTTCCCCAAGCTGCAACTCTTTTTTTGCTTTTCCTGAGAGTATACGAGGGGAATTTAAATTAGTCACCTCGCAGTGTCTCAAATAGATGTGTTAATTGGGTTATGCAAATTCCCAACTTTGGTCAAAGCCAATTAATATTACCCATCAATTTCTTAAAATCATTTAACATCTTCAGATTAATCAGACATATTTGATTTTTTTGTGGACGTATAGTATGTCGGTCTAAAAAGTACCCTAGGTATGAAAATGGTGGAGTTGGTTGTACTTTCTCTGGGGCAACTTGCAATCCCCATTGTTCTAGGTGGATATACAAGTCCTGTAATATTTCCTGCAATTGTTGTCGTTCAGGATGACTGCACAAAATGTCATCCATACAATGAATGATTTTTGCCTTTGGCCACTTGTGTCTTACAGGTGCAATAGATCACTGTATAAAGTTTTGACATGTTGTTGGTCTATTTTTCATCCCTTATGGGAGTACTTTCCACTGATATCTTAGAGCTGGCTTTTTCATATTAATGCTAGGTATAGAAAAGGCAAATCTACACCTATCCTGTTCTTGGAGAGGGATAGTAAAAAAGCAGTCTTTCAGATCAATTACCACTAATGGCCAATCAGAGGATATTGCAGCAGGAGATGGCAATCCAGGTTGCAATGGACCCAAAGTGACTGTGGTAGCATTAATGGCTCTCAGGTCATGCAACATTCACCATTTTCCAGATTTCTTTTTAATAACAAAAACTGGGGAATTCCAAGGGCTAACTGAGAACTCAATATGATTATATGATTATAGTCTAACTGTTCCTTAACTAAATCATGCAAGGCAATAAGCTTCTCTTTAGATAGGGGCCACTGTTCAACCCAGACAGGGTCATCTGACAGCCACTGAATAGGATCAACACAGGGAAGAGAAGCTTCAACAGCAGCCCCTATACAAAAGGATACCTGTCCTGGTTTGAGCCAGGATGAAGCCAATTTTCCTTTTACTGATTTTTTTTTTCTTTTCCTTCAGTAAGCTTTCTTTTAACTAGCAACAGTGTGTTCTTACTAAGGGTGATAAGACATTGGAATGTTTTACTAACTGCTGGGTCTTCAAGGTCACACCTTCACTCTGCCGGCTCAGACACTACAGGGAGATCTATGACCCCCCTGTAGGAGGCTGAGTTAGACAGACAGCAAAATTGGCCAGAGATATTCCATTCCATATATCTACATAAGCTCAGAGGAAGGTCAGAGATCACAGAAGACAACTTCCTTCCTGCTTCTTCTTCCCTTCTCTTCCATCCATGGCCGGCGTCTGGGGAGGACTCTGTCCATCCATCACCTGTCGACCCTTAGGCTCGAGCTCTCCTGACCTTCATAACTCTCCGCTTTCTCTGGCAGCAGTCTGGGATTTTTTGGGACTGTTAGCAGCTAAGGAGAGTGCTGTGGGAGTTGCTGGGGCTGGGGGGAGGCAAGAGCATTTTGAGCATTCATCATGGCAGTGACCTGTTCTGATGGGCTATATAAGTTAAACCCCCATTTGTGAAAGAACATCTCATCCCCATAGGTTTACTGGTAACTTCTGCAAAACATATGGTTGAAAGACCCCTATTTTTCCATCTGAATCCTGCCACGTAAGTTGTGCGGAGCTCTGCCGTGGTAAGGAGACCCTCACCTATTCCTGCCAAAGATGCTGTGCCTTCTTGTAAAGGCCATGATTTAGGCCAATTCTTAAGAGATATGACAGACCTGTCTGCCCCAGTATCAATAAGTCCTTCAAATTCCCATCCTTGAATAGTTAATACTAAGGTGGGTCATTTATTGGTGACTTCCTGGGACCAAAATACTGTCGTTCCTGAGCTACCAAATCTGGTGGCTCCTCTCACCCGCTTTTGATCCTGACCAAGTTTGACATAGGGGAGTATAGTAATTTGTGCAATCCTAGCTTTTTCTGGGATTTTGATGACTTGTTGAAACCATGCTAAAATCATTATAGTCTCTAAATAATCTTCATCCACTACCCCGGGAATTATGAGGAGCCCTTTTGCTGAATACCCACTACGACCTAATATAAGCCCTACTGTACCAGTGGGAAGGGGCCCTGTGGTTGTAGTGGGAATTTTCTGAATCCCCATTTTGGGAGTTAATACACATCAGGAGGCGGTGTGGAGGTCCAATTCTGTGCTCCCGGGACTTGCCCTGCTGAGGCTTTGAAGCCCTGACTTACTGGGATTGCTTGGGGAGGTATCAATGACATAGATGCCCTTATTGTTTGCAGGGGCTGGGGCAGGCCCTGCTGCCGGTTTCCCTACACCTGAACCACATTTTTATGAAACCTTGATCGACACTCGGATGCCCAATGCAACCCTTTCCGACATTTAGGGCATAAATGAGATGGAGGTTTTGCAGGATCAGGGCTACTCGTAGGCCCCTCCATTCTTGTTCTTCTGCAGTCTCTTGCTAAATATCCTTCCTTCCCACAATTAAAACATTTTTCTTTTCTGACTGATTGTAAGGCAGCTGCCATTAAATTAGCATTATGAGTGGCAGTGCTGACATCGCCGTATCATATCTGTAACTGTCATGGTCCATTTAGCACCTGCTAATGCATGCTTACAATCTTTGTTGCAATTATCATAAGCTAATTGTTTTAGCAAAATGTTGGCGGCAGTACAGTTGCCTGCACTCTGTTGAATAGACATAGTTAGATGATTACCAATTTGTTCAAAAGGTTCAGATAGCCCCTGTAAAACTTTTGTAAAACTTACATTATCTTCTTCCTTGGCGGGCAATTTTTCCCATGCCTGGACAGCAGCAGCAGTTATTTGTTGATAAGCCTGCAACTGCCAAGTCAACTGTGCATTTGTATCTGAAAAGGGTCCTGTTCCTGTCAACATTTCAAATGTAATATCTACATTTGCCTGCTGATTTTTCTGGGCCTGATCTGTACAGAGATCATGGAAATACATTTTCCAAAGCAGATAATCACCTCTGTCTAAGGCAGTATGAGCCAATATGATCCAATCATAGGGGCACATAGCTTCAGTGGATATAGTTTTAATTATGGTAAGCACATAGGGTGCAGTTGGACCATACATAGATGCAGCCTCTTTTAAATCTTTCAATGTTTTTAAGGGTATAGCTCTATGTGAGTGAAATGCCTGTCCAGGGTTGTTAGGATCAGGGTCTTCCAGAACAGGAAATGCCTGTAAAAGTTCTAAAGGGATCTCCTCTCCATTTTGTAAAGCGGCACTAATATCCTTTTGTATACCTGTTTGCAACACAGGAGCAGTCAAGAGTCTGAAGTGTGTAAGCAGTTACAGATCGATACTCTGGGGGCTCTTTTCCCTGTGGTCTTATAACGTCTTGGGGTTCTAGTATACTTTCTTCCCTATCATTGTCCTGACCCTCATCCTGCGTATCTACTGCAGCATCAACCACACTTGGTCTCCTGACTGAATTAATAATCTCAATCTGAGGAGTTAAACATCTCTTAACTACACTCCAGATAGAAAAAACTGTTAGAGGGAAAGCATCTGGTCCTTCCTCCCAAAAGCGAGCTTTCATTTGTTTTCCTATAATGTCCCATCGTTCTAAATCTATCGCACCCTCTTCGGGAAACCAAGGGCAACATCACTCTACACAGTGTAAAAACTCCTCTATCTGTTCTTTTGAGATATAAAACCCTCATTCTTTAACTGCTTTTTTCAGCACACTGATATATTGATCTCTATCTTTAAAATGTATTTGGCCCTTATTAAAAATTAAAATAAAAATTAAAATTAAGAAAATCCCTCAGTAAGCCCAGTGATATTACTCTTACCTTCTCTATACTTAACCGTGTAGACTCCAGAGTCCCGTACTTGGTAAGACACTGTGTTCTGTCAGATCTCTGTTTGAGCACCACTTGCCACGAGCGCAGTGAGGCAAACAAAAGAGACGAGGCCAGGCGAGTCATATACTCATGGTAATATGACTGATTTTAATCACTGATCAATGTTTCTTGTATAGGATACAAACAGTGTGACATCATGGTAATCTTGTTCACACAAAACAAGGGATAATAGACCATAATTATACAAAAGCATTTAAAATTATTATTATCACTTATTTTTACCAACTGCAAATATTAGTTACAATATTTACTACTCTTCTAAATGTCCATTAATTCATTACACAAGGATCCCGGATAGATTTATTAGTCTCCTAATCTCCAAGTATCCATTAGTTCATTATACTAGTATCCTGAATAGATGTGTTGTTTTCCAAGTATCTATTAGTTTGTTATACAAGTATTCTAGATAGATATATTGTTCCCCAAATATCTCCAAATATCTATTAGATCATCATACAAATATCCAGGACAGAGTCAGAAGTTAATAGAGTACATTATCCAAGAGTTAATAGGATAATTATCCCGTTACCCAAGACATAGATCATCCAGGTCTCTCAGCATTTGTCTGGTGATGGGCCTTGCCACATCACTTGTCCTTTGAATGACTGTCACCATTTGACTCAGGTCCGACAACAATGCTCTCGATCCCCTCCCCCCCCCACCCAGGTAGGGAAGGAGAGAAAAAGAGAGAGACTTGGCTGGATTGAAAACTAAACTACACAGCTTTAATTAAAACACTAATGAATCATACCAGAAAATATATACAATTATATACAGATATATTCAGATATGGGCAAAAACCTCTCGCCTCCCCCCACCCCCAGCAACTCCCACAGCACTCCCCTGAACTGGGAAGAGTCCCGAGGAATCCCGGAGCTGCTGCTGGAGAAAGCAGAGAGTTATGAGGGTCAGGAGAGCTCGAGCCAAAGGGTCGACGGTGATGGATGAGCAGAGTCCTCCCCGGACGCCGGCCATGGACGGAAGAGGAGGCGAGAAGAAGAAGGAAGCTGTCTTCTATGATCTCTGACCTTCCTTTGAGCTTACGTAGATATATGGAATGGAATATCTTTGGCCAATTTTGCTGTCTGTCTAACTCAGCCTCCCACGGGGGGGGGGGGGTCAGAGATCTCCCCATAGTGTCTGAGCCGGAGGAGTGAAGGTGTAACCTTGAAACCTTAGTAGTTAGAAAAACATTCCACTGTCTTATCAGCCTAGCAGAACACACAGTTGCTAGTTAAAAGAAAGCTTACTGAAGGAAAAAAAAAATCAGTGAAAAGAAAAATTGGCTTAATCCTGGCTCAAACCAGGACAATGACCTTGCCTTGCAGAGGTCTCAGGCTGCTGAGCTGGTTCTCCACAGTTCTGGCTCACAGTCTGTACTGCATTCCTGAGGTAAATACCTCTAAGTTGGAGCTAGTGAAGGCAGGATTGTAAATATCCTCTTGAATAGCCAGTTCTGAGTCTGAGGGTAATCTCCCACTGATATAGTATACTACAGCATCTGGAGAGTCCTTTTGCTTTGTTGATAAAGAAAAGGCATACAGGGATCACTCTGCCATTTTTGTCTTTTGGTGCTTTCAGTCAGTTCCTAGGCAGAGGAATCCCAGCCTCTACTGTCCCCATAAACACTGCTGTCACTTACTACTGGACCCCTATGCCCCCATCACCCAGTGATGGCACTCTGCCTTTTCCTCACTGTGCATACTTCAGTCTCCAATATATATCCCCATGCCTGGGCTACCAGTCTATCCAAGCACAACTGGGTCTCCAAACTTTCCAGTTGTGTATGAAAGTCTAGTTTATCTGCGTGCAACTGGGTCCCCAAACTTTCCACTGGCAATTCCCTTGTTTTCTTTCATTCACTTTCTAGGATCTCCCAATTGCTGAAAGCAGGTTAACAGTAAGCAGATAATTAGACCTTGTTTCCCTCTGCCCTGTCCTACCCCTTGGTTCTCTAAACATCACCCATTGGGGCACTGGGGTAATTCCTTCTCAGCTTCTCAGCTCACCGGGGGAGGGGTTACCTGGATGACTGCATGACTGGCCCCCACAAATATGTGCAGGGCACTCATTCAGGTTTTTCCTGCTCTCTGCTATCCCTCTTTCAAAACATTTCTTATCAAGATCCTGCCCATGATGGAGATTTAAACACCCCTGAGAAGCACGAGCGACCCAGAGCATGGTGAACAGGAGCAGGCAAACAGGGGTGTGGTATGGAAGTTTGCACGGGGCAGTGTGGAGAATAGCCATGGGAAAAGAAAAAGGGCCTCCTCTATCTGTAAAGAAGTAGAGACCAGCTAAGGGCCAGGGCTTGCTGTGAGCAGCACTGTGAATGTTGACAAAAATCAGAACACAGTTTATTGTGTGCTTGGTGTGTGATTGGCTACATCCTGGGAACCCCAGGACTGTGTATGTGCCAAGGAGCAGGTGTGAGTGCTGTTTACACTCTCTGTACCCCAGTTGATTATTCACAGTTCCCACTGTAAAAGTATAAAAGGGAGCATTTTTCTCATAATAAACAATTCCATTGCTTCTCACCCTGGAGTCCATGTCTTAACCACCACAAATGGCGCCTGAACTGGGGTTTTGCATTTGAAAGAGGCAATTGTCAGGATTAGTGCTGGCAAAAAAAAGTTATGATTCCGGTGGTGGCTCTGTGATTGACTGTCGAGGGAAGGAGAGCGTGCTCACTACAAACTTACTTTCATTACCTTCTGTTGAATGGATAGGTAAGCAATCATGGTAACATGGGGCAACCAGTCTCCAAGGAATATAGGTCATGTGCTGAGGTTTTGCAACGAATTTTAAAAGAACAAGGTTTTGCAGTGTCTTCATCGAACTTAGTGAAATTGTTAGTGTGGATTAGAAAAAATTGTACTTGGTTTTCTATTGCTGGCACTTATGATAGTGCTGTCTGGGCAAGAGTGAGGGAAGAGTTAAAAATTTGGAAAGACCTTCAGTTCCTGGTTTTAGATGAGCTGGTAATCACCTGGAAGGCAGTGTATTCTGCCTTGAAAACGTTGCAGTCCACTGAGGATCTGTTGCAATCTAAGACGGCACCTCCCGCCTTCTCGGGCTGATGAGGAAAAGGGCTCATGGGGGATTTTATGTGATAAAGTTAGAAAACCTAAGGATGCTTTCGGCCCCGGATCTGTTGATCTGGAGGGCGAGTCGGATCTATACCCACCCGCTCCCCCGCACCCCGCCAACCCAGAGAGATCCCCGGCTTTTGTTGATGCCGCTCCCGCTGCTCGAGAACTTTTGAATTACATAGACGTAAATGAGTGGGGGGTCAGTGTTCTTTGGAGAACGCGGTAGTTCCTTCTGCACCGCCCTATGAAACAGCTGAGAACACTGGGGGACCTCTGATTGATTTGGATACTCAGATAAATGAACCTAAGGCATTTCCAATTATCAGTCAGATGTTTGATCAGTGTCGTCAAAATGTTTTAAAGAATGGTGATGTTGCTTTGTTAACTGCCGTGCTGGTCGTGATTAGGGATGGTCAACCCCTGGAGCATGTAGCACTTTCCTATGAGGTTGTAAAGGAGGTCAGGAAGGCAGTCTGCTATTATGGCTTGCAGAATCATTTTACCATAAATCTTATCTCAGCTATGGTTGATAGTTATATTATGGCATCAGCCGATTGGAAAGCCCTGCTGCGTGTGATTCTATCAGCAACTCAATATACCGTTTGGTGGGCTGAATATCAGGAGTTAGTTAAGGAGCAGGTCTTGGATAACAATGCAGCTGGGTCGGGAATTGGCGAGAATGACCTGTTAGGACAGAACGCGAGAGCTAATCCCCAGGCGCAAGCGGAGATGCCGCGAGCAGCATTTTAGCAGGCTGCAGACCTAGAGTTAAAAGCCTTATGTAGAGTTCCCGAAACAGGGCGGCGGGAATCGTCTTTTGCCGCTATCAGACAGGGGCCGCAGGAGCCCTATGTTTCTTTTATAGATCGACTTCAAACAGCTATCTCAGGGCAGGTAGACAATGGGGAGGCAGTTAGTGTCTTGTTGTTTCAGCTGGCCTTTGAAAATGCAAATACAGACTGTCAGAAGGTGGTTACCCCCATTAGGCACTCTAAGTCAATAGCTGAGCTATTGAGACCTTGTCAAAATGTGGGCTCAGAGAAAAATAAGGCATCTGTGTTGGCTGTAGCCCTTGCTCAGCAGCTTACGGTGGGCAGAGAGGGTTTGAAGTGTTTTGAATGTGGCAAAGAGGGTCACCTTAGAAAAGAATGTCCAGTTGGGGGGGGGGGCGGTCAGAAAAGAAATAGTAAGCATCCCGCACCCCCAGGGGGGGGGCATCTCGCCCGTCCCCGAGAAAGGTACCGGCGGCTGCAGAAAGCCCCCCAGCCTTTGCCCTCTCGAGTGCCGGCGCCGCCCGCCTAGCTGCCACTGCGGGCCTTTTTAAACAACCACCTTGTGCTATTTCCTCTGGTCATTTAGTGGCGCAGCTTTTATTATTGCCATTCTCTGTCCCTGCTGCTGCTGATCGCAAGCGAGAACAAGGGGGTTTTGGGAGTACTGGTAACCCACAGGTGTTTTGGATACCGCAAAAAAATCTGGAAAATTACGCTTGTTACAAGATCTTAGGTCACATACCACAGGGACTTTATCCCAATTTGCAGTGTGTAGAAGTTCTGACTGAGCAGGACCAGCCCAATTGATGGATCCCCTGGTATTAAATAACCAGGTGGCCTTTGCCAAATATTTGTCCCAGTTCTTGAAAATTCCACCACCCATTGCCTTCAGGGTAGCTTTCAGCAGAACATTGTATCTTTCAATTTTCTCTGAGGCTTGTGCATAGTATGGGATATGATATATCCACTCAATACCATGTTCTTTAGCCCAGTCAGTCACAAGACTGTTTTTGAAATGAGTCCCATTGTCTGACTCAATTCTTTCTGGATTACCGTGTCTCCATAAGATTTGCTTCTCAAGGCCCAGAATAGTATTCTGGGCTGTGGCATGAGGCACAGGATATGTTTCCAACCATCCTGTACTTGTTTCCACCATTGTAAGCACATAGCGCTTACCCTGGCGGCTCTGAGGCAGTGTGTGATGTAGTCAATTTGCCAAGCCTTCCCATACCTGTACTTTGACCACCTCCCCTCATACCTCAGGTGTTTCCGCCATTTAGCTTGCTTAATTGCAGCACATTTCACAGTCGTGGATAACCTGTGTAATAGCGTCCATGTTCAAATCCACCCCTTGGTCACTCTCACGTGCTGATGCCAGGGGGGCTACCAGCTGTCAGGATGCTTCTGCAACTTCCCCCCCCCCAATTTGGAGGGGTTTTTGAATAAGACTGAGGGCTCACACGTGGCACTCGCCTCTCACAGAGGAACAGCCACTGTGGGACCGTATTTTAGAGCGGTAGTTAGAATACCACCTTCACCACGCTCACAAATTGCTACTGAGATCAGTGTTTACTTTACGAATTAACCAGTTTATTAAGTGTTAACACAAACTGAAGGGGAAATGTAAGGATGGCAAATGGCTACCAGGGATATATATATATATATATGCAGTAGTAGCGTGCCCTTTAGGAAAGTAATGCAAAAGTGCCCTTAAGGTGTTCTCTCCGAGAGAGGGTTGTGGATCAAAGGAGAAGGAGGGAGGAAGCCCGACGACAGTCCTCCTTAAAGAGGTCGTGCTGTGTGTGCAAGAATGGGGAGAGGAAGAGGGTATTGTATGGAGTTGTTACCCTCCCGCGGCAAGGCGGCTTCTTCTCTAGCGGTAGAGGCAGCAACAGTAGTGGGTGGTCCCCTCTCAACAAGCAGCAGCGGCTCTCCTTAGCCGGCAGCTACTGCAGGGTCCCGAAGACCGTGGTTTCGGGGGGCCAGCCCCGCGCGGCTCAGCAGCGGTGGCGGCTGCAGCGGCTTGGTTTCCCTGGCAACCGGCAGCAAAAGGGGAGCGGGGGGGGCTCCGGCCCTGGCCCCAACTGCTGCGGGACGGACCCAGTGCTCCAGGGGTCAGAACCCAGCACGCCCACCGTTAGTTACAGCTCAGGCTCAATCCACATAGCAGGCATTCTGGCTAGCAAGCTCAGCAGAGTCCCAGTGCCAGGCTCTGCAGCAGGAGGGTCTCCCACGCAGAAAGTGTCCGAGCAGGCCTCTCACGCCTGCTGAACTCGCCGCCTTTTATACCCTGGTGACCCCCTGTCCAGTCAGCGTCACTGCCGCAATGCATGAACATACCGATGTCCAGAGCCAATTAGCATCCATGAGCTCCAAGTTAGGGCAGTAACTAGTAGGGGCAATGCATAACTTGTTGCCCATCCTTCCTGCCTTGTACCACACCTGTTGTTTTGCTTTCATTTGTCCTGGAGCAGCAGGCCTGTTTTTTGTCCATTAGCTGAGAATTATCAGCAGAAGGCCTTTGCTGGCTTAAAAGGCATTTTGTTTAGACTTATGTGGGGAAGAAGAACAGTTTTCCACATCTCACCCCGTGGCTTTTAAGGCAGCAGGTTGTAATTTGAAGTTTTTTATGTTCATTAATACATATTTTATTTAGATTCCTGTCCAAACCTTTCTCCTCTTCACTCGATCCTTCCCCTCCTCCGGTGTTGAATAAATGTAGAATTAAGGGAACAATTCCCAAACAGTATATTCAATAATATGTCTAACAATTCAGTGTGAACTACTAATTAGTATTATCTTTGCCAGATGAGTAATACTGAGTGTTAATGATAGTTTGAAAGCATCAAAATTACAAAACATTCAATCTAAATTGAACTCTTACTAACATATTGAGCTCTTACTGCTTCTAATAATCATTAAACCTCTTTTGTAATTCTCTTGGTTATTATTAAGGAGATAAGGCCTGGGTAATGACACTTAAGTTTTTATCATTTACCCTTATATCTTGATGTACTTGTTCTGGTGGGAGTCTCTGGCGAAGTCGTCTTAATCGAGCACAATTCATCCACAAAGGACAAACGGTAGCTCCACATGGGGACAAGATTAGGAATAGAATAATTGCAATTATTATGACATAAACCCAGTCCCCAATTCTGTCAAAAAAGGAAAAGAAAGTAGACCATTTAGGCGATTCCCAAACAAACTCCTCTGGTAGTAGCAGGTTGATCAAGTCTGATACTGCAGCTGGGATGTCTCTGGCTCCTTAAGTTGTCAGACCTGCAATATATTAAATACCATCACTTAGCATAAATACGTAGAAATAAGTGATTTTCCCCCAAAGAGAAAAAAAAAAACTGATTTACTCAACATGAATTATCCATTTTGTACTGATTTTATGTTGTTATCAGATGCAACCCATGTATTTGAATTTATTGGTGTTTGTAAGGTAAGCTTGACCTTACCAATATTTGGCAGGTTTGCCAGAACAGTTTGTCCTGGCTGGAGATGAGTTTTGGATTTTTTAAAAGACCTTTTGTTTTCTTTGTTATCTTGAATAGGTGACTCAGGGAAAAAAGCATTTAGGCAGGTGTGGGCATCAGCTACGGGCCTCAGGCGGCCTTGATCTCGACAAACTACAGCTGTGCCCTTGACAGTTAGAGACAAACATGTTTGTGGGAGAAGAAAGTATGAGAAAGATATGGATGTGTGTTGACATTCTTGTAAGAAAATGTAAGAATCTTGTAACCTATCACAAAGTAAGATAGAACGCGTGAACAGCAGCTGTCAACCAATGGGAAGGAAGCGTAAGGCGCGTGGACAGTAGAAAAAGGTATAAGAATGCAACGTAAGGAATTAATAAAGGCTGTTACTTGTGACCATTATGGCATCCCGGTCCCTGGCTCCGCCGCAAGTGGTGACCCCGACGTGATAAGGATCGTCGATGTGATAAGGAACCCCGACGTGATAAGGATCGGCGACTGAGGACCTGAGAGCAGCCCCGACGCGATAAGGATCGGTAACTGCGGACCCGAGAGCAGTTGGCTCCAGAGTCCAGCCGAGTCAAAAAAGAAAGGCGGTTTGAGAGCCTAGTCCGGACACAGAAGGAATACACACCTTTGGGAGGCAAAGGTGAGCAGCTGGGAACATAAATATGGGGGCGAAGATGTCGGCAGAAGAGAGGTCTATATTAACCATTCTGGTAAGAATATTGGAAAAGAGGGGCATAAAATATGATGAACATGCATTACGTACTTTGCTTGTCTGGTGCAAGAAAAATGGTGTGCAGGCTGATGCGCAAACAGCCTTTTTCATAGAGACATGGGAGGAGGCGGGGCGTGCGCTTTGGGATGCAGCTACAAAGGGGAATGAAATGGCCACAAAGTCATTAACAACTTGGCAGCTTGTGCTGGAGTCGTTAAAACAGCTTAAGGTGGACCTGGAAACTGCAGTCGCGGCGCCGGCACTGCCAGCCCCAGTGCAAGTGAACTCTAAATCAGCTCCCACGGCCCCTGCATGCCTGGACGTGCCACTCCCACCCCCTCCACCTCATGAAGTGCGCTCGTTGCCCCCGTTACCCCCCGAGACAGACGATGAGTTTAAGGAAGTAGCAGTAAGGGAACCTGTGAGTTCGTGTTTAATAGATCTGTCGGCTCCTGGAGAGAATGGGGGAGTGAAGTGTTTGCCCTCCGCCCTTCCCCTTTAGAACTCACTGATTATACAGCCTGTGATCCCAGCCCTTGGGGGGAAAGACAGAGCAAATTGTCGGCCCCCCGCCCACCCCCCGCAGAACTCGCTAACTGTACAGCCTGTGATTCCAGCTCCTGGAGTGAATGACGGAGTGACGTGTTTGCCCTCTGCCCCTCCCCTTCAGAATTTACTGACTATGCAGCCGGTTTCTGTAGCAATTCAAGGCGCAGACCCAGGCAAATCTTGGAAGAAAGTGTATGAGCAAGCTAAAGAGGCAGGAGAAGTGGAACTGGCCGATGATATTTTGGCTTGCCCTGTTATTCGTGGTAATGAGAAGGAATCAAATGAGTGGGATCCATTTCATTGGACTATTCTACATGATTTAAGAACTACGATTATGTAACATGGCTTTACCTCGAATGACTTACAGAAATTGTTGAGAGCTATCAATTGGCTAAGGCAGGTGGGAGGGCCATGAGGCCTGTATGGATGAGCAAGGAGCTTCTGGACACAGTTAAATGTAAAAACAAGGTATACAGAGAGTGGAAGCAGGGCCAGGTATCCTGGGGGGAGTACAGACAAATTGTCAGAGAAACAAGGGATCAAGTAAAGAAAGCCAAAGGAGAGATAGTGTTGGACCTGGCCAGGTATGTTAAGAAAAACAAGAAAAGTTTCTACAGGTATGTCAACAATAAGCGGAAGACAAGGGAAAATGTGGGCCCGCTTCAGAAGGAAACTGGAGACCTGGCCATGCAGGACGTAGAGAAGGCTGAGGTACTCAATGAGTATTTTGCCTCAGTCTTCACTGGCAAAGGCTCTGGTCACACCATCCAAGTTAGAGAAGGCATGGACTGTGAAAAGGAAGATCTCCCCACTGTAGGAGAAGAGCAGGTTTGTGATCATCTGAAGAACCTGAAGGTGCACAACTCCATGGGACTAGACGGGATTCATCCACGGCTCCTGAAGAACCTGGCCGATGAAGATGCAAAGCCTCTATCCATCATATTTGAAAAGTCTTGGCAGTCTGGAGAAATCCCTACTGAGTGGAAAATCATAACTCCCATTTTCAAGAATGGAAGAAAGGAAGACCCAGGGAACTATAGACCAATCAGTCTCACCTCTGTGCCCAGCAAGATCATGGAGCAGATCCTCCTGATGGCTCTGCTAAGGCACATGGAAAACAAAGGGGTGATTGGTGACAGCCAACATGGCTTCACCAAGGGCAAATCCTGCCTGACTAATTTGGTGGCCTTCTTCAATGGGGTCATTGCATAGGTGGACAAAGGAAGAGCAACTGATGTCATCTACCTAGTCCTGTGCGAAGCTTTTGACACTGTCCTGCATGACATCCTGGTATCAAAACTGGAATGATACGGATTCGATGGATGGACTACTCATTGTGTAAGGAACTGGCTGGATGGTCACACTCAAAGAGTGACGAGTGGTGTTCCCCAAGGGTCAGTATTCAGACTGGTGCTATTTAACATCTTTGTCAGCTACACGGACAGTGGCATTGAGTGCACCCTCAGCAAGTTTGCTGATGACACCAACATGTGCGGTGAGGTCGACGCACTGGAGGGAAGGGATGCCATCCAGAGGGAACTTGACAGGCTTGAGAAGTGGACTCATGCAAACTGCATGGTAGTTCAACAAGGCCAAGTGCAGGGTCCTGCACCTGGGTTGGGGCAATCCCAAGCACAAATACAGCCTGGGTGGAGAATGGATCAAAAACAGCCTGGAGGAGAACTTGGGAGATAAGCTCAACATGAGCTGGCAATGTGTGCTTGCAGCCCAGAAAGCCAACCGTGTCCTGG
This sequence comes from Apus apus, assembly GCF_020740795.1. Taxonomy (NCBI): domain Eukaryota; kingdom Metazoa; phylum Chordata; class Aves; order Apodiformes; family Apodidae; genus Apus; species Apus apus. Next base: position 6,166,399 of record NC_067311.1, on the reverse strand, counting down.
GCTGCATTAAAAGAATCATAGCCAGCCCCCTTTACTTGGCTCTTGTGAGACCCCACCTGGAGTACTGTGTCCAGTTCTGGAGCCCCCAGCATAAGAAGGACATGGAGCTCCTGGGGAAAATCCAGAGGAGTCCAAAAAGATAATCCAAGGGCTGGAGCATCTCTCCTATGAAGACTGAGTGAGTTGGGGCTGTTCAGCCTGGAGAAGAGAAGACTCCAGGGAGACCTTATAGCAGTCTTCCAGTGCCTGAAGGGGGCCTACAGGAAAGCTGGGGAGGAACTTTTTTAAGGGCTTGCAGTGAGAGGACAAGAGGAAATGGATCAAAACTGGAAGAGTAGAGATTTAGGCTAGATATTAGGAAGAAATTCTCTACTGTGAGAGTGGTGAGACACTGGAACAGGTTGCCAAGCAAAGTTGTGGATGCCTCATCCCTGGCCAGGTTGGATGGGGCTTTGAGCAACCTAGTCTAGTGGGAGGTGTCCCTGCCCATTCAGGGGGGTTGGAAATAGATGATCTTTAAGGTCCCTTCCAACTCAAACCATTCTGTGATTCTGTGATATGATTCTATGATCATCATCAAATTCACAGCAGTTTCCAGATTTTCCTGTTCCTTGACTTTATTGTTTCTGTTTGGGCACTCATTTTTTCAGTGCCCCTCCTCCTAGCAAATTGCACACTGATTTAACCCTAACAGGGCTCAATTTTGGTGATGCCCCATAGAAAATGATCTTACATGTCTCACTCTGCCTTGACCTCTGCTTTTTGCTTGCCCACATCTCTCAAGATTACTCTCAGTTATAGTGGCAGCTAATGATGACCCCTGCAATTTCATTTTGTTTTGTTTTTCTTTTCTCTCCTTCTCATCTCGATTACTGTACACCTTATATGCTATTTCAATCAACTGAGAGATCGGCGTTCCTCCCGCACCATCCACTTTCTGCAATTTCTTTCTGATACCTTGGGCTGACTGAGCTATAAACAGCATGTTAAACATCTTTTGATTAGTTTCCTCCTCCAGATCCAAATCAGTCCACTTTCTAGCAGTCTCACACAGCCTCTCATGAAAGACTGAGGGTTCTTAATCAGACCCTTGTCTAACCTCATATAATTTTGACAAGATTTTTGGTTTATGAGTCCCATGATGAACCCCTGTTGCATTAAAAGGGCTAAGTAATCTGGCAGAAAATAATCCCCTTTGCATTCCAGCTGATACTCAGATATCAGAGGGTCTGGGGGTGACTGGGCTTAGATTCTGTGTGATGCTCAATTCAACATTAACAGTCTGGTTGTGCCAAATACATATATTGGACTATCATGATTCTGGGTGCACTAACATTACACTAACTGTCTAGTCACACCCCATGTGAACTAGTATGGCCACACTTAAAAGGTTTGGTCATGTTCAGGGACAACTCTCATGGCTAGATCAATAAACAGTGTAATTTATTGACACAACAGATACACAATTTCTTTGCATTGCTGGTGATAAATTAGCTGTCTACAAAGCATGTGCAAACACCAAGAATGTGAGTAATACAGGCTGGCTGATAATGCATGAAGTGATAAAAAGAAAGAGGAAAAAAAACCTAAAAAACAAGAGAAAAGGGAAAAAGGAGCTCTAAAGAGCTCCTGGTACTCCCTGGTGTCCGGATTTGAGCCAGGATGAAGCCAATTTTCAACAAAGGAACAACCGACTTTACTGTCCTGTGTGGATTCAGTGGCCTGGCACATTAGAACCACAAAAGTATAAAGCCTTGGTGGACACTGGTGCACAGTGTACCCTAATGCCATCGAATCATAAAGGGACAGACTCTGTCACTATCTCTGGAGTGATGGGAGGATCTCAATAAATGACTATTGTGGAGGCCGATGTGAGCCTCACTGGTAAGGAGAATGCACCCTGTAGTGACTGGCCCAGATGCTCTGTGCATCCTTGGCATAGACTATCTCAAAAAAGGATATTTCTGTCACCAAAAAGGGTACCAGTGAGACTTTGGTATAGCAGCTGTAGAGACGGAGGACACTGAACAGCTGCATACTTTGCCTGGCCTTTCAGATGACCCTTCTCTAGTGGGGTTGCTGAAGGTTTGTCCTGGTTTGAGCCAGGATTAAGCCAATTTTTCTTTTCACTGATTTTTTTTTCCTTCAGTAAGCTTTCTTTTAACTAGCAACTGTGTGTTCTGCTAGCCTGATAAGACAGTGGAATGTTTTTCTAACTACTGAGGTTTCAAGGTTACACCTTCACTCTGCCGGCTCAGACACTATGGGGAGATCTCTGACCCCCTCCGTGGGAGGCTGAGTTAGACAGACAGCAAAATTGGCCAAAGATATTCCATTCCATATATCTACGTAAGCTCAAAGGAAGGTTGGAGATCATAGAAGACAACTTCCTTCCTGCTGCTTCTTCTTTTCTCTTCCGTCCATGGCCGGCGTCCGGGGAGGACTCCGTCCATCCATCACCGTCGACCTTTAGGCTCGAGCTCTCCTGACCCTCATAACTCTCTGCTTTCTCCAGCAGCAGCTCCGGGATTCCTCGGGACTCTTCCCAGTTCAGGGGAGTGCTGTGGGAGTTGCTGGGGGTGGGGGGAGGCGAGAGGCTTTTGCCCATATCTGAATATATCTGTATATAATTGTATATATTTTCTTGTATGATTCATTAGTGTTTTAATTAAAGCTGTGTAGTTTAGTTTTCAATCCAGCCAAGTCTCTCTCCTTTTCTCTCTCTCCTTCCCTACCCAGGTGGGGGGGGGAGGGGATCGAGAGCATTGTTGTCGGACCTGAGTCAAACGGTGACAATTAATTGGCGCCCAACGTGGGGCTTGATTTTAAGCCCAGATTACACATTTTCATCAATTGGGAGTGTCCAAAATTCCATCTCTGATGGGAGGAATCCCTCAGATAGCAATGAGCAATAATTCTGCTGAGTGTCCTGACAGATTGAAAACTGAACAGACACTTGCTGCAATGAATCTATTGGATCTTTTTCCAATCCTGCAATTGTACATGTCGTATGTAGCTGAGGGCATTCTGCTCTTTGTAGCTGCTCTTGTGATTCTTTTGTGGTTTATTGACAGAACTGTAGCCATAATCAACCGTATCATTACCAGCCTAGTGATCCTAGGGATGATGATACTGTTCTCTATGGGGGCACTATATGTGTACAGTTACACTGCTAGTCCTAGTGGTACAACTCCTAAAGTGAATAGAACGGTCCATGTTGGTAACAGCAATAGCTGGTTCAATTTTACCTCTCCATATTCTCTCAAGCTGAATCTCCCAGCTCTTGATGTGAATAGCATGGTTGCAGTGGGGATGTTTTTGCTGAATGTTTATAATATATTGTGGATGCGTAGGGCCAGATGCTGTTCTGCTCACTGCCATTCCCCCACAGGCAATGTTGCTGGCACTGCTGCTGCCAACACCACTGCTGCCAATACCACCACTCCTGCTGCTACAAAAACAACTGCTTCTACAAAGATAAAGTCCAATCCCTCGGAAGTCAAGCTAGTTGACCCTGTGACTAAGAGCAAGGCAAAGACAAAAACAGAGGCTGACGGTGAGGAAGGGAAGGATTCTAAATCAGATGATGGAGCGGGTGCCTCTCAGACAGATAAAAAACCAGGCCACTCTCAAGCAGATAAAAGAACAGCAGGCCCTCCTCAATCAGATGACGACGGTGACCTCGCCCAGCCTTTCTCTATGAAAGAACTGCGCCTCATGAGAAAGGACTTCACCCGCATTGATGGTGAGGGAATCCTTCCTTGGCTGCTCCGATGCTTTGATAGTGGTGCTGAGACCTACAATGTGGATGAGAGAGAAGCCAAGCAGTTGGGATCCCTGGCCAGAGATGCTGGTATTGACAGAGCACTTAGTAGTAAGACAGGAACTACTACCCTGTGGGACCGACTTCTTTCAGCTGTGAGAGAGAGATATCCCCACAAGGGTGACATCGGATGGCGCCGAAGCAGAACACCCACTCTCGAGAAAGCCATCACCTACTTGAGAGAGATTGCTGTGCGAGAAGTGATCTATAATAAACATGGACTCACAGATCCTGATGATGTTGAGTGCAACACACAAATGTTCCGGAAGTTTGTTCAGGCTGTGCCAGCAGCGCATGCCCATATATTCTCCTTCATGGGATGTTTTGAAGGTTACGAAAGACCAACTGTACGTGAGGTAACTTTTAAAGCACAACAGTATGGAGACATCCTCTCTGATTCCCTTTACTTCCACACCTCAGCCATTGAAAAAATGACTGACAGGAAGAATAAGATGCCAAATGGATGGGGAAGTAAACTCCAGATTCTTCCTAGAGACAACTGATCACGTGTTGCACCCATTAAGAAGAGACGTCCTGCTACGAGACAGCAGCGAGGAAGACAGGACTCACTGCGACGTCACCTGTGGTCTCTCTTGAAAAATCATTTTAAAGAGGACATGAGAGTCTGGGATAAGAAACCCACTGATGTTCTCCAGTTACGTGTGCAAGAGCTACTAAACAGAACAAAGCCAGGAGATGGTTCTTCCAAGAAGAAGGTTGCACCAGTCAACAACCAGGATGGTTCATCGAGCTCTAGGGCTCAACCCTAGGGATGCCCTGCCTCCAGCCAGGAGGAGGAGAGGGACAACCGAGTTTATTGGACTGTGTGGATTCGGTGGCCTGGCACATTAGAACCACAAAGATATAAAGCTTTGGTGGACACTGGTGCACAGTGCACTCTAATGCCATCGAATCATAAAGGGACAAACCCTGTCACTATTTCTGGAGTGACAGGAGGTTCTCAACAACTGACTGTTGTGGAGGCCGGTGTGAGCCTCACTGGTAAGGAGTGGCAAACGCACCCTATAGTGACTGGCCCAGGTGCTCCGTGCATCCTTGGCATAGACTATCTCAGGAAAGGATACTTCCGTGACCCGAAAGGGTACCGGTGGGCCTTTGGTATAGCAGCTGTAGAGACTGAGGACACTGAACAGCTGCGTACTTTGTCTGGCCTTTCAGATGACCCTTCTGTAGTAGGGTTGCTGGAGGTTGAAGACCAACAGGTGCCAATTGCCACTTCAACAGTGCATAGACGACAGTATCGCACCAACAGAGACTCTGTGATCCCCATTCATGAGCTGATTCGGCAATTGGAAAGCCAAGGTGTGATTAGCAGGACTCATTCACCCTTCAACAGTCCTATCTGGCCAGTGCGAAAGCCTGATGGCGAGTGGAGGCTGACAGTGGACTATCGTGGCCTGAATGAGGTGACACCACCACTTAGTGCTGCTGTACCGGACATGCTAGAGCTTCAGTATGAGTTGGAGTCAAAAGCAGCTAGGTGGTGTGCCACTATTGACATTGCTCATGCATTCTTCTCTATTCCCATAGCACCAGAGTGCAGGCCACAGTTTGCTTTCACCTGGAGGGGAGTCCAGTACACCTGGAATCGACTGCCCCAGGGGTGGAAACACAGCTCAACCATTTGCCATGGACTGATCCATGCTGCACTGGAGAAGGGTGGAGCTCCAGAACACCTACAGTACATCAATGACATCATTGTGTGGGGTGACACATCAGAAGAAGTTTTTGAGAAAGGTAAAAAGATCATCCAAATTCTTCTGGATGCTGGTTTTGCTGTAAAAAGAAGCAAGGTCAAGGGACCTTCGCGAGAGATCCAGTTCCTGGGAATCAAGTGGCAAGATGGTCGTCGCCAGATCCCAATGGATGTGATTAACAAAGTAACAGCTATGGCCCCACCATCAACTAAAAAGGACACTCAAACCTTTTTAGGGACTGTTGGTTTCTGGAGAATGCATATTCCATGTTACAGTGAAATTGTGAAACCTCTCTATGAGGTGACCCGAAAGAAGAATGATTTCAAATGGGGCCCTGACCAACAGAAAGCTTTTGAGCAGATTAAAAAGGAGATTGTGCAGGCAATGGCCCTTGGACCGGTTCGAACAGGGCCAGACATCAAGAACGTGCTCTACACTGCAGCCGGACACAATGGTCCCAACTGGAGCCTCTGGCAGAAAGCACCAGGGGAAACTCGAGGTCGACCCCTGGGATTCTGGAGCCGGAGCTACAGAGGTTCCGAGGCCAACTACACAACAACTGAGAAGGAGATACTTGCAGCATATGAAGGAGTTAGAGCCGCTTCAGAAGTGATTGGCACTGAAGCACAGCTCTTTCTGGCACCCAGATTACCTGTCCTGAGATTCATGTTCCAGAATAACCTTTCTCCTGTCCATCATGCCACCGATGTGACTTGGAGTAAATGGACTGCTTTGATCACCCAAAGAGCCCGAATAGGGAAACCTAATCGTCCAGGTATTGTGGAAGCAATTACAAACTGGCCAGAAGGCACCCACTTTGGAATGCCACCACAAGAAGTGGTGAGACGAGCTCAAGAAGCTCCACCATATGATCATCTACCAGAGACTGGGAAACAATTTGCTCTTTTCACCGATGGCTCCTGTCGTCTTGTAGGGAACCGCCGGAAGCGGAAAGCTGCCGTGTGGAGTCCTACACGACTGGTTGCACAAGCAGCTGAAGGAGAAGGTGAATCGAGTCAGTTTGCAGAGGTCAAAGCCATCCAGCTGGCTTTGGACATTGCTGAGCAAGAGGGGTGGCCGAGACTCTACCTCTACACTGACTCGTGGATGGCAGCAAATGCCTTGTGGGGTTGGCTAAAACAGTGGCAGCAGAATAACTGGCAGCGAAAGGGTAAACCTATTTGGGTTGCTGACCTGTGGAAAGACATTGCAGCTCAGATAGAGAAACTGGAGGTAAAAGTGCGTCATGTGGATGCACACGTGCCTCTGAGTCGAGCCACTGAGGAACATCGACACAACCAACGAACAGATGAGGCTGCTCAAGTGTTCCAAGTAGACTTATACTGGGAACACAAGGGTGAGCTTTTTCTGGCTCGGTGGGCCCATGATGCTTCAGGTCATCAGGGCAGAGATGCAACATACAAATGGGCTCGTGACCGAGGGGTGGACTTAACTATGGACACTATTGCACAGGTGATCCATGACTGTGAGACGTGCTGCAATTAAGCAGGCAAAACGGTTGAAACCTTTGTGGTATGAGGGGAGGTGGTCAAAGTACAGATTTGGAGAGGCCTGGCAAATTGACTACATCACACTGCCTCAGAGCCACCAGGGTAAGCGCTATGTGCTTACAATGGTGGAAACAAGTACAGGATGGTTGGAGACATATCCTGTGCCTCATGCCACAGCCAGGAATACTATTCTGGGTCTTGAGAAGCAAATTTGGTGGAGACATGGTACTCCAGAAAGAATTGAGTCAGACAATGGGACTCATTTCAAAAACAGTCTTGTCACTGACTGGGCTAAAGAGCATGGTATTGAATGGATCTACCATATCCCATACTATGCACAGGCCTCAGGGAAAGTTGAAAGGTACAATGGTCTGTTGAAGGCTACCCTAAAGGCAATGGGTGGTGGAACTTTCAAGAACTGGGACAAAAATTTGGCAAAGGCCACCTGGTTAGTTAATACCAGGGGATCCATCAATCGGGCTGGTCCTGCCCAGTCAGACCTTTTGCATACTGCAGATGGGGATAAAGTCCCTGTGGTACGTGAAAGAAACCTGCTGGGTAAAAGTGTTTGGGTCTATCCTGCTTCAGGCAAAGGTAAACCTGTCAGGGGTATTGCTTTTGCTCAGGGACCTGGACATACCCGGTGTGTGATGATGGAGGATGGTGAAGTGCAATATGTACCTCAAGGTAATCTGACTTTGGGAGAGAATCCTTAATTTGACAGCCGGTAAAGTATAGAGTCTGTATGTAATATATGGTATGGAATAAGGGGTGGAATGTCCTGGTTTGAGCCAGGATTAAGCCAATTTTTCTTTTCACTGATTTTTTTTTCCTTCAGTAAGCTTTCTTTTAACTAGCAACTGTGTGTTCTGCTAGGCTGATAAGACAGTGCAATGTTTTTCTAACTACTGAGGTTTCAAGGTTACACCTTCACTCCGCCGGCTCAGACACTATGGGGAGATCTCTGACCCCCCCCGTGGGAGGCTGAGTTAGACAGACAGCAAAATTGGCCAAAGATATTCCATTCCATATATCTACGTAAGCTCAAAGGAAGGTCAGAGATCATAGAAGACAACTTCCTTCCTGCTGTGTTGCCTTCGGAAAGGCAAGGCGACCTGGTTCAGGAACGGCACGGCGACCAACCCCTGGTCGCTCGGTCCATATGCACACAGACACCAATGTGGTGGATGGCAAAATGGCGTTTATTGCCATGCGGCATGGCATTATATAGCTTGAGTAACGTCACAGTCTTGAGCTTACATCACAGTCTATACACTATTGGCTGTCCCGAGGGGGGGGGGGAGGACCCTGTCTTTCCGTACAGCACGAGATCTTCCGGCCACCAGACCCTGGCTACATTTCCCCCCTCCCTATGCATAATTAAATTGGCTAAATATAACAGTTCTAAAAAACTACAGATATAAAAATCCTAGATATAAAACATCCTATTCCTATCTTAAACTTTATAACAATCTTAAAAAATTTAAATGTACAACGATCTCAAAAATATATACTGTAAACTTGAATGGAAAAATACAAGGCATGTTGAACTGGAGGTAGTTTGGGGGTAACAGGGTATAAAAATATTCCTAGAGCAATTGTTGATGCTCTACCAACATGATGTTAACTGTATCTAACCGGCTTCTGACAAATGACACGAGTCTGTTCAGTATGCAGGGTCCAAAGATTAATGCTATCATGATCATTGGGATCGGTCCCATCGAGGTAGATATCAAGATGTTTAGCCATGGTGAATGGTTGAACCATGCTGCAAACCAATCTTGTTGTGCCTCTTGTTGCCGGGGTGTGCAGGTTACGAGGACGTCTGGTGATCCGGTTCTGTGGATAAAAACTTACAGTTTTCATTAGTTTAGGTCAGGCTTAATAGACTTAAGCGGACACCACTTGACCTTCCCATCTTTTTTGACTGCAGCATACCCTCGCCCTGTAAGGACTAGCCTCCACCCTTGTTCCCATTCCCCTAGCTCATTTCTAATTATAACCAACGGGCCTTCTTCTAGCGCTCGAGCGGCCCAATGTTTTTGTGTAGGGCTATTCATCTCTTCCCCCCTAGGAAATTGTTTCAGTGCTAAAAGAGCAGTCGCTAGCAGGCGTGCTTGGTCTCCTGAGGGGATGACATTGACAAAACCCTCTGTCTTTGCCAGCACCTCTAATTTAGTTTTCAGGGTTTGATTTGCTCTTTCGACTATGGCTTGTCCTGTGCTATTGTATGGAATGCCATGTATTAGGGTGATACCCCATTTCAGAGCAAATGCCTGGACTGATTTGGAAACAAAATTTGGGCCATTGTCTGTTTTGATCTGACTAGGGATACCAAGCCATGCCATGACCGTTAGCCAATGCTGGATGGTCGCTTTGGAGTCGGTTTTGGGGTGTTGTGTGGCTACAATCATTCCGCTATAGGTGTCCACAGTTACCGCTAGCCACGCTCGAGGTTTCAGCAACTGACAGAGTGTAAAGTCTGTCTGCCACACTTCAGAGGCCTTGAGACCTCTGGGGTTGACTCCACTGGACCACAGTGGTGCTTTCTGACAGTGAGGACATGTAGCAACTACGTGTTTCGCATCGGTGACAGAAATCCCGCATTTCTTCGCTAGCGCTTTGGCCCCGATGTGAAGAGACTCATGTAACTGCCGGGCATCCCTTAGCGCCCACACTCCTTTTGCAGCGGCGTCTGCTTTGTCATTGCCAGTTTGGAAAAACCCTTTGACCGGGTTATGGCTGTTGACGTGGATGACCGATATGGTGCCCTCTCGAGAAGAGAGTGCTTATTCCAGCGTTAGGGCTACTGCTGATGTTGACGCGCCGGGTCCTGACATGGCTAAGCAAAGCTTGGCCACGAACATCGAATCGGTCACTATGTTAAGGTGTTCCGTTGGAAACAGTCCACATGCCAGCACTATGGCCATCGCTTCTAGCTGCTGAACTGAAAGCGCACAATCGGTCATTTTGATGCAGTGCCATTCTTCTCCTGATTGCCACACTGCCGCTGCAGTTGAGGTTGTTGAGGATGCATCTGTGAAGACTGTTGGTCCCTGTTGGGGCCAGTCCATGATCTTCTGTGGGATGTCAATGTTGACGATTTCCAGCACTTGAGTCCAGGGGGGCTTTGCAGCGTACCGAACTTCTCCACCAAATCCGACAAGGGCTATAGCTAAATACTCTGACATGGTCACTGATTGTATTGGGAGCTGTTTGCGGAAGGGTAGGAATATCCTGGCAGGTTCGATGCCTAGGTGTCTTAGGGCGAGCTTTCTACCTTTCATGATGAGATTGCCAAGGCACTCGACTCCTGGAGAGAATGCACGTGATGGCTTTCCTAGGACTATCCATTGTATTGGCTGGGCTTTTTCAGGTGGCCCCTGGGCCAGTGTCCCTACTCCCCCTCCCTTTGTGAAATGTACGTACAGGTCGAGTGGAACACCTGGGTTCCACCTGGCAAGCGTGCTTGATGATACCTGTTGCTCGATGAAATCGAGGGAGTTCATTGCTTCTGTTGTCAGAGTTTTTTGTTCCCATGGGTTCTTTCCTTTTCGAAGATCATGCAGGGGGGCCATGATTTCATGGACCCGCAGGCCCTGGGCCTGCGCCTGGGGGGTGATCATTGTTGGGTCTTTACCCATCAGCCGCTGCAGTGTGGAGCCGTAGAGTGGGTGGTCTGCCCCGGTCACCTGGGCTAGTTGCCTTGTACAGTGGTCCTCCCATTCTTGTTTAAACACAAACATCCCTGCTCCGTCAAAGATCATTCTACAGGCTTGATTTATATCAAATGGGAGCAGATCATCTCCCCCAAAAAGGCCATCTATGAGGCTGGTGACCATAGCAGAATTGAGTCCTTTGTCCACAATTGCCTTAATAATTGTATGTATGTCCTTAAGGTTTATTGGTGAAAAGACCCTCTGTCCCCCCTCCGTTAGCCGGACCGGGAATGCTAGTGTGGTTGGTGGGACCAAATCAGCACACGCAATTTTTATTCCTTTCCAGTCAGTGAAAGGGAATTCTTCCCCTTGCAGTCCTTTTTTATTTCGGATTTTATTTTTATTTTGGATGGGAATATATTTGCTTTTGACTGTATTTATTCCCATTTCCTCCTCCTCTGAAGTTGAATCCGTTGCAAACTCGTCACTCCAGTCCGTGTCTGACCCGAAGTCAGAGCTCGACTGACTGGCCGCTTCCGGTTGCCAGTACCCTTTTGTCGGGCTCCGGCCCCGCCCCCTTCCGTCACGGGCGGGCGGACTCCGGCCCCGCCCCCCTCCTCTGCGAGTGGGCGGTTCCCTCCCTCCTGGCTCACCCCGCCCCCTGCGGGGCGGGCTGTTTGCCCTATAAGGCGGGTGGCTCCGATTGGCTCTCCGCCCTTTGCTCACGCCCCCCTCCCCCTGCCGCTCGTGCACGCCCATGGATGCCGGCGCCTCCTCCCCGCCCCCGCCACGTGCGCCTTCGCCCCGCTCCCTCCTCTTGCGCTCGGCGCCATCTTGGGGCGCACATGGCGGCGGTTCCGCCCAGAGCTCCTCAGACCCCGGTATCTCCGTGGCGCCCCTGGCCTCTTCGGCCAGCCCGCGCCAAAAGGATATGGCTCGTCTAAGCCTCTCCGTGAGCGGGTCGGGCTCTGGGGACCGTGGGGGGTCCGGAGACCGTGGTGGCTCCGGGGACTGTGGGGCCGCGCCGCCCCCCCCGCCGATCGGGGCTGGGGCTGCGCGGGGGGGTCAGAGCGGGCGGAGATTCCAATGTTTTTGTCTCGCCTTCCCCCGGATCCCCGGGCTCGGCGGAATCGTCACCGCCCGGGGGGTGCAAGGTCTGTGTGGCCGCCCCGACTCCCAGTTTCGGGGTGACCTTTAAACAATTCTTTGCCTCCCTCCAGGTCTCCTGTTCTCGTAGGGCTTTCTCCAGGGCCTGCATGACCCTCCCCCACGATTTCAGGTTTTTTCCACTACCCGAAGACATCGTCTCCTTGGCTAAAGCCTTAGTACATTTGTCCCACACCTCAGGGTGGAGAATATCCACCGGCTGTTCAATGACCCCGGTTTGCAAAAGTCTCGCAACAGCAAGAGTAAAATCTTTGGGCTTACAATCAATCCCCCATTGCTTATGTATTTGTAATACGACCTTCACAAGGGTTTCCATTTCGACCTTCACGAGTGCCTCAATCCTCGTTGGTCCCGGAGCATCCTCCTCCTTGTTGGTCCGGGGCGTCCGCCGGGCTGGTTTTACCGCTCCGGCCGCCGTTCACCAGATTCCAGGCGATTTCCCGATTCGGGGCGAGATCCCTCGATTCCCGGGTTTCGGCACCACTTGTTGCCTTCGGAAAGGCAAGGCGACCTGGTTCAGGAACGGCACGGCGACCAACCCCTGGTCACTCGGTCCATATGCACACAGACACCAATGTGGTGGATGGCAAAATGGCGTTTATTGCCATGCGGCATGGCATTATATAGCTTGAGTAACGTCACAGTCTTGAGCTTACATCACAGTCTATACACTATTGGCTGTCCCGAGGGGGGGGGGGAGGACCCTGTCTTTCCGTACAGCACGAGATCTTCCGGCCACCAGACCCTGGCTACACTGCTGCTTCTTCTTTTCTCTTCCGTCCATAGCCGGCGTCTGGGGAGGACTCTGTTCATCCATCACCGTCGACCCTTAGGCTCGAGCTCTCCTGACCCTCATAACTCTCTGCTCTCTCCAGCAGCAGCTCCGGGATTCCTCGGGACTCTTCCCAGTTCAGGGGAGTGCTGTGGGAGTTGCTGGGGGTGGGGGGAGGCAAGAGGCTTTTGCCCATATCTGAATATATCTGTATATAATTGTATATATTTTCTGGTATGATTCATTAGTGTTTTAATTAAAGCTGTGTAGTTTAGTTTTCAATCCAGCCAAGTCTCTCTCCTTTTCTCTCCTTCCCTACCTGGGTGGGGGGGGGAGGGGATCGAGAGCATTGTTGTCGGACCTGAGTCAAACGGTGAAAAGGTTGAAGACCAGCAGGTGCCAATTGCCACTTTAGCGGTGCATAGATGACAATATTGCACCAACAGAGACTCTGTGATCCCCATTCATAAGCTGATCTAGCATTTGGAGAGCCAGATCAATGTTTGACCACAAGGAATAAAAAAAAACAACAAAAAAACTATTTCTACCTATATAATATTAACACAAAACTGGCAAGTTGTCTGGGTTCAGTGGTCAGGGTGAACCAAAACCTTAAGGTCAGAATTGCTCTTTGTTACTCCCCTCCACCCTCAGAGGGAAAGATAAAAGGGGAATAAGTGATGTCAGATAGAAGAGAAGGGAAGAAGAAGGAAGTAATCTTCTATGATCTCTGACTGTACGCTGAGCTTACACAGATATATGGAATGGAATACTTTGGTCAATTTTGCTGTCTGTCTAGTCCGCCCCTCCCTATGGGGGTTACAGACACGACTCTTCTGTTCCAAAGCATCTGAAGTGGCAAAGAAGTGACTCTGGAGTCTCAGCAGTAACATAAACATTCCAGCGTTATCAGTGCACTAGCTGGAAAACTTGTTGCTTGTTAAAAGAGAGCTTACTGAAGAAAAAAAAAAATCTGTAAAAGAATTGGCTTCATCCTGGCTCAAAGCAGGACAATACTCGAGTCCCATTGTCCTGGTTTGAGCCAAGGTAAAGCCAATTTTCTTTTTACTGATTTTTTTTTTTTAATTCAGTGAACTCTCTTTTAAGCAGCACACTTGCTGAAAGTAGCAGCAAGTTTTCCAGCTAGTGGACTGCTAATGCCCGAATCTTTATAGTTACTGCTGAGAGACCAAGGCCACTTTGCTCCGCTTGTTGGATCTGCTGCTTTGGACACTAAAGGATCAGAAGGGTCATATCTACAACCCTCCCACAGGGAGGAGAGGACTAGCCAGATGGCTAAATTGGCCAAACAGATTATTCCATCCCATATATACGTCCCTCTCAGTATAAATTCCTCAGCATGGGTCACTATCTCGTTCGGTGGCATTCAGTCAGTTTGTAATCACTTCCAGGATGCCTGGGTGACTAAGGCTCCCTATTAGAGCTTGTTGTGTTATCGAGGTGGTCTGCTTAGTCCAGGTGACATCGGTGCCATGGTGTATAGATGAAACCCTCACTTTAAGCTTTCAGCCCAGAACTGGCAGTCGGTGGGCTAGGAGAAGCTGTGCCTTGGTGCAAATTACCTTGGAAGCAGCTCAAGCTCCTTAATAGGCAGCCAGTATTTCTTTTTCAGCTGGAGTATAATTGGCCTCCAAGCCTTTATATTGCTGACTCCAAAATCCTAGGGGATGACCTCGAGTGTCTCCTGGTACTTTTTGCCAGAGGGTCCAGATAGGACCGTTATCCCCAGCTGCAGTGTAGAGCACCTTCTTTATCTCTGGTCCTTTTTGGACAGGTCCCAGGCATGGACTATCTCTTGTTTTATTTGCTTAAAGGCCATTCATGGTTCAGGGCCCCATGAAAAAACATTTTTCTTTCAGTTCACTTCATAGAGAGGTCTCACAATCTGACTTTAACTGGGAATATGCATTCTCCAGAAACCCACCACACCTAAGGCGGCTTGTGTCTCTTCCTTATTAGTGGATGGAGACATAGTTGTTATCTTATTAACCACATCCATAAGGACATGGTGGCGCCCATCTTGCCACTTAATTCCCAGGAACTGGTTTTCTCTGGCAGGTTCCTCAACCTTGCTTCTCTTTATGGCAAAACCCACTTCCAACAGAATGTGGATTGCCTTCCTACCTTTCTCAAAGACTTCCTCTGCTGTATTGCCCCATACAATGATGTCGTCAATGCACTGCAGTCACGAGCTCCACCCTTATTCAGTGCAGTCTGGATCAGTCCATGGCAGATAGTAAGGCTGTTTCCACCCCTGGGGCAGTTGATTCCAGGTGTACTGGACACCCATCCAGGTGAAAGCAAACTGTGGCCTGCACTTTGCTGCTATGGAAATGGAGAAAAATGCATTAGCAATGTCAATAATGGCATACCATTTAGCTGCCTTGAACTCCAGTTCGTCCTGAAGTTCCAGCATGTCTGGAACCACAGCACTCATCAATGGTGCAACTTCATTCAGACCATGACAGTCCATAGTTAATCTCCATTCTCCAACAGGCTTCCGTACTGGCCATATAAGACTGCTGAAGGATAAGTCCTGCTGATCACTCCTTGGCTCTATAGTTGACAAATCAGGTTATGTATGGGGAGCAGGGAGTCTCTGTTGGTATGGTACTGCCAACGATGTATTGTAACAGAAGCTGTTGGTACCTGCTGTTCCTCCACCCTCTTCAGGCCCACCATGAGAAGGTCATCTAAAAGGTCGGGCTTGGTAGTTGTCCTGGTTTGAGCCAGGATGAAGCCAATTTTCCTTTTACTATTTTTTTTTTTCCTTCAGCAAGCTTTCTTTTAACTAGCAACAGTGTGTTCTAGCTAAGGCTGATAAGACAGTGGAATGTTTTTGTAACTGCTGGGTCTTCAAGGTCGCACCTTCACTCTGCCAGCTCAGACACTATGGGGAGATCTATGACCCCACTGTAGAAGGCTGAGTTAGACAGACAGCAAAATTGGCCAGAGATATTCCATTCCATATATCTGTGTAAGCTCAGAGGAAGGTCAGAGATCACAGAAGACAACTTCCTTCCTTCTTCTTCTTCCTTTCTCTTCCATCTATGGCCAGCATCCAGGGAGGACTCCGTCCATCCATCACAGTCGACCCTTAGGCTCGAGCTCTCCTGACCCACATCACGCTGCTCTCTCTCCAGCAGCAGCTCCGGGATTTCTTGGGACTGTTCCAGCTCGGGAGTGCTGTGGGAGTTGCTGGGGGTGGGGGGAGACGAGAGACTTTTGCTCATACCTGAACATATCTGTATATAATTGTATATATAGTCTCTTATATAATTCATTAGTGTTTAATTAAAGCTGTGTAGTTTAGTTTTCAATCCAGCCAAGTCTCTCTCTTTTCCTCTCTCTCCTTCCCTACCTGGGTGGGAGGGGGAGGGGATCGAGAGCATTGTCGGACCTGAGTCAAACGGTGACAACAATTTATTGGCGCCCAACGTGGGGCTCGATTTTAAGCCCAGATTACACATTTTCACTAACTGGGAGTGTTCAAAATTCCATCTCTGATGGGAGGAATCCTTCAGATAGCATTGGGCAACAACTCTGCTGAACTTCTTGACAGTTTGAAAACTGAACAGACACTTGCTGCAATGAATCTACTGGATCTTTTTCCAAACCTGCAACTGTACATGTGGTATACAGCCAAGGGCATACTGCTCTTTGTAGCTGCTCTTGTGATTGTTTGATGGTTTATTGACAGAACTGTAGCCATAATCAACCGTATAATTACCAGCCTTGTGATCCTAGGGGTTATGATACTGTTCTTTATGGGGGCACTGTATGTGTACAGTTACAGTACAAGTCCTAGTGGTACAACTCCTAAAGTGAACGGAACGGTCCATGTTGATAACAGCAGTAGCTGGTTCAGTTTTGCCTCTCCATTTTCTTTCGAGCTGAATCTCCCAGCTCTTGATCTGAATAGCATTGTTGCAGTAGGGATGCTTTCGCTGAAGGTTTATAATGTATTGTGGATGCATAGGGCGAGGTGTTGCTCCACTCACTGCCACTCCCCCACAGGCAATGCTGCTGCCACTGCTGCTGCCACCTATGATGCTGCCACCACCACCAGTGCTGATACCACCACTCATACTGCTACATAAACAACTGCTTCTGCAAAGACTGAGTCCACTCCCATTCAAATCAAACTAGTTAATCCTGTGACCAGGAGCAAAGCAAAGGCAAAATGCTCCTCCCTGAGACATCCAGAGCTTCTTAAGACAACAGATGTTGAAACTGAGAAAGCAGAGGACTCTAAATCAGTTGATGGAGCAGGTACCTCTCAAACAGATAAATCAGACCACTCTCAAGCAGATGGAAGAGCAGGCCCTCTTCAATCAGATGACGACGATGAACTTGTCCAGCCTTTCTCTATGAAAGAACTGCGCCTCATGAGGAAGGACTTCACCCACACTGATGGTGAGGGAATTCTTCCTTGGTTGCTCCAATGCTTTGATAGTGGTGCTGAAACCTACAACGTGGATGAGAGAGAAGCCAAGCAGCTGGGATCCCTAGCCAGAGATGCTGGTATTGACAGAGCACTTCGTAGTAAGATGGGAACTAGAACCTTATGGGACCGACTTCTTTCAGCTGTGAGAGAGAGATATCCCCACAAGGGTGACATTGAATGGCACCGAAGCAGAACACCCACTCTTGAGAAAGCCATCACATACTTGAGAGAGATAGCTGTGCGAGAGGTGGTCTATGATAAAATGGACTTACAAACCCTGATGATGTTCTGTGCAACACACAAATGTTCCGGAGGTTTGCACAGGCTGTACAAGCAGCACATGCCCATATATTCTCTTTCATGGGATGCTCTGGAGACTATGCAAGACCAACTGTGCGTGAGGTGGCTTTCAAAACACGACAGTATGGAGACATCATCTCAGTCTCCCAACAGAAAGCTTTTGAGCAGATCAAAAAGGAGATTGTGCAGGCAATGGCCCTTGGACCAGTTCGAACAGGGCCAGACATCAAAAATGTGCTCTACACTGCAGCCAGACACAATGGTCCCAACTGGAGCCTCTGGCACAAAGCACCAGGGGAAACTCGAGGTCGACCCCTGGGATTCTGGAGCCGGAGCTACAGAGGTTCTGAGGCCAACTACACAACAACTGAGAAGGAGATACTTGCAGCATATGAAGGAGTTAGAGCTGCTTCAGAAGTCATCGGCACTGAAGCGCAACTCCTCCTGGCTCCCCGATTGCCAGTACTGAGCTTCATGTTCCAGAATAACCTTTCTCCTATCCATCATGCCACCGATGCTACATGGAGTAAATGGACTGCTTTAATTACCCAGTGAGAGTGAGCTCAAATACGAAGGCGTAATCGTCCAGGTATCGTAGAAGCAATTACAAAGTGGCCAGAAGGCACACACTTTGGAATGCCACCACAAGAAGTGGTGAGATGGGCTCAAGATGCTCCACCATATGGTCATCTACCAGAGGCTGAGAAACAATTGGCTCTTTTCACCGATGGCTCCTGTCGTCTTGTAGGGAACTGCCAGAAGTGGAAAGCTGCCGTATGGAGTCCTACATGACTAGGTGCACAAGCAGCTGAAGGAGAAGGTGAATCGAGTCAGTTTGCAGAGGTAAAAGCCATCCAGCTGGTTTTGGACATTGCTGAGCAAGAGGGGTGGCCGAGACTCTTTCTCTACACTGACTCGTGGATGGCAGCAAATGCCTTGTGGGGTTGGCTAAAGCAGTGGCAGTGGAACAACTGGCAGCTAAAAGGTAAATCTGTTTGGGTTGCTGACCTGTGGGAAGGCATTGCAGCTCGGATAGAGAAACTGGTTGTAAAAGTGCATCATGTAACAAGTAACTCTGAGTCGAGCCACTGAGGAACACTGACACAACCAATGAGCAGATGAGGCTGCACTGTTGTCTCTGCTTTAATTGCCAATCCTGAGTCAAACTGTAACAACAATGTATTAGCACCCAACGTGGGGCTCAATTTTAAGCCCAGGCAAAAAATTCTCACTAAATGGGAGTGTTTAAAATCCCACCTCTGATAGGAGGAATCCCACAGATGGTAATGGGCAACACTTCTGCTGATTTTAATGACGGATTGAAAACTGAACAGACACTTTCTGCAATGAATCTGCTGGACCTTTTTCCCAACATGCAACTGGACATGTGGTATGCAGCTGAGGCCATACTACTCTGTGTAGCTGCTCTTATTATGGTTTTGTGGTTTATAGACAGAATTGTAGCCATAATCAACTGTATAATTACCAGCCTAGTGATCCTAGGGTTTATGATACATGTGTACACTTACGGTACAGAACCTAAAGTGAATGGAAAGGTCTATGTTGGTAATGGCAGTAGCAGGTTCAATTGTACCTCTCCATTTTCTCTCAAGCTGAATCTCCCAGCTCTTGATCTGAATAGCATTGCTGCAGTGGGGATGCTTCTGCTGAATGTTTATAATGTATTGTGGATGCATAGGGTATTGTTCCACTCACTGCCAATTCCCCACAGGCAATGCTGCTGCCATTGTTGCTGCTGCCACTCATGATGCTGCTACCACCACTGGTGGTACTACAAAAACAACTGCTTCTGCAAAGACTGAGTCCACTCCCATTCAAATCAAACTAGTTAATCCTGTGACCAGGAGCAAAGCAAAGGCAAAATGCTCCTCCCTGAGACATCCAGAGTTTCTTCAAGCAATGACAGGTACCAAAATTGAGGAACCAGATGATTCTAAATCAGGTGATTGAGCAGGCACCTCTCAAATAGATAAAGGAGCAGGCCCTCCTCAAGCAGATGATGACGATGACCTTGTCCAGCCTTTCTCTATGAAAGAACTGCGCCTCATGAGAAAGGACTTCACCTGCATTGACAGTGAGGGACTTCTTCCTTGGTTGCTCCAATGCTTTGATAGTGGGGCTGAAACCTATAACGTGGACGAGAGAGAAGCTAAGCAGTTGGGATCCCTGGCTGGAGATGCTGGTATTGACAGAGCACTTCGTAGTAAGATGGGAACTACCACCCTGTGGGACCGACTTCTTTCAGCTGTGAGAGAGAGATACCCCCACAAGGGTGACATTGAATGGTGCCGAAGCAGAACACCCACTCTTGAGAAAGCCATCATGTATCTGAGAGAAATAGCTGTGCGAGAGGTGATCTATGATAACAATGGATATACAAATCCTGATGATGTTCTGTGCGACACACAAATGTTCCGGAGGTTTGCACAGGCTGTACCAGCAGCACATGCCCATATATTCTCCTTCATGGGATGCTTTGAAGACTACGCAAGACCAACTGTGCGTGAAGTGGCTTTCAGATCACGACAGTATGGAGACATGATCTCTGATTCCTATCAGTTCGACACTTCAGTTATTGAACAAATGACTGACAGAAAAAATAAGATGCCAAACAGTATCTCCCTAGAGACAATTGGTCACGTGTTGCACCAATTAAGAGGAAACGTCCTGCCACGAGAGAGAAGCGAGAGAGACAGGACCCACTTCGATGCCACCTGTGATCTCTCTTGCAAAATTATTTTAAAGAGGAAGTGAGAATCTGGGACAACAAACCCACTGATATTCTCCAGTTACATGTACAAGAGCTTCTAAACTGAACAAAGGCAGGAGATGGTTCTTCCAAGAAGAAGGCTGCACCAGTCACCGCAAAGGATGGGCCATCAACCTCTAATGCTCCTCTAATTGGAGCACGCGGCAGTGCAGAGCAGAGAGCGGCAGCTGTGTGAACGGGAAGCTTGCGAGGGAGAGGAAGGCTGACGTGGCAGGGGGTGTGGCTGAGAACGGCGGCAAGGTTTAAAAAGCGGCCATTTGGCAGCCTCCTCTGAGCACACAGCAGCGCAGAGCAGAGAGCGGCAGCGGCCTTCACAGGAAGTGGCGCGAGGGCAGGCGCGAGGGCAGGCACGGAGGGACCAGCGGGTGCCTTCTCACAGCAAGAAAAGCAAACTAGTAGCTAGATAGATCATGGTCACTACGCGGCCAAAAACCATAGTGAAGAAGAATGTGGGGACTCAGACAGAGCTCCCAAGCAGGCACGCAGCCGTGCAGGTCTCTGGCTGCAGTGAATGCCTGTGCCTGGCACTGGTATCAGAGGGAACCAGTGACACCGCATGTGTGCGGTGTGAGCAAGTAAATGATCTCCTCAGGCAGGTGGTTAACCTGACAGAGGAGGTTGAAAGACTGAGAGCCATTAGAGATTGTGAAAATGAAATAGATTGGTGGAGTCATACCCTGAGGCAGGGGCAGATCGAAGAGGTTGAGAAAGTGACGGACCCCCTCCCCTCCTGTCACCAGACAGATGGAGAGGACTTAAGAGATATTAAGGAATGGAAGGAGGTCCGACCTCGGAAAGGCAAGAAAAAATCCTCCCAACCCCTTCCACCCTCCCAATTGCCATTGAATAATAGATATGAGGCCTTGGAAATTCAGGGACAGGAAAATGAAGTTGGAGGGGTAGATTTATCTAGTGAAGCACCTAGGACTCATCAGTCACCTCGAGTCCTTAGGACTTCTTCAATCAAGAAGGAAAGGAGAGTAATTGTAGTGGGTGACTCCCTTCTGAGGGGGACAGAAGGGCCCATCTGTCGACCGGACCCATCCCACAGGGAGGTCTGTTGCCTCCCTGGGGCCCGGATTAGAGATGTTAAAAGGAAACTCCCTGATCTTGTGGGTTCCTCTGATTACTATCCACTGCTGATTTTTCAGGTTGGCAGTGATGAAATTATCACAAGAAATGTAAGGGCAATGAAGAGTGACTTCAGGGCCCTAGGACAGCTAGTTAGGGGGTCTGGTGCGCAAGTAGTGTTTGCCTCCATCCCTCCTGCAAGATTGGGTGGGGAGGTATATAGGAAGAGTTTCCAGGTCAATGAATGGCTAAGAGATTGGTGTCAAAGACAGGGTTTTGGTTTTTTTGATCATGGGATGCTATATGAGACACCTGGCCTGATGGTGGCAGGTGGGATGCACCTGTCCCAGAGGGGGAAGAGGCTTTTGGGGCAGGACTTAGCAGGGCTCATTGAGAGAGCTTTAAACTAGATGTGAAGGGGGAAGGGGAGAAAACTGGGTTTGTTAGGGACAAGCACAAGAGGAACGTACCAGGGCCTGAAGGCAGATGGTCTAAGGAAGATTTAGTCCCACCAGTGGGCTCTGTTTGTTTCCTGAAATGCCTGTATGCTAATGCACGCAGCATGGGGAATAAGCAGGAAGAGTTAGAGGTCTGTGTGCGGGCTAAGGGTTATGACCTGGTAGCAATAACAGAGACATGGTGGGACAGCTCACATGACTGGAATGTGGCCATGGATGGTTATGTACTTTTTAGGAAAGATAGGGCGGGGAAGCGAGGTGGTGGAGTTGCTCTTTATGTGAGAGAGCAACTAGAATGTATTGAGTTTTGTGCAGGGACTGATGAGGGGCAAGTTGAAAGTCTGTGGGTAAGAATTAAGGGGCAGGCTGGTGTGGGTGATACAGTTGTGGGGGTCTACTACAGACCTCCTGACCAAGGCAAGGAGGTTGATGAGGCTTTCTACAGGCAGCTGACAGTAGCCTCACAACTGCAGTCCCTAGTCCTCATGGGAGATTTTAACTACCCCGATATCTGCTGGAAGACTCACACAGCCAGCCTTTCACGGTCTAGGAGGTTCCTCCAGTGCATTGATGATAACTTCTTAATGCAAATGGTGGACAAGCCGACTAGAAGAGGAGCGCTGCTGGATCTTGTACTAACCAACAAGGAGGGCCCTGTTGAAGCAGTGGTGGTCAGTGGCAGCCTTGGCTGCAGTGATCACGAGATGGTGGAGTTCAGGATCCTGTGTGGAAGGAACAGAATACCCAGTAGGACCAGAACCCTGGACTTCCACAGGGTGAACTTTGGCCTCCTCAATCAACTGTTAAGGGAAATCCCATGGGACAGGGTGCTGGAAGATAAAGGGGCTCATGATAGCTGGTCAACATTCAAGGACCACTTCTTGCAAGCACAGGATCAGAGCATCCCAAGGGTTAGGAAATCTAGTAAGGGAGCTAGGAGACCAGCATGGTTAAAAAAGGAACTACTGGGCAAACTTAAGTGGAAAAGGAAAATCTACAGATCGTGGAAGGAGGGGCTGGTCACTTGGGAGGAATATAGGAATGTTGTCAGAGAATGTAGGGAGGCAATTAGGAAAGCTAAGGCCTCCTTGGAACTTAACCTTGCAAGTCAGGTTAAGGATAATAGAAAGAGCTTTTTCAAATACATAGCTAACAAAACTAACACTAGAGGCAATATTGGCCCACTGAGGAATGAGGTGGGAGCCCTGGTGACAGAGGATATAAAGAAGGCAGAGGTGCTGAACACCTTCTTTGCCTCTGTCTTTACTCCTGCAGGATTTCCTCATGAGCCCCAGATTCATATAGCCCCAGAAGTAGTCAAGATAGGTGAGGACATAGTAGATGAGGATTGGGTTAGGGATCAGTTGAGTAATCTGGACGTCCATAAATCGATGGGTCCAGATGGAATGCATCCAAGGGTGCTGAGGGAGCTGGCGGAGGTCATTGCTAGGCCACTCTCCATCATCTTCAGTAAGTCATGGGTAACAGGAGAGGTGCCTGAGGACTGGAGGATAGCAAATGTCACTCCAGTCTACAAGAAGGGCAAGAAGGAGGACCCGGGTAACTATAGACCGGTCAGCCTCACCTCCATCCCTGGAAAGGTGATGGAACAACTTATTCTTGTCTCTATCTCTAGGCATATCAAGGACATGGGGCTCATCAAGAGCAGTCAGCATGGTTTTATCAAGGGTAAATCATGTTTGACCAACCTCATAGCCTTCTATGAGGAAATTACTAGGTGGATAGATGATGGTAGAGCGGTAGATGTGGTTTATCTTGATTTCAGTAAGGCATTTGACACCGTCTCCCACAGCATCCTTGTAGATAAGTTGATCAGGTATGGGTTTGGTGATCAGGTAGTGAGGTGGATTAGGAACTGGTTGATGGGAAGGAGTCAGAGAGTTGTAGTCAATGGGGCAGAATCTGGTTGGAGGTGTGTGACTAGTGGAGTCCCTCAGGGGTCGGTACTGGGACCGGTGTTGTTCAACATCTTCATCAACGACCTGGATGAGGGTATAGAATGTACCCTCAGCAAGTTTGCTGATGACACCAAGCTGGGAGGAGTGGCTGACACACCAGAAGGCTGTGCTGCCATTCAGAGAGACTTAGACAGGCTGGAGAGTTGGGCGGGGAGAAACATGATGAAATTCAACAAGGGCAAGTGTAGAGTTTTGCATTTGGGGAAGAACAACACGATGTCCCAGTATAGGTTGGGGGCTGACCTGCTGGAGAGCAGTGTAGGTGAAAGGGACCTGGGGGTCCTGGTAGACAGGAGGATGACCATGAGCCAGCAGTGTGCCCTTGTGGCCAAGAAGGCCAATGGCATCCTGGGGTGCATTAGAAAGGGTGTGGTTAGTCGGTCAAGAGAGGTTCTCCTCCCCCTCTATTCTGCATTGGTGAGGCCGCATCTGGAGTATTGTGTCCAGTTCTGGGCCCCTCAGTTCAAGAAGGACAGGCAACTGCTGGAAAGAGTCCAGCGCAGAGCTACTAAGATGATGAAGGGAGTGGAACATCTCCCTTATGAGGAAAGGTTGAGGGAGCTGGGTCTCTTTAGCTTGGAGAAGAGGAGGCTGAGGGGTGACCTCATCAATGTTTACAAATATGTAAGGGATGAGTGTCAGGGAGATGGAGTTAGGCTCTTCTCAGTGATGACCAGTGATAGGACAAGGGGTAATGGGTGTAAATTGAAGCATAGGAGGTTCAAGGTGAATATCCGAAAAAATTTTTTTACTGTGAGAGTGACAGAGCACTGGAACAGGCTGCCCAGGGAGGTTGTGGAGTCTCCTTCACTGGAGACATTCAAAACCCACCTGGATGCATTCCTATGTGATGTACTCTAGGTGACCCTGCTCTGGCAGGGGGGGTTGGACTAGATGATCTTTCGAGGTCCCTTCCAACCCCTATGATTCTATGATTCTATGATTCTAATACTAAATATTAGAGGTGCCCTGCCTCTGGCCAGGGAGAGGAGAGGGACACTCCAGTTCACTGTCCTGTGTGGATTCGGTGGCCTGGCACATCAGAACCACAAAGGTATACAGCTTTGATGGACACTGGTTCACAGTGCACCCTAATGCTATTGAATCATAAAGGGACAGCGTGGGAAACTGTTCTTTTCTTCCCCACATAAGTCTAAATAAAATGCCTTTTAAGCCAGCGAAGGCCTTCTGCTGATTATTCCCAGCTAACAGACTAAAACAGACTTGCTTCTCAAGGACAACTGAAACCAAAACAACAGATGTCGTCCGGGACAGAAAGGATGGGCGACAAGCCATCCTGTGCCCCTGGTAGTCACTGCCCTAACTTGGGGCTCATGGATGCTAATTGGCTCTGGACAGTGACACTGACTGCACAGGTGGGTCACGGGGATATAAAAGGTGGCAAGTGCAGCAGGTGGGTCCTTCCCTCCTCCCTGAGGCCCGTTCGGACGCTTTCTGTGTGGGACACCCCCCTGCTGCGGATACTGGTACTGGGACCTTGCCTGCCTGCCTGCCTCGAGTCGAGCCTGGGCCTTGGCGGTGAGCGTGCCGGGGTCCTGACCCCTGGGGTCGGGGCCGGAACCGGAGCCCACCCCGTGTTACTGCCGGTTGCAGGGGAAACCAACAGCCGCTGCACCCGCTGCTGAGCCGCGAAAGGCTGCCCCTCTGACACCACGGACTGCAGACCCTACCGTCCTGCCTGGTGAAAAGGGGCCACCAACCGCAGCTGCCGCTGGGAAAGGAACCGCCCTCTCCTCATACTCGCACACACAGCGCGACTGACTGACAGTTTCACAAAGCATGTTGTTTTAAAAGTAACCCGTTCAGCTAACTGTCCTGGTTTGAACCAGGCTGAAGCCAATTTTCCTTTTACTGATTTTTTTTCCTTCAGTAAGCTTTCTTTTAACTAGCAACAGTGTGTTCTAACTAAAGCTGATAAGACATTGGAATATTTTTGTAACTGCTGAGTCTTCAAGGTCGCACCTTTACTCTGCTGGCTCAGACACTACGGGGAGATCTATGACCCCCCGCCCCCCCACCCCCCACCCCCCCCCCGTAGAAGGCTGAGTTAGACAGATATTCCATTCCATAGATCTACATAAGCTCAGAGGAAGGTCAGAGATCACAGAAGACAACTTCCTTCCTTTTTGATTCTTCCCTTCTCTTCTGTCCATGGCTGGTGTCCGGGGAGGACTCCGTCCATCCATCACCATTGACCCTTAGGCTCGTGCTCTCCTGACCCTCATCACTCTCTGCTTCCTCCAGCAGCAGTCCGGAATTTCTCGGGACTGTTCCAGCTCAGGGGAGTGCTGTGGGAGTTGCTGGGGGTTGGGGGCGGTGAGAGGCTTTTGCACATATCTGAACATATTTGTATATAATTGTATATATTTTCTTATATCATTAGTGTTTAATTAAAGCTGTGTAGTTTAGTTTTCAATCCAGTCAAGTCTCTCTCTTTTTCTCTCTCTCCTTCCCTACCTGGTTGGGAGAGGGAGGGGATCGAGAGCATTGTTGTCGAACCCGAGTCAAATGGTGACACTAACTTAATTATTTTAGTAAATTTTTATCAGGCTGTATTTCTGTTGAATCTACCAACGAGTATGCTATGACTATCAAGTCCTTTTCCTCATCAGCCCAAGAAGGCGGGGGTGCTGCCTTAGATTGCAATCGATCCTCAGCGGGCTGCAAGGTTTTCCAGGCAGAATACACAGCTTTCCAGGTGATTACCAGCTCATCTAAAACCAGGAAATGACCATCTTTCCGAATTTTCAACTCTTCCCCCACTCTAGCCCAAACAGCACTATCATAAGCGCCAGCAATATAAAACCAATTACAGTTTTTTCTAATCCAAAGTAACAATTTCAATAAGTTCGATGAAGACACTGCAAAACCTCAGCACATGACTTATGTTCCTTGGAGACTGGTTGCCCCATGTTACCGCGATTGCTTACCTATCCGTTCAACAGAAGGTAATGAAAGTAAATTTGTAGTGAGAGCGCTCCACCGGAATTGTAAAACTGTTTTTCCAGCACTAATCCTAACGATTGCCTCTTTCAAATGCAAAAACCCAATTCGGGCACCATTTGTGGCAGTTAAGACACAGACTCCAGGGTGAGAAGCAATGGAATCGTTTATTATGAGAAAATGTACCCTTATATACTTTTACAGTGGGAACTGAGAATAAGCAACCAGGGTACAGAACCAATCACAGAATCAGAGAATCACAGAATCCTAGAGGTTGGAAGGGACCTCGAAAGATCATCTAGTACAACCCCCCTGCCAGAGCAGGGTCACCTAGAGTATATCACACAGGAACGCATCCAGGCGGGTTTTGAATGTCTCCAGTGAAGGAGACTCCACAACCTCTCTGGGCAGCCTGTTCCAGTGCTCTGTCACTGTCACAGTAAAGAAGTTTTGTCTGATGTTTACGTGGAACCTCCTATGGTCCAGTTTGCACCCATTGCCCCTTGTCCTATCACTAGACCTCACTGAAAAAAGCCTGGCTCCATTGTCCTGACACTCACCCTTTACATACTTGTAAACATTGATGAGGTCCCCCCTCAGTCTCCTCTTCTCCAAGCTAAAGAGACCCAGCTCTCTCAGCCTTTTCTCATAAGGGAGATGTTCCACTCCCTTAATCATCTTAGTAGCTCTGCGCTGGACTCTTTCCAGCAGTTGCCTGTCCTTCTTGAACTGAGGGGCCCAGAACTGGACACAATATTACAGATGCGGCCTCACCAACGCAGAATAGAGGAGGAGGAGAACCTCCCTTGGCCTACTAACCACCCCCTTTCTAATGCACCCCAGGATGCCATTGGCCTTCTTGGCCACAAGGGCACACTGCTGGCTCATGGTCATCCTCCTGTCCACCAGGACCCCCAGGTCCCTTTCTCCTACACTGCTCTCCCGCAGGTCAGCCCCCAACCTGTACTGGTACACGGGGTTGTTCTTCCCCAGATGCAAGACTCTACACTTGCCCTTGTTGAATTTCATCAAGTTTCTCCCTGCCCAACTCTCCAGCCTGTCCAGGTCTCTCTGAATGGCAGCACAGCCTTCTGGTGTGTCAGCCACTCCTCCCACTTTAGTGTCATCAGCAAACTCTGTTCCCTCATTGATGAAAATACTGAACAGTACCGGTCCCAGTACCGACCCCTGAGGGAATCCACTAGTCACGGACCTCCAACTAGATTCTGTCCCATTGACTACAACTCTCTGACTTCTTCCTTTCAACCAGTTCTTGATCCACCTCACTATCTGATCATCAAGCCCATAGTTCCTCAGCTTATCTACAAGGATGCTGTGGGAGACAGTATGAAATGCCTTACTGAAATCAAGATAAACCACATCTACCACTCTACCATCATCTATCCACCTAGTTACTTCCTCATAGAAGGCTATGAGGTTAGTCAAACATGACTTCCCCTTGGTAAAACCATGTTGACTGCTCTTTATGACCCCCTCATCCTTGATATGCCTAGAGATAGTGCCAAGAACAAGTTGTTCCATCACCTTTCCAGGGATGGAGGTAAGGCTGACCGGTCTATAGTTACCCGGGTCCTCCTTCTTGCCCTTCTTGTAGACTGGAGTGACATTTGCTATCCTCCAGTCCTCAGGCACCTCTCCTGTTGCCCACGACTTACCAAAGATGATGGAGAGTGGCCTAGCAATGACCTCTTCCAGTTCCCTCAGCACCCATGGGTACATTCCCTCCAGACCCATTGATTTATGGATGTCCAGATTGCTCAACTGATCCCTAACCCAATCCTCATCTACCTGGGCAAACTCCTCCTTCATCCTGACTTCTTCTGGGGCTTTAGGGATCTGAGGCTCCTGGGGGAAGTCTGCAGCAGTAAAGACAGAGACAAAGAAGGCATTCAGTATCTCTGCCTTCTTTATATCCTCCGTCTCCAGGGCACCCACCTCATTCAGCAGCGGGCCTATATTGCCTCTTCAATTGGCAGAAAGAATGTAAATTGATAAGCCAACAAAATCTAATAATGGCTTTAACTTCAGAAAACAAAAAAACAAAGAGGTATTGCTCTGTGTGTGATATTGGAAAGAGGTGTATCAAATGTATGGTGCCAAAATATGAAATATGACTGGAATTACATGTAGCTCCTTCACAAAGAGGATGGGAACACCATAGACAGGGAGAGTGACATGAAAGGGATAATGAATCGGTAGAAATAGTAGAGCCAGAGAGCAGTGGAATGAGGGATGAGGAAGAAGGACTGTCCTGGTTTGAGCCAGGATGAAGCCAATTTTCCTTTTACTGACTTTTTTTCCTTCAGTAAACTTTCTTTTAGCTAGTAGCAAAGTGTTCCAGCTAGGACTGATAACAAACGCTGGAATGTCAGCTATTGCTGGGACTTGAAGGTCACATCTTTGCCCTGCCGGCTCAGGCACTACCGGGAGATCTATGACCTCCCCCCGTAGGAGGCTGAATTAGACAGACAGCAACATTGGCTAGAGATATTCCATTCCATATATCTACATAAGCTCAGAGGAAGGTCAGAGATCACAGAAGACAACTTCCTTCCTATTTCTTCTTCCCTTCTCTTCCACCCATGGCCAGGGTCCAGGCAGGACTCTGTCCATCCATCACCATCGACCCCTAGGCTCAAGCTCTCCTGACCCTCATAACATTGCGATCTCTCTGGCAGCAATCAGGGACTTTTCGGGACTGTTTGCAGTTAAGGAGACTGCTGTGGGAGTTGTTGGGGATGGAGAGGCCAACAGGGGTTTGCACAAACCTGAACACATTTGTATATAATTGTATATATTTTCTTATATCATTATTGTTTGATTAAAACTGTGTTGTTTAGTTTCCAATCCAGTAAAGTCTCTCTCTTATTCTCTCGCCCCTTCCCTACATGGGAAGGGGAGGGGATCCCTGGAGGGGATTGTTGTCAATCCTGAGTCAAACTGTAAGAGCAATCTCTTGGCACCAAACATGGGGCTCGATTTTAAGCCCAGAATATAAATTCTCACTAATTGGGAGTGCTTAAAATTCCATTTGTGATGGGAGAAATCCCTCAGATAGCAATGAGCAACAGTTCTGCTGAATTTAATGATGGATTGAAGATTGAACACTTTCTGCAATTTATCTGCCGGACCTTTTTCCCAATGTGCAATTGTACATGTGGTATGCAGCCAAGACCATACTGCTCTGTGTGGCTGCTCTTGTGATTGTTTCACGGTTTATCGACAGAGCTGTAGCAATAATCAACCGTATAATTACCAGCCTGGTGATCCTAGGGGTTATGATACTGATCTTTATGGGGGCACTGTATGTGTACAGTTACAGTACAAGTCCTAGTGGTATAACTCCTAAAGTGAATGGAAAGGTCCATGTTGGTAATGGCAGTAGCAGGTTCAATTTCACCTCTCCGTTTTCTTTTGAGCTGAATCTCCCAGCTCTTGATCTGAATAGCATTGTTAAAGTAGGGATGCTTCTGCTGAATGTTTGTAATGTATTGTGAATACGTAGGGTGAGGTGTTATTCCACTCACTGACAATCCCCCACAGGCAATGCTGCTGCCACTGTTGCTGCTGCCACCCGTGATGCTGCCAACATCACTGCTGCTGAGACCACCACTCATATTACTACAAAAACAGCTGCCTCTGCAAGTGCTGCTACAAAGACAGCTGCTTCTGCAAAGACTAAATCCAATCCCTTTCGAATCAAGCTAGTTAATCCTGTGACTGGGAGCAAAGCAAAGGCAAAATGCTCCTCCTTTTTTACCCGCTCCAGTCTGAGACATCCAGAGTTTCTTCAAGCAAAGAAAGAGACCGAAATTGAGGAAGGAAACGATTACAAATCAGGTGATGCAGCAGGCACCTCTCAAACAGATTAAAAATCAGGCCCTTCTCAAGCAGATAGAACAGCAGGCCCTCCTCAATCAGATGATGATGATGACCTTGTCCAGCCTTTCTCTATGAAAGAACTGCGCCTCATGAGAAAGGACTTCACCCGCACTGATGGCGAGGGAATTTTTCCATGGTTGCGCCAATGCTTTGATAGCGGTGCCGAAACCTACAACGTGGATGAGAGAGAAGCCAAGCAGTTGGGATCCCTAGCCAGAGATGCTGGTATTGACAGAGCACTTCATAGTAAGGTGGGAACTACCACCCTGTGGGACCGACTTCTTTCAGCTGTGAGGGAGAGATACCCCCACAAGGGTGACATCGAATGGCACCGAAGCAGAACACCCACTCTTGAGAAAGCCATCACATACTTGAGAGAGATAGGTGTGCGAGAAGTGATCTATGATCAAGATGGACTTACAAACCCTGATGATGTTGTGTGCAACACACAAATGTTCCGGAGGTTTGCACAGGCTGTACCAGCAGCACATGCCCATATATTCTCCTTCATGGGATGCTTTGAAGATTATGAAAGACCATCTGTGCGTGAGGTGGCTTTCAAAGCATGACAGTATGGAGAGATAATCTCTGATTCCCTTCAGTTCCACACCTCAGCCATTGAAAAAATGACTGACAAAGAATAAGATGCCAAACAGATGGGGAGGTAAACTCCAGATTCTCCCTAGAGACAACTGGTCACGTGTTGCAGTCATTAAGAAGAGACGTCCTGCTACGAGACAACAGCGAGAGAGACAGGACCCACTGCGACGCCACCTATGGGGTCTCTTGAAAAATTATTTTAAAGACAACATGAGAATCTGGGACAAGAGATCCACTGATATTCTCCAGTTATGTGTGCAAGAACTACTAAACAGAACAAAACCAGGAAATGGATCTTCCAAGAAGAAAGCTGCACCAGTCTCCACCCAGGATGGTGCATCGACCTCTAATGCTCAATATTAGAGTTGCCCTGCCTCCAGCCAGGGGGAGGAGAGGGATAACCAAGTTTACTGGACTGTGTGGATTCGGTGGCCTAGCACAGTAGAACCACAAAGATATAAAGCTTTGGTGGACACTGGTGCACAGTGCACACTAATGCCATTGAATCATAAAGGGAAAGAATCTGTCACTATTTCTGGAGTGACAGGAGGTTCTCAAGAACAGACTGTTGTGGAGGCAGATGTGAGCCTCACTGGTAAGGGGTGGCAAATGCACCCTATAGTGAGTGGCCCAGATGCTTCATGCATCCTTGGCATAGACTATCTCAAGAAAGGATATTTCTGTGACCCAAAAGGGTACTGGTGGGCCTTTGGTATAGCAGCTGTAGAGACTGAGGACACTGAACAGCTGCATACTTTGCCTGGCCTTTCAGATGACCCTTCTCTAGTGGGGTTGCTGAAGGTTGAAGACCAACATGTGCCAATTGCCACTTCAACAGTGCATAGATGACAATATCGCACCAACAGAGATTCTGTGATCCCCATTCATAAGCTGATCTGGCAATTGGAGAGCCAAGGAGTGATCAGCAGGACTCACTCACCCTTCAACAGTCCTATTTGGCCAGTGCAAAAGCCTGATGGTGAATGGAGGCTGACAGTGGACTATCGTGACCTGAGTGAGAATCATAGAATCATTAAAGTTGGAAGGGACCTTAAAGATCATCAAGTTCCAACCCACCTGCCAAGAGCAGGGGACCCTACCACTAGATCAGGTTGCAAAAAACCTCGTCCAACCTGGCCTCAAAAACCTCCAAGGATGTGGCATCAACAACCTCCCTGGGCAACCCATTCCAGTTCCTCACCACCCTTATAGTGAACAATTTCTTCCTAATATCTTACCTGAATCTCCCCTCTCTCAGATTAAAACCATTAACCCTTGTCCTGTCACTGTCTTCTCTGATGAAAAGCCCCTCCCCAGCTTTCCTGTAGGCCTCCTTCAGGTACTGGAAGGCCACTATAAGGTCTCCCCAGAGCCTTCTCTTGTCTAGGCTGAACAGCCCCAACTCTCTCAGCCTGTCTTCATAGCAGAGGTGTTCCAGGCCTTTGATCATCTTGATGGCCCTTCTCTGGACCCTTTCCAACAGGTCTATATCTTTCTTGTGCTGAGAGCCCCAGAACTGTACACAGTATTCCAGGTGGGGTCTCACCAGAGCAGAGTAGAGGGGCAGAATCACCTCCCTGGCCCTGTTGGTTACACTTTTTTTGATGTGGCAAAGGATGTAGTTGGCTCTCTGGGCTGTGAGCGCACACTGGTGGCTCATGTCGAGCTTCTCATCCACTACCACCCCCAAGTCCTTCTCTTCAGGACTGCTCTCCAGCCATTCTTCCCCCAGCCTGTATTTGTGCCTGGGGTTGCACCAACCTAGGTGCAGGACCCTGCGCTTGGCCTTTTTGAACCTCATGAGGTTGGCATTGGCCCACCTCTCCAGCCTGTCAGGGTCCCTCTGGATGGTGTTCCTTCCCTCTTGGTTGTCAACCACACCACACAGCTTGGTATCATCAGCAAACTTGCTGAGGATACACTCAATCCCACTGCCCATGTCTCCAACAAAGATGTTGAACAGCACTGGCCCCAATACTGACCGCTAGGGGACACCACTCATCATCTGCTCATCATCTGACTCCATTTGGGCACTGAGCCATTGACCACAACTCTCTGGGTGCGGCCATTCAGCCAATTTCTTATCCACCGAGTGGTCCATCTGTCAAATCCATGCCTTGGCAGTTTGGAGACCAGTTTGGAATGAGGTTACACCACCGCTCAGTGCTGCTGTGCCGGACATGCTAGAACTTCCGTACAAGCTGGAGTCAAAAGCAGACAGGTGGTATGCCGCTACTGACATTGCTCATGCCTTTTTCTCTATTCCTCTAACACCAGAGTGCAGGCCACAGTTTGCTTTCACCTGGAGGGGGGTTCAGTACACCTGGAATCAACTGCTCCAGGAGTGGAAACACAGAGCATTGTTGTCGATCCTGAGTGAAACTGACAAGGACCTTCCAGAGTTGTGATGCCTACCCTTGTATCTTGGAGAACTAGACAGCAAAGGCAAATGCTAGCCCCTTTTAGACAAGGAGTTGGTCCAGAGAGACCTGTGTATGTGAAAGTACCTTTTTCAATTGTGGATTTTGTGGCTTGGAAGCAGGCTGCAGGACCTTATAGGGAAAATCCTGAGAAGATTGGCAGGATATTAGACACAATTGTTACAACACAGGATCCAGATTGGAATGATATGCAAGCAACACTGGATTACTTGATGGATGGGACAGAGAAGCAAATGGTATTGAGAGCTGCTAAGGCACAGGCAGAAATGGCAGTGCTGAATCGGACAGCAAGTGGGACTTTAGAGCACAGTTTTCCTTCTGGAGATCCGGAGTGGGATCCAAATCATGTGGAACATAGGCAGAGATTGAATCGCTATCAGAATTGGGTTTTGTATGGAGTGAAACATGCGATACCTAAGGCTGTAAATTGGTCAAAGCTGTATGAAGTGAGACAGGATAAGAACTCTTGGAGGCAAGAGTGCCCAGAATGGAGGGGAGGTCAGCAAGAGGCAGCAAGATTGATGATGTTAGATGAACGAAGGGAAGTGGAGGGGAACCCAGCTGAACCTCCATTGTAATTAAGCTGGGAGAAAACAAAGTTAAGTTTTTAGTGGACACCAGAGCAACATTCTCAGTTTTGAATACATGTAAAGGGAAATTGGGCACCAAAACAGCAAATGTAACTGGGGCTACGAGGAAGGAGGAAAATAGGCCATTCCTTCAACCCCTGGATTTAAAATTTGGAAACAAAATAATTACACATGAATTCTTGTACATACCAGAATGCCCGATATCTTTATTAGGGAGAGATTTGTTATCTAAATTAAATGCACAAATTGTTTTTGAAAATGGAGAGCTCCTCTTAAAAATACCTGAATCAAAGACAGGAGAAATTTTGATGATACAAGAAAAAAAAAAGAACAAGAAATTCCACAAGAGGTGGATTTGGCAGTAATCCCTACAGTATGAGAAAATTATAAACCTGGCAAATTGAAATTAGCACAACCTGTCAAAATAAAAATGAAAGAGGGTGCAAAGCCAGTGAGGATTAAACAATATCCAATCAAACCAGAAGCTAGGAAGGGAATTAAGAAATTAATTGATAAGTTTATAGAATATAAAATTCTTGGAGTGTGAATCTGAGTACAATACCCCAGTCTTACCAGTGAGAAAACCTTCAGGTGAGTATAGGTTGGTACAATATTTAAGAACTTGTCCTGGTTTAAGCCAAGATGAAGCCAATTTTTCTTTTACTGATTTTTTTTTTCTTCAGCAATCTTACTTTTAACTAGTCACAGCATGTTCTAACTAGGCTGATACGAATAGAATGTTTTTGTAACTGCTGGGTCTTCAAGGTTGCATCTTTACTCTGCTGGCTCAGACACTATGGGAAGATCTATGACCCCCCCTGTAGGAGGCTGAGTTAGACAGACAGCAAAACAGGCCAGAGATATTAAATTCCATATATCTACATAAGCTCAGAGGAAGGTCAGAGATCAGAGAAGACAACTTCCTTCCTGCTTCTTCTTCCCTTCTCTTTCGTCCATGGCCGGCATCTGGGGAGAACTCCATCCATCCATCACCGTTGACCCTTAGGCTCGTGCTCTTCGTACCCTCATCACTCTCCGCTTTCTCCAGCAGCAGTCCGGGTGTTGAAGAATGGCTTGAGCAGCAGGGCCATGGGCCCTTGCTATCTCCTCAAGAGGCCTTGAGAGTGTAACACAAATAGCAGCTGTACAAGCAATCTCTTTTTTTAGCCTAACACAAGTATAAACAATCTCTCTGTTAGCTTAAACTAACTCAAGGACAAGGTAGAGAAGTAGAATAATAGAAAACAAGGAAGAACCCTGGAACTCAGATGTGTGTTACCATCCAGTAAAATCACTGCAAGTAGTTACCGTCCAGTGAAATCACTACAGGTAGTTACTATCCAATGAAATCACTACAAGTAGTTACTATCCAATGAATTCACTACATGTAGGTTCGGAAAAGGGTATAAAAGTAACACTGTGTATTCAATAAATCGAAGCTTGCTTTATCAATCACATTGATTCTGGACTGCTTGCTTCCCTTGCCGCCGGCATCTGGGATTTTTCAGGACTGTTCCCAGCTAAGGAGAGTGCTGTGGGAGTTGCTGGGGGTGGGGGGAGGTGAGAGGCTTTTGCACATATCTGAACATATTTATATATAATTGTATATGTTCTCTTATATCATTAGTGTTTAATTAAAGCTGTGTAGTTTAGTTTTCAATCCAGTCAATTCTCTCTCTTTTTCTCTCCTTCCCTACCTGGGTGGGAGGGGGAGGGGATCGAGAGCATTGTTGTTGAACCTGAGTCAAACAGTGACAGAACTATAAATCAGATAGTTAAGGACATACAACACTGTAGTGGTAAATCCCTATACTTTGTTAACAACTTTGAGAGAGGAACATCAGTGGTTTACAGTGTTTGATTTAAAAGATGCTTTATTTTGCATGCCCCTGGATGAGGAAAGCAGAAAAGTGTTTGCTTTTGAATGGGAGAATCCACAAACAGAGCAAAAGATGCAGCTAACATGGACAAGGCTACCACAAGGATTCAAGAACAGCCTGACGATTTTTGGAAAGCAACTGGCCAAAGAACTTGAAATATGGAAACAAGATGATTCAAGAATGAAACCAGGACATCTGCTTCTACAGTATGTGGATGACATACTGATTGCTACAGAAGAGAGATCTGCCTGCATAAAGGTAACAATAGAACTTTTAAATTTTCTTGGACAAAATGGGTACAAGGTATCCAGAAACAAAGCCCAAATAGCAAAACAGACTGATATATCTGGGCTTTGAAATTTCAAAAGGACGACCGCAATTTGGAACAGACCGTAAGGAAGCCATTTGTGGCATCCTGGAAACAAAAATTGTTCATGAACTGAGGGAGTTCCTGGGAATGGCCGGGTGGTGTTGTCTGTGGATAATGAATTACAGTCTAATAGCCAAGCTGTAGTATGAAGTCCAAAAGAACTCTCCCTTTGTATGGGGTCCAGATGAGCAACAGGCCTTTAGAGACCTGAAACAAGCATTAATGTCTGCACCTGCCCTGGGACTTCCAGGTTTAACCAAAGATTTCCAGTTGTTTGTTCATGAAAGACAGCATCTAGTGTTGGGAGTGCTGACCCAGAGAATGGGAAGCTGGAAGAGACCAGTTGGATATTTCTCCAAACAACTGGATACTGTAAGTAAGGGGTGGCCTACTTGTCTCCGAGCAGTTGCTGCTACAGTGATGCTTATCCAAGAAGTCCGAAAACTGACTTTGGGAAGAACAATAAAAGTGTATAACCTGCACATGGTAATAACTGTTTTAGAACAGAAGGGGGGACATTGGTTATCCCCTAGCAGAATTAAGAAATAACAGGTGGTATTGACTGAACAGGATGATGTGATTTTGAAAACAACTAACCTGGTGAATCCTGCAGGTTTTTTAAGTTCTTCACAGGAAGAAGGACAAGTGGAACATGACTGCCTCACCACCACTGAACATGTGTGCTCCAGTCGGGAAGACTTGAAGGACATGCCATTAGAAGACCCTGACTGGGAGCTGTACACAGATGGCAGCAGTTTTGTGAAACATGGAGTTTGATACACTGGATATGCAGCAATAACTGCAAATTCAGTCATAGAGGCAAAAGCATCACCTGGCACCATGTCAGCCCAGAAGGCAGAACTTGTTGCCTTAACCAGGGCCCGTGTATTAAGTGAAGGGAAGAAGGTGAATATTTGGACTGATTCAAAATATGCCTTTGGGGTAGTACATGTCCATGGGATCCTGTGGAAAGAACGAGGATTATTATCCTATCAAGGATCAAATATTAAACATCAAAACAAAATTTTGCAATTACTGCAAGTCATTCAAAAGCCTACCCAGGTGGCAATCATGCACTGTAAAGCACATCAGGCGGGAAATACAAAAGAGATTGGAGGGAATAACTCAGCAGATAGAGCTGCCAGGAAGGCGGCAAGACAAAAGTCTTTGCAAATGGCTTTGATTCCAATCAAAACAATAACTCTTCGGAAGGAAGGGCCTAAATATTCAGAGGAAGATGATAAGTTAGGAAAATTATTGAATGCAAAGAAAAATTCAGCTGGATGGTGGGTCACACCTAATGGACAGGTAGTAAATACCACCCCTCCTAATGAGAGAAATAATTCAGACAAAACACCAAGGATGTCATTGGGGTGTGGAAGCCTTAGTTACCCTTTTAAAAAGACAAGTGGTATCAGTCAAAATGTTAGGGATAGCCAAAATGATAACTGCAAAATGTGATGTGTGTTTAAAGACTAATCCAGTGATGAAGAAAAAAGTTCAGATGGGTAAGCTCAAATCTGGCACAGAACCAGGTGATTATTGGCAAATAGACTTTTCAGAGCTACCCAGACAAAATGGGTATTGATACATTCTGGTGGGGGTTGACACTTTTACAGGATGGCCAGAAGCCCTTCCTTGTCATACTACACAGGCAAAAGAGGTTGTAAAATGGCTATTACAAGAAATAATACCAAGATTTGGAGCCCCTATTGGGATCTCTTCAGATAGTGGTCCACATTTTATGGCTGAAGTTATGCAAAGTGTATGCACAACTGGAGTGGAAAAGTAGAAAGGATGAATCAGACACTAAAAGGCAAATTAGCAAAATATGTCAAGAAACTAATTTGAAGTTGACTCAGGCACTCCCGTTGGCCTTGCTGCGAATCAGGGTACAGCCAAAAAGTGGCACCTCAGTCAGTCCTTATGAATTACTGGATGGGAAACCATATGAATCCCCAGAGCCAAATCCAAACATGCATGTAAAAGGAAAACAGGATGTGTATAACTATCTGCTTTCTCTAGGAAAAACCTTAACTGCACTTCGGAATGCCGTGGTATGGAACAGACCCCTGTCTTTAGAAAATCCAGTACATGATTTTCAAACTGGAGACTACGTCTATGTGAGGACATGGACCTCTGAACCTTTACAGGAATGCTGGAAAGGACCCTTTCAGATGCTTCTAACTACCTTTACAGCTATCAAGATCGCAGAATCAGAAGTGTGGATCGACTATACCAGAGTGAAGAGAGCACCTCCTTCATGGAAGATCATCAGTAGAGGTCCAGAGACCTTAAAATTAACCTTAAAATGTGTAAATTTACATACCAGTTTGGGATTGTTGTTATAGGTCTGATTTTGATTTGGAGACTAGTGCTAGTGGGAGCCTGGTTTGACACCAAAATTGAGAAACAAAATGAAACTGAGAATTATGAGGATAAGTTAGATCTGAGAGCAAGGTACAAAAGGCAGGTAGAAACAGATCAGCTGATACACCTCTCAAGGAAAGCACCAGAAGAAAATTTGACGGTTGACTTAATTAAAGAATTTGCCAACTTGGAAAACGTAACAGATCGCTGCTTGCTTACCAATGCCAAGAGCAGTAGGTGAATTTGTTCCATGGGAAATTTTAACAATGAATTAGGCCAATTCAGAGCACAGAAATGAGACTATCCACTCCCTCCTTACTGAAGGAGGATGGGGTTTGTGGATACCTAAGGGGCAGGGTAGACCATTGCTGTATACACATTCCAAATGTAACACAGGATGTGGAACATGGTTTAGAATTACTAGGGAAGATTGGAGAGGACACTCGGAAAATCCGAGAAGATATGTCAGAGGACTGGGTAGATAAGATTTTTAGTGTATTAGGATGGTATGTGAGTTCATGGATAAAATAATTAATTGGCACATTATTTGTTTTATTTCTAGCTTTCCTAATGATAATGTTGATCTATGCCTGTTTGAAAAGGCAAATTAACAGCAAAACTGCATTTAATCGAATGATCATAAGTGCAGTGTCAAGACAACAAGATGAAAGAGAAATGGTAACAAGGCTCCCACCAGCATATAGTGAAGCAAAAGTGTAGTATTTTCTTTTTTTTAGGTGAAAGTATTGAAATAATTTTCAAAACTTTAAAAGGGAGAAATGTTACTGAATTGACTAAATTTTGATTATTTAGAAGGCCTGGGCCTGGTCAGGCCTGACCAAGACAAGGCTTTTAGGAGAAACTGTTCATATAGGAATCATATTGGAAGGGGAGGGGGTAATTATGTTTTACTTCAGTAATCACAGAAGCCACATGTACTAGACAAGTGGTACATACAAGTAGCTAAGGTCTACTGTTGCATAAGGAGTAAGATATTATGCTTAAACAGTTACTGTGGAAAGAATACAATAATAAATCTTGAACCTATCACATGGTAGCCAAGGTCACAGTAACCAGTTATGCTGCGTGAATATCCCCTTTCCAAATGCCAACCTGGTTTGAATATCAGGGACTACAACCAATAGGGTGACCAATGATTTTTGTTAGAAATGAATACGTCTGAAGTTATGTAACTTGAAGGGGCCAATCAATGCAAAGGTTAAACTTAATGAATAATTAAAAGCGAGCATTATATGCATTTTTATGTTAAATATTTTGGACAATATAAATTTAATATATAAAAAACTGTTGATTGTAATGCTATTCAGGATACGCTAGGAGGAGTTATCCCTCATATCCTCTGTGCGTCAATAAAGAAGTGTCTGCTTATCTACATCACATTGGTGTCGATAAGTTATTTTTCCCATATTTGGTGACAGAAGCACTTTGGTGACTGCCTCTGGCGTCCTGCCTGTATTTACGGCCACAACTCTCACTGGCCTGTATTTATCAGTACAATACAATGGAAGGGCTTAGATCTAGAAATAGAAGCTGAGAACAATAGATGGCAGGCACGGGAACGAAGCAACTTTTTAAATTAAAGAATTAAAAAAAAAAAAAATTAAACAAAAACGGAGGCGAACACCCGCTCCCACCAGTTCGCGGGTGCCCGCCGTGCCCCCCACCGGCTCCGGCCCTGCTGCGCTGCCCGGCCACTCCGCGCTGGACTCGCCTGGGGGCTCTTCAACCGAAGAGAAGAAAGGCAGAGGCGGGGGCCGGCGAAAAAAAAAAGGGGAAAAAATTCCTGAACCGAGGCAGACAAAAGGCCAGGCTCTCCCGCCAGGCAATGCTCAGGCAGCCGCTTCCCCCCGCCTCCCCGGCCTGCGCTCCTCCTCTTCCCCCTAATGCCACGTGTCGTGCAGGTAGGGCAGGACCGGGCTCGCTGGCGGTCCCCCTCTGTGCTCCCCGTGAGAGACCGCTCGCTGTCACGGCACCGCGCTGGCCCTCCCGTCTGCTTCTCGGCTTCCCGAGCAAAACCCTCCTGTAGTTCTCCCCACCGTCTTCTGTCCCGCCTACACGTTAGTTGGCAACGCTTATGCTAGCTAAAGTTTTAATTTTTACTTCTCAAAACAGAGACAAAAATATTTTTTGTCTTGTATAACAAAACGGCAGGGTCTCCCGCCGGGCAGTGCTCAGGTGTCCGGTTTCATCCCCCCGCCACTCGCCCGCTCCTCCTTCCCCCAGTGTA
The DNA here is from genome assembly GCF_020740795.1 of Apus apus. Lineage (NCBI taxonomy): Eukaryota > Metazoa > Chordata > Aves > Apodiformes > Apodidae > Apus > Apus apus. The sequence continues at coordinate 6,125,316 of NC_067311.1, read as the reverse complement.
ATTTGTACTGCAGGCAGGGCAGGAACGGGCTCGCTGGTGGTTCCCTCTCCGCCTCCTATGAGAGACCATTCGCTGCTAGGCGCTCGGGTCTCCCCACGGCGCCGCGCAGAGCCCCCGCCGATGCCGGGGCCACACAGCGGGGGGAAGTGGCCGCGCGATGCCTCTGTCGATCCCACTGAGAAGGTATCTGAGATTAGAGCAGTGCCAAGGGCTGCGGAGCTGGATACAACAGTAGCTGAGGATTGTTTGTGTTGCACCTGCCTCTCCGCACATTTGATCTCTTGACTTCCAGCAGGGACTGAATTCCTGTGCTGGATTCTGGGCTCAGCTCTTGTGAAAAGATCCAATTATTCAGAGCTTTGAGCATCTCCATTTGCTACCCATATTTGCAGTGCCCAGATCCGGGCTGGCTGGAATTCCAAATGATTAACCTGGCTATGACATCCCTCCTAGGGGTGTTATCACTGCTCACTGTCCCCCACCCCTCCCCTCTTTCTCCTCCAGCAGAAACAAAGGTCTGTCCTCAACCTGGGCTGTCCTCCCTGTGAGTCGCTGCTTCGTGGGATTTCCCTGCCCTGCCTGCTGCAGGTTTCCTGGGCTCCCAGTCAAACACTGGAGCAGGGCAGCCATGTATTGCTGAGGTTTGAGCCTGCTGGGCTGGGTGGGTAGGGGATGTGACCAGCTTTGGAGAGCTGTCTGATTGTCCTGCCCAATTTTAAGCTGCTTTTCATTCTTTGACTATGCTTTTCATTCTTTGACTATGCTTTTCTGGGGAGAGGAGCAGTCGTACATGGAGGGGAGGCTGGGGGGGGGGGGGGGGTTGGACATGGAGGAATGCCATACACAGGTGACCATTGCATAGTAGAATCTACCTGCAGACACTGCAAGCCCTCCTTCCCAGCTGCAAGCTATTGTCAGCATCACTGTCTGCAGGCCAGTCACCCAAGCAAGGTGCGCAAAAGCAATCCATGCCAAGACATGGCTCTGCTCTGGCTCCCCAAGCTCCTGGGAGAGACTTCATTGTGTTATTCTCCTACGACACCTGTGCATGGGCCTGAAGGGGCACCACATGCTGCTGGACAGACCTCAGCCCCTGGGGAGCCGTGGGGCAGCTGGGCACTCAGGAGCCTGCTGCAGCCTAGAGCCCCAGCAAGGCATCCTGCAGGGAGGGCCAATCTGTCCCTGGGGACTTATGCACCTGGTCAGTGTCCCCTCCTGCAGGATGGGAGGAAAGGCAGCAGCAGCACCTCCCAGACATGGGAGCTGCAGATGAGAGGGAGATGTTGGGTCTGTCTCTGTAGACACTGTTTCTGGTGGTTTCTAGAAGCTCACATGCCTAACATGGGCACTGCCTCTTGCCCCATCCTTCCCCTCTGGGCTCGGGCTTCCTCCCTGTTATCAGTACAGGGGTCAGCACTGAGCAAGACTCTGCGACTGTATACATCTGGCACAGCAGGAGGCCTCCTGAGGACCCCCAAGAGCAGCACTTGCCCTTAATGTGGGGCAAGGAGGGTCTCTCCTTCTGCATCCTCCCTCCTTCCCTCTCCCTTGTTTCCACCAAGCATGAACTCCTTCCTCCCTGACCTGAATCCCAGGGGAGTGACAGAGACACATCCACACTGTCTTTCCCTTCAAGCGCAATTTGCTCCTGTAGCATCTCTCTAACCAGCTTCTCTCCAGGATTTCCACCTCTCCTAGGGATGGCGCAGAAGTGGTCCCCAGCCTCATGCATCTGTCTCCTGATGGTGGTACACCTGATCTATTAGGCTGTGGAGGAACTCTTCTCTGGTGGCAGCACTGCTGCTGGGGCTGCCATCCTTCAGGGGTGTGATGGAAACTTTCTGCCTGCAGGCACTTCTCAAGCTCTGCTCTGCCTGTGCCAGGGAGCTTGTGGGTTTGCATTTCCACTGGTTAGATTTCCTTCCTTCCTTCTCCTTTGGTTCAGATAGAACCAATGGAGCTGTGACTTATCCTCCAGGCAGTCCATTTCCAGCAGTTTCTGTTGGCTCTTCTCTTGTGCTCTGCTCATACTGAGGATGATTATTATAATGACAGTCTCTCTTTCTTGGCTGTATGGTTCCTGCTTGTTGCGAGCCGATACTGGGGGGCTACCGGCTGTCAAGGATGCTTTCGTGACTTCCCACCCCCCGATGTGGAGGGGTTTTTTAATAGGACCGAGGGCTCACACGTGGCGCTCGCCTCTCACAGAGGAACGGCCACTGCGGGACCGTATTTTAGGGTGGTAGTTAGAGTGCACACCCCCACCACACTCAGAAATTGCCTCTAAAACCAACATTTACTACACGAATTAATCGGTTTATTAAGGGTTAACACAAACTGAGGCATGATGTTTAGGGAAAATGCAAATGTAAGCGGCTACCAGGGATATATATACACAGTAAGAAAGTGTCCTTTAGGGAGGAAATGCAAAAGGTCCTGTGTTTTTAAGAGAGCGGGTTAAGGACCAAAGGGAGGAGGGAAGGAAGCCCGACGTCAGTCTTCCTTAAGAGGTCGCGCTGTGTGTGCGAGTATGAGGAGAGGAGCGTGTGTGGATGTGTGTGTGTGTGCGCGCGCGTGCGCGCGCGGTGATGTTACCCTCCGGCGGCTTGTCCTCGACGGCTCCGTTCCCAGCGGCAGCGGCGGTTGGTGGCCCCTTCTCGCCAGGCAGGACGGCAGGGTCCGCAGTCCGTGGTGTCGGAGAGGCAGCCTCTCGCGGCTCGGCAGCGGGTGCAGCGGCCGTTGGTTTCCCCTCAACCGGCAGCAACACGTGGGGGGGGTCTCCGGCCCGACCCCAGGGGTCAGGACCCCGGCACGCTCAGCGCTAAGGCCCAGGCTCGACCCGGGGCAGGCAGGCAGGCAGGCAGGGTCCCAGCACCAGTATCCGCAGCAGGGGGGGCATCCCACACAGAAAAGCGTCCGAACAGGCCTCAGGGAGGAGGGAAGGGCCCACCTGCTGCACTCGCCGCTTTTATACCCCCGTGACCCACCTGTGCAGTCAGTGTCACTGTCCAGAGCCAATTAGCATCCACGAGCCCCAAATTAGGGTGGTGACAATCAGGGGCAAAGTATGACTTGTCGCCCATCCTTTCTGTCCCGGACGACATCTGTTGTTTTGGGTTCAGTTGTCCTTGAGAAGCAAGTCTGTTTTAGTCCGTTAGCTGGGGATAATCAGGAGAGGCCTTCGCTGACTTAAAAGGCATTTTGTTTAGACTTATGTGGGGAAGAAAAGAACAGTTTCCCACACTGCTTCACCCCCAGTGAGGCTTCAAAGGTCTCCTTAGCACTTCCCAGGAGAAGGAACAGGAGGGAGGAAGGCAGCAAAAGCCATTTTGGGGTTGGTTTGGGGGTTTTTGTGGTCTAAACCATGCAAGGATCTCTCTCAGCACTGCAAGCTCCCAGACATCGCACTCTGCCCCAGGCAGCAATGCCCAGACTAAAGTCTCTTTTTCCCCATCTGTGTGTCCCCTTGACTGGCTGGCAGTGCTGCTCTGGGAAGCCACATGGATCCCCACTGGGTGAGCATGGCCCCTTTGGGCACAGCTCTTGCTCTCGTCCTTGCAGCAGTGCTGTGCTGCCAGCCCTGCCAGTCTCCCCTTTCAAGGGCTCTGCCTGTCCTGCCCCTTGGAAGATGCACTCCTGGCTGGCAGAGCTGCCCCTGCACCCATCCCATTTCCTTTCTGGCCAGTACAGTACAATTAAAACAGCAACAGATCCTTTCATAGGTTGCAGTGTGGCACGCAGAAAAACTGCTGTGTTGCCCAGAGACCCTCACCTGCCATCCTGCTCTGTCGCCACCAGACTGAGACCACAGTTTGTTAACCCCGGGTCCCCCCAGGATGTGCTAATAGGAATGAAAACAGCAGGTAAGCATGTAATCCAGCAAAGGCAGGATACAGGAATCACAGAATCACAGAAAGGTAGGGGTTGTAAGGGACCTCTGGAGATCATCTAGTCCACCCCCCCTGCTAAAGCATGTTCACCTAGAGCAGGTGGCACAGGATCACATCCATGCGGGTTTTGAAAGTCTCCAGAGAAGGAAACTCCACAACCTCTCTGGCCAGCCTGTTCCAGTGCTCTGTCACCCTCACAGTAAATAATTCTTTTATCATGTTTAGATGAAACTTCCTGTGTTCCAGTTCGTGCCCATTGCCCCTTGTCCTGTTGCTGGGCACCACTGAAAAGAGGTCTGGTTCCATCCTCCTGACACCCACCCTGTAGATATTTATAAGCCTTGATAAGGTCTCCTCTCAGTCTTCTCTTTTCCAGGCTAAACAAACCCAGCTCTCTCTCAGCCTTTCTTCATAAGAAAGATGCTCCAATCCCCCAGTCATCTTCCTTGCCCTCTGCTGGAGTCTCTCCAGCAGTTCCCTGTCCTTCTTGAACTGAGGAACCCAGAACTGGACACAGTACTCCAGATGTGGCCTCACCAGGGCAGAGTAGAGGGGGAGGATAACCTCCCTCAACCTGGTGGCCACACTCTTCTTGATGCATCCCAGGATGCCATTGGCCTTCTTGGCCACAACGGCACATTGCTGGTTCATGGTCATCCTGTTGTCCGCCAGGACTCCCAGGTCCTTCTTGCCAGAGCTGCTTTCCAGTAGGTCAACCCCTAACCTGTACTGGTATCTGGGGTTCTTCCTCCTCAGGTGCAAGACCCTACACTTGCTCTTGTTGATCTTCATGAGGTTCCTCTCCACCCAACACAGGCCTGTCCAGGTCTCGCTGAATGGCAACACAGCCTTCTGGCAGATCAGCCACTCCTCTCAGTTTGGTATCATCAGCAAACTCACTGAGGGTACACTCTATCCCTTCATTCAGGTCATTGATGAATATGTTGAACAGGACAGGACCCAGTACTGACCCCTGGGGAACACCGCTAGCTACAGGCCTCCAACTGGACTCCATGCCACAGATCACAACCCTCTGAGCTCTGCCGTTTATCCAGTTCTCAATCCACCTCACTGTCCACTCATCTAACCCAAACTTCCTAAGCTTACCTATGAGGATGTTATGGGAGACTGTGCCAAAAGCCTTGCTGAAATCAAGGTAGACAACATCTACTGCTCTCCCCTCATCTACCCAGCCAGTCATGCCATCATAGAAGGCTATCAGATTGGTCACCCCTTGGTGAATCCATGTTGAACATTCCCAATAACTTTCTTTCCTTCCACATGTTTAGAGATGACATTCAGATGAGTTGTTCCATCACTTTACCAGGGATGGAGGTGAGGCTGACTGGCCTGTAGTTTCCCGGGTTCTACTTCTTGCCTTTTTTAAAGACTGGAGTGACACTGGCTTTTTTCCACACGGCAACAAAGAACCACAAGTCCACTCTCTCACCCCTCCCCCCACTGGTGGATGGGGAAGAGAAAATCCGACTAAAAGCTTGTGGGTCAAGATAAGGACAGGGAGGGTTCACTCACTAGTTATGGTCATGGGCAAAACAGACTCAACTTGGGGAAAAAAAATATCAATGTATCACCAATCAAATCAGAGCAGGACAAAGAGAAAACAAAAACAGATCTTAAATACAATACCCACCCCTCCTTTCTTCCCAGGCCCAAATTACTTTGCTCCTGATTTCTCTACCTCCTGCCCCCCAAGCGGCGCAGGGGACAGAGAATGGGGTTTATGATCAGTTCATCACGTTTTCTGCCACTCCTTCCTCCTAAAGGGGGAGGACTCCTCACATTCTTCCCTTTCTCCATCGTAGCTGTCATGTACCACAAGGTGGGTATGGCTAGGGTTCCCCAGAGGTGGGGGTTGACCCAGAGAGATTCAGATCTGGTCCTCCTCTCTTAATTAATCTCTTTTAACAACCCATTCGGCGAGATTAAGCTCGGGAATTCTCTGCGCGGTACTCTAAGAGTAAGACCCAGGAGGCTTTCACAAAACACACCTTTAGTTAAAATTTAGTAAGATTATAAAGCTTGTCAAAAGGAAACACAAACAATATCACTCTCAAAACAACAACTAGCAGAACTTAGCAAAATGGTACTCTCAAAACAACAGGTTACAACTGGAAAAACTTAGCAAAATTAGAAATTATGTTACACCTATGTGCCGAGAATAAGGTGAGGAACAGAGAGAGAGAGATGGAGAGAGACAGACAGAGAGACAGAGACAGAGATGAAGAAAGAGCAGATAGGAAAGATATCACCACTCTTGGATCCAGTGACAATCTCGGCATGACGTGGTCCTTGGATGGAGGGCGCATGCCCCGAGCGTTTCAAGTTTGCCTCTTTTATGGCACCTGGCCCCACCTCTCTTGGTGAGGCTCAGCCTACTTTGTGCAGACTCAGTGTTGGAACTGGGAATGTTCTGGAAATGAGTCAGTGAGGCACAGAGGTCCAGGTGATCACTTGGCCCCTCCATCTGGGTTTACCGAGCAATGACCTTTATTTTCACACATGCACTCTGTCCTTAAACAGGAAAGTGGTCTTTCGCAAGATGGCACTGTGCCTCCACGGGGCTCCTCTTGCCGGTCACTGTTCCTTATCAAGTAAGGACAGTGTCCCATTTATCAGGGTGGCTACCAAAGGAGGGGCTCTCCTTGCAAGAACAGGGTCCAGGTGGTTATTGAATAAGGCCCCCACCCAAACACAATGTCCAGTTTGTCAGGGCGGCTGTTTTGAGACAATTATTCTTTTCAGGACTCTACACAACCCTGTGGCTCAAACAGACATCTTGATATCTTCAGGAAGATCATCTTCTAGGGTGGTGATCCTAGAGAACAGTGGAAGAAAATAGGAGAGTGTGGGAGGCGACGGGAGAAATGCAACCGACCATGATGAGTGATCAGCAAGTCTCGTTTATTGACTCCAATCAGGCAGTATTTATGCTCTCAATAAAGAAGATCATACATAGTGCAAAGCTAAGCTCACCATTGGCTAACTATTAATGTTAATCACGCCTTTGATTACATTATTGTAGTTAGTGTTCCCAGGCTAGCTTTCTCACTCTCATGCCCAAGTTCCCTCTACCATATCTTGTTATTGTATAGCAGTTTTTGTGCTCAAGGACATGCTGTCCTGGTTTCTTGCAAAACTCCCTTTTCTCAGCTCTTACAATTAACCAGCTGTATCATGTTTACGTGACCTTTCTCGTGCAGCCAGTCTTCTGCAAGACTCTCCACAGGAGAGAGAGACAGGAAATGGCACAGGTAATCATGCACTGTACAATAACTATGTCAATTAACAAGAATATAAAATCTATCAACAAAGTTAGATCTATTTTTATCAACCATGTTCCCCACCCCATAAGTCCTAAAGATTATGAGAGATGATATCCATGAGCTTGGCATGGCATGTTCACTTGAGCTTCTTCAGTTGATGTGGTGGCATTTTGTATGGTGATGCAATATTCTCTGTCAGTTAAATTTAACATTCCACAGACTTCTTTTTCTGCAATCAGTTTCATATTCAAAACCAAGTGGTTCTGAAGCATCATCTTTGGGACTTGCTGTACCTGTAAATTTACTTTTCAAAAGCACATCCAGCCCAATTACTCAAAAGGTGCACTTTCCAAGTTATGACAAACTGATGTCTGTTTAGAGTTACACATGGGGTAAATATGTTTTCAAACATGAGAAATATAATAATCTGGTATTTGAACTCCACTTAGTGCCCAACTGGGACTCTCATTGGATGGTCTCACCTCTTGGCATGATTGTTGGGAAGAGACTGTAAAGTTAAAAACACAAGATGGGCATAAAGAAGGGATACCTATTTTACACCTTAAGCTAGTAGGATACTTTTATGCTAAATAGGAATAAAATTTTCCATTAGAGCATCCCTGAGCTAATCCCAGAGGGGCTGGATATACACTGTTTTTTCAGGTATAAAATATAAATGACGATGACAGGCTCGGTGTTCAAAGGTGTCCCTTGTAGGGGATGAGTATAAGGCACTCCACATTGTCTCATCAAAGAACTATTGGTGGTGTTACATGCAATATCATTATTAAAAATCATGGTAGGCCTTATGTTACTTATTGAACATTTCACTACTGCAAGGTTTGCCATTAAAACACAAGAATCTACATAATAACATGAGAGTGATATTTACAAGCTATTTTCCATTCATTCAGTACAATCTTAAAAAACTTCACACTAAAATTAAAATAGCATCACAATACTAAATGAAAAAGGACAATCTACACACAACAGCATCACAATTATATCAACTGAAATTCCCTATGATTTTTCTAACTTTGAAGACCTATTTTTAGGCTATTTTAACTTTCTTCCAATCGATACGGTGGCCACCGCTGATTACAATATTGTTTCATCTTCTCTTTTGTTAGGGGATCCCCTCTAAAATTGTCCCAATGCTTCAGGATGCATCCTTAAGGGGTACAAGGGGTATACTATTTCTCTTCCTTAAGTACCCTTAATTGCCACAGTATCTCAATGCAAGTGTTGCACCTGGTGTCACTCACTTCCTGATAAGGGAGAGGAGCTGAGGGAGTCCCCAATCAACAGGTTGATGCGCACTGGAGTCCACTCCAGTTCCTCCTCCCTGTCAGATGCAGCAAGACGAACCAGGCAAGGCTGTCAGTGCGATCTCATTCGGGTTGCCAAAACTGTTATCCCAAATCTGGGGTTCATTGCCTGGTGTACAAAGAGCCAAATGAACACACAAAGCTGAGATATTGTTTTATGCTAATGTTGCGCAAGGCTGGGTGCTGGGTGGTGATTCCACAAAGCTGCACTTCAACTTCTGTAATACCAAGTGTTAGTGGCAGTGAACCTAATAATTATAGATATTCTGACACCACTGACTCTGATCCAGACAATTAATCTTTTGACGAGGATCGGCATACGCAGATTACAAAAGTCTGATTTTTATTTTCTTTGGTTTTCCTTTTCTTTTTCAGAAGTAATAATATAAAAAAAAAGAAACAACACATACACAAAACAACAGCAAAACAAAACAACCACTCAGAGTGACAAACTTGAATAAGCTGGAAAGAAAAAGGACCTTTTTAAATTACAAAAGGACACAGTGTCAAATTATCAATTATAAGACCGATCCTTTCCCTGCAAAAGAAACAAAACATGTTTAATAAAATCAGATAATGTTAGAATTAAGACAAACAACGATTGGAGGGACATCCAGGGGCCTTTGTACTGTGCCACTAGAGATTAAATTCCTGGACGGGTGCAAGAGAGATTATAGGGGCAGCCAGGAACATTTTTATAGTGCTGCTAGAGGCTGCTGGGATTAGAAGTATCTATCAGAGAGGCTGAGGCACACTCCTCGAGGTGTTCATGCAGTTTCCTTATTATGGATGACAGAGCACCCTCTCACAGGCCATGTGCAGGATGTGGTATAAGGCATCCCCCATGATGGTGACCTCTTGCTCCTACATGGCACCTCAAAAACTAGCCTTAAACTTCAAGCTCAGCTCCAAAAATGCTAATAAGCATAGGGACCCTTGCTCCTATGTGGCCCCACCCACCTCAGGAATCCTAAGAAGCCAACATAGCATCACTAGTAAGAAATATGAAAGTAAAGAGTTGTGGTCAACGGCTCAATGTCCAAATGGAGGCAGGTGACGAGTGGTGTCCCCCAGGGGTCAGTATTGGGACCAGTGCTCTTTAACATCTTTGTTGGAGACATAGACAGTGGGATTGAGTGTAACCTCAGCAAGTTTGCTGATGATACCAAGCTGTGTGGTGTGGTTGACACCTTAGAGGGAAGGGACGCCATCCAGAGGGACCTTGACAGGCTGGAGAGGTGGGCCAATGCCAACCTCATGAAGTTCAACAAGGCCAAGTGCAGGGTCCTGCACCTGGGTCAGCACAACCCCAGGCACAACTACAGGCTGGGGGGAGAATGGCTAGAGAGCAGTCCTGAGGAAAAGGACTTGGGGGTGGTAGTAGATGAGAAGCTTGACATGAGCTGCCAGTGTGCGCTCGCAGCCCAGAGGGCCAACCACATCCTGGGCTGCATCGAAAGAAGTGTGGCCAGCAGGGCCAGGGAGGTGATTCTGCTCCTCTACTCTGCTCTGGTGAGGCCACACCTGGAGTGCTGTGTACAGTTCTGGTGCCCTCAGCACAAGAAAGATATGAACCTGTTGGAGAGGGTCCAGAGAAGGGCCATCAAGATGATCAAAGGCCTGGAGCACCTCTGTTACAAAGACAGGCTAAGAAAGTTGGGGTTGTTCAGCCTAGAGAAGAGGAGGCTCCGGGGAGACCTTATAGTGGCCTTCCAGTACCTGAAGGAGGCCTACAGGAAAGCTGGGGAGGGGCTTTTCATCAGAGAAGATAGTGATAGGACAAGGGTTAATGGTTTGAAACTGAGAGAGGGGAGATTTAGGTTAGATATTAGGAAGAAATTGTTCACTATAAGGGTGGTGAGGAACTGGAAGGAGTTGCCCAGAGAGGTTGTTGATGCCCCATCCCTGGAGGTTTTTAAGGCCAGGCTGGATGAGGTTTTGTGCAACCTGATCTAGTGGTGGGGTTCCCTGCTTATGGTAGGGGGGTTGGAACTTGCTGATCTCTAAGGTCCCTTCCAACCTTAATGATTGTATGATTGTATGATTCTATGATTCTAAAAAGGACACATGCAAGTAACAGCAGCTATGGTCTTGGTACTGTAGCAGAGGATTAGGCCTATATTGTGCATTTATTGCACAAATCCCTAGTAAAATAAAATAATATGCCACCTGTCCAGTTGCACAATGTCCAGTTTCTCAGGGCGGCTATTTTGAGAAAATTATTCTTATGGGACACTACAGTAGGGTCTCTCCCACCGGAGAGAGTCCTTCATGAACCACTCCGACATGAGGTGCCGTGCCTCAGGAACAGACTGCTCCAGCATGGGCTGCCCACAGAGTCATGGCCTGCTTTGGGCACAGCTGTTGTCCCGAAAGCAGGGTCCATCTGAAATCTTAAAAATGGATTCCTGCCCAGGTGCAATGAACCCAGCAAGAAGGAGCAGCCACAGAGAGCAGACAGGACCTCCCAGGGTTCTCCCACTCACAACACCACAAGGACAGTCAAACCCAGGTGGCCAGGGACAGGGCTGAGTATGGAGTTGTTGTCCTAAAAGCAGGGTCCATCACTCGTGTCCTGGTTTGAGTCAGGATGAAGCCAATTTTCCTTTTACTGTTTTTCTTTTCCTTCAGTAAGCTTTCTTTTAAGTAGCAGCAGAGTGTTCCAACTCAGACTGATAAGAGCGGAATGTTTTTGTAACTGCTGGGTCTTCAAGGTCGCACCTTTACTCTGCTGACTCAGACTATGGGGAGATCTATGACCCCCCCGTAGGAGGCTGAATTAGACAGACAGCAAAATTGGCCAGAGATATTCCATTCCATATATCTATGTAAGCTCAGAGGAAGGTCAGAGATCACAGAAGACAACTTCCTTCCTGTTTCTTCTTCCCTTTTTTCTTCTGTCTATAGCTGGCATGAAGGGAGGACTCTGTCCATCCATCACCGTTGACCCTCAGGCTTGAGCTCTCCTGACTCTCATAACTCTCTGCTTTCTCCGGCAGCAGTCCAGAATTTTTTGGGACTGTTCACAGCTAAGGAGAGTGCTGTGGGAGTTGCTGGGGGTGGGGGGAGATGTAGAAGGCTTTTTTAGCAAGCAGTGGACATATGAGAAATCCAGCCTTTACTGTAAACACCTGGGCCTCTTCAAGGCCGTTGCCATGGATACCAACTGAAAACGTGAGCAGCGAAGTAAACAACTTCCCGATGTGCCAAAGAAAGAAGAGAGGCGGAGAGTCATGACTGCGCATGTGCGTGCTAGGAACCAATCATTGTTTAGGTTGTGGCAGGCTTTATGAGAATTGACCAATGACAAGAGTGGTTTCGGTCACGTGTACACAGCACGGGGCTATATAAGAAAGTTTGGTGCGCAGAATAAATTGTCAGTCAGCCTTTAAATCAAATTGATTACAGTGTGTCTGTCTGTGAATCCTCCCGCAGGGAGATGAGAGGCTTTTGCTCATACCTGAACATTTTTGTATATAATTGTATATATTTTCTTTTATCATTAGTGTTTAATTAAAACTGTGTAGTTTAGTTTTCAATCCAGCAAAGTCTCTCTCTTTTTCTCTCTCTCCTTCCCTACACGGGTGGGGGGGCAGGGGATTGAGAGCATTGTTGTCGAACCTGAGTCAAACCATGACAACTCAGTATGCAAGAAGCCAATCCACACACAGAGTCAAGATATTTGCTTTAATATCCAGTTCTGGGCAGGAAAGGGAGCAGGGTGGTATTCCACAAAGCAAGCTCAGTTTCCCAAAACCGAGTGCTGCTTTTATACCCCAAAACGTGAGAAAGAACTTTGTCTCTAACATCATACTGTCACTCACACACGTTTGGTCAACTAATCTCTTGCTTCCATTTAAAGTGGCAATGCTCAAAAATTTCACTACACTTGCTCAAAGAGTAAGGGGCTTGTTGTTAGTAGGGGTCCCTCTAGCCTATGGGTGGATATTTTAGTATACTAATGGATCATTAATATATTAATGGCATGTTAATATGGTGAATACAATTACTCAGTGTTTTCTACCTAGTGTTCAAGGCTATAGCCAAGATAAGTTGTGGGGAGTACTTCTTTCCATTCCTTTCATCTGTCTTACAAGTGTCTTGCAGGCCTGTCTCAAGGCCGGGCTGTTGACTGCTTGGAGTGTGTTTTTCTCTAATTGGGATGTGTTTTTTTCTATTTCTTGCTGGTTTACTCGTATGTAAGCTCAGTTTTTATTTTGTGTGTCTCTTTTTTTGTCTTCTATGTTATTTTTCCCCAAATGTGATTTTTCCCCAAAATTTTACTAATTTCAATTAATAACTGACATCACAGCCACCTCCCCTCTTGCAGGGTCCTCCATGTCTGCAGGTCCACATCTGCTCACTGTCTCAGTGTCCCTGGGAAATGCAGTGTCTGCCCCAGCACCTGAGACATGCAGGTCCTTTGGCACCAGGTGCACGTGGCCATTGAAGTCTAGTGCCCTTCCCTAGGCCTCTCTGAGCTGGAGGAAGAGAGGAAAGCTGTGCCTAGCATAGCCTCTTGCCCTCTGACTGTCAAGGGGGCCTAGGAACTTGGCAGGAACAGGGCAGAGAGCAGGAGGAGCTGATCTTTACAAAGACCTATTGTTGAGGCTTTGGACCAGAAGTTTGTTATGCTATGGCATTGATTTGCCCTGCTGGAAGTGTTTCTTGGGAGCTGGTGTGTTGTGTCTGTTCTGGCTGGTTACTGGCAGTGCCCTTCCCTGGCACTGATAGTCATAGGATACTTGTTAGTAGATTCAATAGAAATATAGCCTAATAAAAATTTACTAAAATAATGAATTTGCTGCACTAAGTTAGCTGAACGGGTTACTTTTAAAACAACATGCTTTGTGAAACTGTCAGTCAGTTATGCCAAGCATCCTGCAGGTTGTGATAACATCAAGTCTTCTAAGACCTGTGGTGCCTACAGACAACACTCATGTTGATTCTGACCCACCTGGGCAATCTACCAGCAGGAGACTGGAGACAGGACCAGGATGGGAGACAGGACAAAGATGACAAAGGACTAGAATCAACAAAGACCCCCACAGGAGACCCTCAAGCATGCATAATTACAAAGATAGCCAATTCCAGGAAATAAAATGACTATGTAAAAGAATTCTGGGAACTCATTGACATAAAACTGAATATGCATGTTTTTGGTGTATATTAGTTGGGGTGTTTTGCTAACTCCTCGGAGCACTTATGGTGGAGAATCCCCAATGCTGCCCAGAGCTGCAATAAAGAATGCCTGCTCAATAACAGCTTGCTTGTTGTTATTGGGTCTTGATCTCGAAATCCTTACCCAGCCGCCCCTAGCCTCCCACTGCGGTGAGGAGTGTTAGAAAGCAAGGAGGTTTGGAAGCTCCAAATTTTTGTTTCAGCACTGCTGGCGGTAGGCTTTGGTCTGGCCAGCTCTTGGGGACTGGCCATGAATTCCTGTTAATTACAAATCTTATTGGAAATTGAATGAAAGAACAGCCTGTTTCCTGGGGCAGGCGAGGTCAGGTGGCGAGCCCAGTGAATGACCTGCTGAAACTGGCTTCCTACCTGTGAGATGACAGGATTCCGAAATTGCACGGTGCCAGAAAGGGGGTGCACTTGGGTGTTTGGTGCCTTCAGGGATTTTGTTCATCTGCCTGGCCCTGCTGTTTCCAGGTTCAGAGCAGCACTAGTGGTCGGGATGCCCAGCAGGACAGATGGAAGCTTTCCTCTGGATGGGCACTGCAGTGAGCCCCTGGTCAAGGGTTGCATGGAGAGGGAGGTGAGAGCATGGCCCCCAGGGATGAGCAGCATTTCCTCCTTCACCTGGAGGTTCCTGGGCCAGTAAAGCTCACAGGCTTCCTCTGCAACAAGTGGGCTGAGTGGAGGTGCCTGAGGACTCCTGCCCACTCTGAAGATGTTGCACCATGAGCTGCTGCCCAGGCTGACTCTCCTTGTCCCCTTGCAGGCATCAAAACTGTGTTGCTGGTGGATTATGACCAAAGGGAAGCTGTGTTGCATCTGCAAATCTCCTTTGTACAAGAGCATTTCTGAGCAGGTGAGTGCTGTGCACATGAAAGGACTGCTGTCTTTGCGCTGGGGAAAGCTGATGGGGGGCCATCATGGCTCAGGGCTGTCAGGCTCCCAGCTTCTGCCTTCCCTGCTGGGCATCTCTTATTGGAAGAAAGCAATTAGAAGCTCTTCTTGTCTGCAGGGCCAGAAAGTGTCCTGTGCTGTGAATGAAAGGGGTGGGAGGTGGACATGAGACCAGGGGCTAGCTGGAGGCCCAGAGGTTGCTGGTGATCTGCAATGTCTTGGAAAGTAAGCCATGATATGGTCACCAAAAAACAGCAGGGATCTGTTCATATGCACAGGTTTTCATACAGGAGGGCATGCAAAAGGGGAGTAAAATATGAGCAAGGTATGAGAAATCACAGCTTAGCTTAAAAGTATTTGTGGTTTAAATGGAAATCAAGGTTATAACACTGCCTGAGATGGCCTAGATGTATGTGGCCTTTGGGTTTGGGAGGTTGGGAGAGGCTAAGCCTCAGTGTAACCCCACAGGCAGGCAGTGCCCTCCTGCCCTTCTGGTAAGCATCTGAATAATTCCAGCCCTGCATCTCCCCCTTTCCTTCCTCTCAGAGCCACTGTGCAGAGCTGGAGAGGATGGTGCAGAGGTTTGAAGGCACACTGTGATGGTGGGGGCCATTCCATGGCAGCCACACCATTTCTGCCTGGCTGGCAGGTGTCTTCAGATAGTTGTGTCGATGACTGCAGCCAGGACAGGCTGAGTGTGGCAGGTTACATAGAATCACAGAGAGGCTGAGATTGGCAGGGACCTCTGGAGATCATCTTGTTCAACCTCTCTGCTCAAGCAGAGCCATTGCCTAGGACCATGTCCAGATAGCTTTTGAATATCTCCAAGGATGGAGACTCCATCACCTCTCTGGGAAGCCTGTTCCAGTGCTTGGTCACCCTCATAGTAAAAAAAAGTGTTTCCTGATGTTCAGACAGAACCTTCTGTGTTCCAGTTCGTGCCCATTGCCTCTGGTCCTGTCACTGGACACCACTGGAAAGAGCATGGCTTCATCTTCTCTATACACTTCCTTCAGGTATTTATATACATCAATAAGTTTGCCCCCTGAGACTTCAGGTCTCCAGGCTGAACAGTCCCAGCTCTCCCAGCCTCATAGAAGAGATGCTTCAATCCCTTAATTATCTTAGTGGCCCTTTGCTGCACACTCTCAGGTGTGGCTTCACCAGTGCTGAGTAGAGGGGAAGGATCCCCTCCCTCAACCTGCTGGCAATACTTTGCCTAATGCAGCCCAGGATACTGTTTGCCTTCTTCACAGCTGTCGTGGCTTGGGCATAATCAACAACAAAGAAACAGGTATGTGGCCACTCACTCACCCTCCACCCACCCACCCACACACACACTGCAGGATGGGGAAGACAAAAGCCAACTAGAAGCTCATGGGTCAAGACAAAGGCAAGGAGGACTCACCCACCAATCACAATCACGGGCAAAACAGACTCAACTTGGGGAAAAAACCAATCCAATTTATCAACAATCAGATGCTCACAGAACAAAGACAAAACAAAATCCAGAGCCCAAATACCTCACCCCCACTCCTCCTTCCTGGGCCCAAATTGTTTTGTTCCCAATTTCTCTACCTCCTTCCTCCCAGTAACACAGGGGGACAGGGGATGGGGTTTAGATTCAGTTCACAATCTGTTGTTTCCTGCCACTCCTTCCTCCTCAGGGAGAATCATAGAATGGTTTGGGTTGGAAAGGACCTTAAAGATCATCTAGTTCCAACCCCCTGCATGGGGGGGGGAGCCTAGACCAGGTTGCTCAAAGCCCCATCTAACCTGGCCTTGAACACTTTCAGGGAGGTGGCATCCACAACTTCCCTGGGAAACCTGTTCCAGTACCTCACCACCCTCACACTAAAGAATTTCTTCCTAATGTCCAACCTAAATTGCCCCTCTTCCAGTTTTAATCCATTACCCCTTGTCCTCTTGCTACAAGCCCTACTAAAAGGTCCCTCCCCATCTTTCCTGTAGGCCCCCTTCAGATACTGGAAGACCACTATGAGATCTCCCTGGAGCCTTCTCCAGGCTGAACAACCCCAACTCAGCCTGTCTTCATAGGACAGGTGCTCCAGCCCTCTGATCATCTTCATGGTCCTCCTCTGGACTCTCTCCAGAAGCTCCATGTCCTTCTTATGTTGGGGGCTCCAGAACTGAACACAGTACTCCAGGTGGGGTCTCACAAGAGCAGAGTAGAGGGGGAGAATCACCTCCCTTGACCTGTTGGCCACGCTTTTTTTGATGCAGCCCAGGACACAGTTTTCTGGGCTGCATACACACACTGCTGGCTCACGTTGAGCTTCTTGTCCACCATCACCCCCAAGTCCTCTAGGCTGTTATTGATCCATTCTCCACCCAGCCTTTATTTTTGTTTGGGATTGCCCTGACCCAGGTGCAGGACTTTGCACTTGGCCTTGCTGAACTTCATGCAGTTTGCACGAGCCCACCAGAGTCAACCTCAACACAGTTTGGTGTCATTGGCAAACTTGCTGAGGGTGCACTCAATTCCACTGTCCATGTCACTAACAAAGATGTTAAACAGCACTGGTCCGAGTACCAACCCTTGGGGAACACCAGTCATCACTGATCTCCATCTGGACATTGAACCGTTGACCACTACTCTTTGAGTGTGACCATCCAGACAGTTCCTTACACGAGTGGTCCATCCATCGAATCCGTATTATTCCAGTTTTGATACCAGGATGTCATGTGGGACAGTGTCAAAAGCTTTGCACAGGTCCAAGTAGATGATGTCAGTTGCTTTTTCTTTGTCCACCAATGCCGTGACCCCATCGTAAAAGACCACCAAATTAGTCAGGCAGGATTTGCCCTTGGTGAAGCCATGTTGGCTGTCACCAATCACCCCTTTGTTTTCCATGTGCCTTAGCAGAGCCTTCAGGAGGATCTGCTCCATGATGTTGCTGGGCACAGAGGTGAGACTGACTGGCCTATAGTTCCCTGGGTCTTCCTTTTTTCCCTTCTTGAAAATGGGAGTTATGTTTCCTCTTTTCCAGTCAGTAGGAATTTCTTCAGACTGCCAAGACTTTTCAAATATGATGGACAGACACTTTGCATCTTCATCAGCCAGTTCCTTCAGGAGCCGTGGATGAATCCTGTCAGGTCCCATGGACTTGTGCATCTTCAGGTCCTTCAGATGGTCACGAGCCTACTCTTCTCCTACAGTGGAAAGATCTTCCTTTTCACAGTCCCTGACTTTGCCGTTGTCACCGTTTGACTCAGTTTGACAACAATGCTCTCAATCCCCTCCCCCTCCCACCCAGGTAGGGAAGGAGAGAGAGAAAAAAAGAGAGAGAGACTTGGCTAGATTGAAAACTGAACCGTGCAGCTTTAATTAGAATACTAATGTGTGATATGAGAGGATATATATATATATATATGTGATTATACAAAGGTGTGGGTAGAAGCCTCTCGCCTCCCCCCACCTCCAGCAACTCCCACAGCACTCCCCTCAGACGAGACAATTTCAAGGAATCCCGAAGCTGCTCCTGGAGAAAGGCAGAGAGTTACGAGGGTCAGGAGGGCTTGAGGTCGACGGGTCGACAATGATGGGCAGATGGTGTTTTCCCAGACGCCGGCCACGAACGGAAGAGAGAGAGAGAGAGAGAGAGAGAAGAAGGAAGGGAGACGGAGAGGCGAAGCAAAGCAGAGAGAGAGCGAAGCAGGAAGGGAGGAAGTTTTCTTCTGTCATCTCCGACCTTCCCCTGAGCCTACGTAGATATATGGGATGGAATATCTCTGGCCAGTTTTGCTGTTCGTCTAACCCAGCCTCCCACGGGGGGGCCACAGATCCCCCTTGCGGTGTCTGAGCCAGCAGAGCAAAGGCACGACCTTGAGGGCCCAGCAATTATAAAAACATTCCAGTGTCTTATCAACCTAGCAGAACACGCAGTTGTTAGTTGAAGAAAGCTCACTGAAAAGAAAAAAAGGAATCAGCAAAAGAAAAACTGGCTTTATCCTGGCTCAAACCAGGACAGCCTTCTCTAACTTGGATGGTGTGACCAGAGTCTTTGCCAGTGAAGACTGAGGCAAAGTAGTCATTGAGCACCTTAGCCTTTTCTACGTCCTGCATGGCCAGGTCTCCAGTTTCCTTCTGAAGTGGGCCCACAGTTTCCCTCATTTTCCTCTTATTGCTGACATACCTGTAGAAACTTATATTGTTGTCTTTAACATCCCTGGCCAGATCCAATTCTCTCTGTGCTTTGGCTTTCCTAACCTGATCCCTTCCTTTTCTGACCACTTGTCTATACTCCCCCCAGATACCTGGCCCTGCTTCCACTCTCTGTAATCCTTTTTTTTTTGCATTTAACTGTGTCCAGAATCTACTTGCTCATCCATACAGGCCTCCTCGCACTCCTGCCTGCCTTCCTCTTCACTGGGACACATCACTCCTGGGCATGGAGGAGGTGATCCTTTAATATGAACCAGTTTTCCCGGGCTCCCCTCCCCTCCAGGCCTTTGTCCCACAGTACCCTACCAAGCAGATCCTTGAAGAAACCAAAATCTGCTCTCTTGAAATCAAGGGTAATGAGCTTGCTTTGCTCCTTTCTTGCTGCCTTAAGGATCCTGAATTCATGTCATGGTCACTACAGCCTAGTCTCCTGTTAAGTTTTACATCATCAACCAGCCTGTCTCTGTGTAGAGGGCCCTTTTACCGAGCAATGGACATGTAAGCAATCCAGCCTTTACTGATAACACCTGGGCCCCCCAGCCAAGGTCGTTCCCATGGATACCAACTGAAAAAGTGAGCAGCAAAGTAAACAACTTCCAGGTGTGCCAAAGAAGGAAGTGAGGCGGAGAGTCATGATTGCGCATGCGCGTGCTAGGAACCAATCACTGTTTAGGTCGTGGCAGGCTTTATGGCAACTGACCAATGACAAGAGTGGTTTTGGACACGTGTACACAGCAAGGGGGTATATAAGAAAGGTTGGAGGGTAAAATAAATTGGCATTCACCTGATCATATTGATTCCTGCGTCTCTGTCCATGAATCCTCCCACATCTCTGTTGGTGAGAACAAGGTCCAACATAGCATCTTTTCTCGTTGGTTCCTGTCATGGTTTGACTCAGGATCGGCAATTAAACCAGTGACAACAATGCTCTCAATCTCCTCCCCCTCCCACCTAGGTAGGGAAGGAGAGAGAGAATTAGGAGAGAGACTTTCTGGATTGAAAACTAAGCTAGAGAGCTTTAATTAAACACTAATGACAAAAGAAAATATGTACAATTATATACAAGTGTGTTCAGGAATGTGCAAAACCCTATTGCCTCCCTCCCCACCCCCACCGAGGACAGTTCCTCTACTATTTGGAGGAGGAAGTTGTAATCAATGCACTCCACCAACTTCCTAGATTGCTGGTGCTTTGCTGTGTTGTCCCTCCAGCAGATATCGGGGTGGTTGAAATCTCCCATATGGGACCAGGGCCTGTGAGCGGGAAGCTGCTCCTATCTGCCTGTAGAGGGCCTCATCTACCTGGTCATCCTGGTCTGGTGTCCTGTAGCAGACCCCCACTATGACATCTCCTGCCCCTATCTTCCCATTAACCCTGACCCATAAGGTCTCGGTCAACTCCTCCTCCATCACCAGGCGGAGCTCCATGGACTCCAGCTGGTCATTGATGTAGTGTGACACCCCCTCCTCTTCTGCCCTGCCTGTCCTTCCTTAATATCCTATACCCATCTCCATACTCCAGTCGTAGGAGTTATCCTACCACCTCTCAGTGATACCAATAACATAATAGCCCTGCAGGCATGCACTCATCTGCAATTCCTCTTGTTTATTCCCCATCCTCCATGCTTTCACACAGAGGCATTTAAGATGGCCCTCCCTTTGAAGTAGTAGTGCTGGCAGGGATAACATTTTGCAGGTCAGATGCTTTCCTGTTGGCCCGTGATCCTCCTGCAGGCCCAGGGCATATCTTACTGGCTCTGTCCTCAATGTGGTGGTGTGGGATGAGTTGAGGGTCCTCTCCCTCAGCATCACTAGTTTAATGCCCTCCTAACTAAATTGGCCAGCCTCAGGCCAAAGACTCTCTCCTCTTTCTCAGAGAAATGAACCCCATCAGCCCTCAGGAGACTAGATTTCTCAAAGTGAGTCCTGTGGTCTATGATATCTGCTGGGAAGACCACACAGCCAGATAGGTACAGTCCAGGAGGTTCCTCCAGTGCATTGATGATGACTTTTTGACTCAGGTGGTGGAGGAACCTACAAGGAGAGGTGTACTACTAGACCTAGTATTGACAAAGAGGGACTGATAGAAGACATTAAGGTTGGGGGCAGCCTTAGTTGTAGTGACCATGAGATGGTAGAGTTCAGAATCATGTGCAGCAGGTATCGAGCATCTAGCAGCATCAAACCCCTGGATTTCGGAATAGCTAACCTTGGCCTTTTCAAGGAACTGCTTGGAGAAATCCAAAGGGATAGGGTACAGGAAGGACAGGGGGCCCAAAAGAGCTGGTTAACATTCAAGCACCACCTCATCCAAGCTCAAGATCAAAGTGTCCCAAAGAGTAAGAAATCAAGTAAGAGAGCCAGGAGACCTGCATGGTTGAGCAGGGAATTTCTGAACAAACTCAAGTGAAAGAAAGAAGATTATAGATCACAGAAGAAGGGGTTGAGTATTTGGGATGAATACAAGAATGTGGTCAGAGGGTGTAGGGATGCAACAAGGAAAGCTAAGGCCTCCTATGAATTAAGACTGGCAAGGGAAGTCGAGGAAAACAAGAAAGGCTTCTTCAAGTACATTGGAGGTAAAAGGAAGACCAGAGGAAATGTGGGCCCACTGCTGAATGAAGTAGGTGCCCTGGTGATGGAGGATTTGGAGAAGGCAGAGTTACTTAATGCCTTCATTGCCTTGGTCTTTACTGCTAAGTCTGACCCTCAGGATTCCCAAACCTTCCAGACCACAGAAGTCAGGAGTGAGGAAGACTTTACCTTGATTATAGAAGATTGGGTTAAAGATCAGTTAAGGAAACTGGACATCTACAAAGCAGCCCCATGGAGAAGGACCTCAGGGTCCTGGTGGACAACAAGTTATCCATGGAAAAGCAATGTGCCCTTGTGGCCAAGAGAGCCAATAGTATCCTGGGATGCATTAAGAACAGTGTGGCCAGCTGTCATGGTTTGACTCAGGATCGACAACAATGCTCTTAGTCCTATCCCCCTCCCACCCAGGTAGGGGAAGGAGAGAGAGAATGAGGAGAGAGATGCTCTGGATTGAAAACTAAACTACACAGCTTTAATTAAACACTAATGATAAAAGACTCTAGAGTGCTGACTAAGAGAAATTGCATGGAGGGTGAAGCATAGTGCGACACTGTGGCCACGCTCTGTAGCAACAATGGGATTCAAAGGCACTATGGAACAAATCAACTGCATGTTTGATACCCTGGGCCAACAGTCTGTCACCTTTTGACAAAAAAGTGTCCTTTAGATGAACTTTGCTCATTGTAATCTCATTATAAGACCAAAACACACCTCCATCCCAAAAGCTACCCGCCTTCAAAGGTGTGACCACCCCTCACTGAGCTCACACTCTGAATTTTCTCTAGACTATACCTTTAAATAAAAAGCGAGAGAATTTGCACCAATTGTGATAAATGTCTGTATTACTAGTCACTCAAGATCCACCTGTAAGGCAAAATAGTATAAAATGGTCTGAGAGGACAGTTGCTAGGGAATATACCATCGCAGTGAAATTTACGGATTACCCCTGACCTCTGGGACCAGTCAACGGGATGAGCCTCTCTTTCCCCCCATAGGGACAGCACAGAGTTATGAGGCCAGAAGGATGCACAGCCTAGGGGTCGACAGTGATGGATGGACAGAGTCCTCCCTGGACACCGGACATGGACGGAAGAAAAGGGAAGAAGAAGCAGGAAGGACCTTTATTCTGCTGACTCAGACACTATGGGGACATCTGTGACCCCCCCGTAAGAGGCTGAGTTAGACAGACAGCAAAATTGGCCAGAGATATTCCATTCCATATATCTATGTAAGCTCAGAGGAAGGTCAGAGATCACAGAAGTCAACTTCCTTCCTTCTTCCTCTTCCCTTCTCTTCCATCCATGACTGGCATCTGGGGAGGACTCTGTCCATCCATCACCGTTGACCCCTAGGCTTGAGCTCTCCTGACCCTCATAACTCTCTGCTTTCTCCAGCAGCAGTCCAGAATTTTTTGGGACTGTTCCAGCTCAGGGGAGTGCTGTGGGAGTTGCTGGGAGAGGGGGGAGGCGAGAGGCTTTTGCACATATCTGAACATATTTGTATATAATTGTATATATTTTCTTTTATCATTAGTGTTTCATTGAAGTTATGTAGTTTAGTTTTCAATCCAGCAAAGTCTTTCTCTTTTTATCTCTCTCCTTCCCTACCTGGGTGGGAGGGGGAGGGGATTGAGAGCATTGCTGTCGAACATGAGTCAAGCAGTGACAATGATGTATTGGCGCCAAACGTGGGGCTTGATTTTAAACCCAGATTATACATTTTCATTAATAGGGAGTGTTCAATATTTCATCTCTTATGGGAGGAATCGCTCAGATAGCAATGGGCAACACTTCTGCTGAATTTCATGACGGATTGAAAACTGAACAGACACTTTCTGCAATGAATCTACTGGACCTTTTGCCCAACATGCAATTGTACATGTGGTATGCAGCCGAGAGCATTTTGCTCTGTGTAGTTGCTCGTTACCGTTTTATGGTTTATCGACAGAACTATAGCCATAATCAATCGTATAATTACCAGCCTAGTGATCCTAGGGGTTATGATACTGATCTTTATGGGAGCACTGTATGTGTACAGTTACAGTACAAATCCTAAAGTGAACGGAACGGTCCATGTTGACAAAAGCAGTAGCTGGTTCAATTTTACCTCTCCATTTTATTGCAGGCTGAATCTCTCAGCTCTTGATTTGAATAGCATTGTTGCAGTAGGGATGCTTCTGCTGAATGTTTATAATGTTTTGTGGATATGTAGGGTGAGGTGTTGCTCCACTCACTGCCACTCCCCCAAAGGCTGCTGCCACTGTTGCTGTTGCCACCTGTGATACTGCCACCACCACTGCTGCTGATACCACCACTCGTACTGCTACAAAAACAGCTGCTTCTACAAAGATAAAGTCCACTCCCATTTGAACCAAAGTAGTTATGCCTGTGACCAGAAGCAAGGCAAAGGCAAAACACTCCTCCCTGAGACATGCAGAGTTTCTTCAGGCAACAATTGAAACTGAGGAAGCAGAGGATTCTAAATCAGTTGATGGAGCAGGTACCTCTCAAACAGATAAAAAATCAGGCCACTCTCAAGCAGACAGCAAAGCAGGGCCTCCTCAATCAGATGACAACGATGACCTTGTCCAGCCTTTCTCTATGAAGGAACTGCGCCTCATGAGAAAGGATTTCACCCGCACTGATGGCGAGGGAATTCTTCCCTGGTTGCTCCGATGCTTTGATAGTGGTGCTGAAACCTACAACGTGGATGAGAGAGAAGCCAAGCAGCTGGGATCCCTAGCCAGAGATGCTGGTATTGATTGAGCACTTAGTAGTAAGATGGGATCTACCACCCTGTGGGACCGACTTCTTTCAGCTGTGAGGGAGAGATACCCCCACAAGGGTGACATCGAATGGCACCGAAGCAGAACACCCACTCTTGAGAAAGCCATCACATACTTGAGAGAGATAGCTGTGTGAGAGGTGATCTATGATAAAGATGGACTTACAAACCCTGATGACGTTCTGTGCGACACACAAATGTTCCAGAGGTTTGCGCAGGCTGTACCAGCAGCACATGTCCATATATTCACCTTCATGGGATGCTTTGAAGATTACGCAAGACCAACTGTGCGTGAGGTGGCTTTCAAAGCACAACAATATGGAGACATCATCTCTGATTCCCATCAGTTGCACACCTCAGCAAGGGGCCTGTTCCAGTCCATCCTTGGCTAAATCAGCAAAAAGACGCCACTCTTGCTTTGCTGGCTTGAAATGCATTTTATTTAGTCTTATGTAGGGGTAGATAAGATGGACCGTTCCCCACACCATCCTGAAAGGGTGCTTTGCGCCTTTGGGGAGGGGTTCACAGCAGAGATCTGTGCCAGTGGCTCCTACTGTCCCCAGCACGCCACCCTGCCCATTGATGTTACCTACTTCAACATCTCCAAACATAGCGCACCCTCACATTTTCTGGTACTAAGACGAGGGAGGGCTGGGCCTGTGGCGGAGGTGAATAGGGGCTGTACCCAGGCACTTTACATCCTTGGGGGCTGCCCCTTTCTGGACAGTGTGGCTCAAGCTACCACCTACCTGAGGAAACCACTAGATGTACCGGGAGCAATATTTAACCCACTAAGCAAAGAGGGAAAGAAGCAGGAACCCTTGCAGGTGTATAAACAGGCAGGCTGGTACCTAGCCATCTCATGGCTGCTGTTTTGCTGTCACCTCTGTGCTGCTGCTTGTTCATCCTTCCATCTGGAGATGGACTGAGCTGGGCGTCGTTTTGCCGCCTTGTGCCACATGTTCTTGGCAAGAGGGGCTTGTGGCCCTGTGCTGAGTCCCAGCTGGGCTCTCAATGGGCTTTCTTCCTCTCTCATGTGCTTTTTTTTGCCCCAGGGAGTGACTGACTTGGAGGCCTTGGGAAAGAAGGGTTACAGTGCCCCCAAAACTGGAACCATCCAAGTGGTGAGTCAACCCCTGGCCTCTGGCAGTGCCATGGGGAGGGGGCCGGGTGGGGTCCAGTTGCTCCCTAAGGTGGATACACTCCATTACGTTGTTTGGCCGGGGCAGCAGCCAGAAAGCTCTGTGCAGAGGGGATACACAGCTGCCGAGAAAGCACAGTGGATGGAAGCACAGGGTCCCCGGGGTGCTGGCAGGGAGACAAGGTGATGGGAGATGCAGGGAAGGAGGAAATTGGTGGGGAGGGAAAAGTGTCTTGGCAGGAAAATGTGTACGTGCAATGGGGATGAGATGGGAGCATGGGAGTGGAGGTGCATGGAAAGGACTGACCTGTAGGCCTCAGGCTAAGCCCTCTGGGGCTGGTGTGGGACTTTCTGGGCCCTTGGGCACATTGGCACTGCCCCCAGATGCCCCAGTCCCACCCTATGGATCCATTCCCATGCCCTTCCCAATCTCATCCCCTACCCCTTTACCCCCAGACCTTATTTAACCCCAATGAGACTGTAGTGAAGATGTTCTTGGTGACTATGGGAAACTGTTTTCTTCCCCACATAAGTCTAAACAAAATGCCGTTTAAGCCAGCGAAGGCCTCTCCTGATTATGCCCAGCTAACGAACTAAAACAGACTTGCTTCTCAAGGACAACTGAACCCAAAACAACAGCTGTGGCCCGGGACAGAAAGGATGGGCGACAAGCCATCCTGTGCCCCTGGCAGTCACCGCCCTAACTTGGGGCTCATGGACACTCATTGGCTCTGGACAGTGACACTGACTGGACAGGTGGGTCACAGGGGTATCAAAGGCGGCAAGTGCAGCAGGTGGGCCCTTCCCTCCTCCCTGAGGCCCGTTCGGACACTTTCTGCATGGGATACCCCCCTGCTGCAGACACTGGTGCTGGGACCCTGCCTGCCTGCCTGCCCCGGGTCCAGCCTGAGCCTCAGCGCCGTGCATGCCGGGGTCCCGAGCCCTGGGGTCAGGGCCGGAGCCCCCTCCTCGTGTTGCTGCCTGTTGAGGGGAAACCAACGGCCGCTGCACCCGCTGCCAAGAGGCTGCCCCTCCGACACCACGGACCTGCCGTCCTGCCTTCCGGCCACCGACCACCGCTGGACAAGCCGCTGGGAGGGTAACATCACCTCACACACACACACACACACACACACGCAAGCACGCAAACACACACATTCCTTTCCTCATACTCGCACATACAGCGCGACCTCTTAAGGAGGAATGGCGTCGGGTTTCCTTCCCTCCTCCTCCCCTCCTCCCTTTGGTCCTTAACCCTCTCCCTTAAAAGCACCTTTGCATTGCCTCCCTAAAGGACACTTTCTCACTATATACATATTTATATCCCTGGTAGCCATTTACATTTGCATTGTCCCTAAACATCATCCCTCAGTTTGTGTTAACCCTTAATAAACCAATTAGTTTGTGGAGTAAACCTTGCCTTTAGAGGCAATTTCTGAGCGTGGTGGGGTGGGGGTGCTAACTACCACCCTGAAATACGGTCCCACGGTGGCCGTTCCTCTGTGAGAGGCAGCACCGCGTGTGACCCTCGGTCTTATTCACAAACCCCTCCACATCGGGAGGGGGAGTCGCAAAAGTATCCTGACAGCCGGTAGCCTCCCGGTACCAGCTTGCGACAGTGACGTATGACTTCCAGGATATGCCGGCCAACCACATGACTTTCCTATGCCACCGCATCTTCCTGGTGCCTGTGGGGGAGGAGGAAAGGGCCTCTGTTGACCCCAACAACCCATCTGGCACTTGTCCATCCCACAGGGTCCTCTGCTACCTGATGCACCTAAGGTAGGGCATGCCAGGAGGGATGGGTGTCTGCCCCAGGGTCATTCCTGGGTTCCTTTCCCATGTGTCCCTGCCTTCCCCAAACCTGCAGGCCCTCCTGCCAGAGCGGAAGGATGGCAACCTGACCCCTGGCCCTGGGGAGGAGCAGGGACTGGTTGCTTTTCTGGGGAGGTCAGAGCTGTCATCCTGCCTGAGGGCAGCAGTCTCTGTCCTGAAGGCAACCAGAACATTGCCACTCTGACCAGGGGCCAAAGTAGGGAAGAGTGTTGTGCCTCTCGCCAAGGCTGTCCTGCCCTTGCCTAGGAACCTGAGGTCCCTCTGCCCTGCTCTTGTCTCCACTCAGGTTTCACAGCTCCAAGTCAGGGAAGATCTACCTTCATTATGACATCCGGCTGTTTTTCTCCTTCAAGTCAATCGCGGTTGATTCAGGAATCCCTTATGAACTGAAATCCTTTACAGGGATGCTGAGGGACCGCTGCTACTCACCCTGAGCCTGACCTTCTGCATCCCCTGGGGCCACTAGGGAGCCTTCAGCCCAGCACCTCAGGGAGAGATAAGTAAAAGACCAGTGAGCAAGCACCACCTTGAAGTATCACCCTCCCTGTGTGCCCCCATCCTCCTGAGCAGCACAGATACTGTGCCCATTCTCTGCTGCAGGGCTGAGATCACCAAGATGGCTTCACCAGGAGGGGAAGGGGCTTGGGAGCAGCCCCAGCACTCCAGGAACATGCTCAAGCCTTCTGCCAGCACTGCTCTCAGCTCAGAGATGTGGCTGGAGCTGGGGGGAAGTGAAGAGTTGGACTAGGGGCTCTGGGCAAGGCTGCCCACACTGGTCCCAGGGTTGGGAGCAAAATGTGAGGAAGAATTTGCATTTATTAGTATTTATTGTCACTGGGAGCTTGTGCAGAGGATCAGAGGTGCTGTGCTGTTCTTTCCCCCACCCTCTTGGTGCTGGATGAGGCCCCTGGCAGCAGGAAGGCTGTGTTCAGCAGTATGGGGCTGCCCAGGCTGCGGCAGGGCTGTGGGGGCTATGAGGGTGACTGGGGATGGGGACACATCAGGCTGTGGAAGGAGAGGGTGACCCACCTCTTGGCCAGAGTGTGGTTCCCATGCCGGGGCTGTGTTAAAAGCCCTGGGAGAGGCTGAAACTTGCTGGGCACTAGCTCTGTGGGGCCAGCCCCACTTCAGGCAGCTTAGGGAGGCCTGGACTTGCCCTCCCACCCCTTTAGGGCAAGCCAAACCCCAAGAAATCTGTGACTGTTAGGGAACTGGCTGATGGCATGGCTCCTGGGGCTAAGAGATGTGTCTGTCCTATGGATGGAGATCTGGGGCTCTCTGCAGGAGCACAGGAACAGCCCTCTCAGCAGGAGCCTCTGGAGCCCACATGTGCTGTGGATCTGAGAGAAGGTGGAGACTGCAAAAAAATCAGAGCTGTGCACCATCTGTGTGTGTGGTTGGATTCCATCCAGGAAATTACTTTGGGCAGGGGTCTGCTGGCAGCATGATCAGGTGCTGGAGGTTGGGTAGGAATCCTGGGGCTTAGTCCCTGGAAAGAGAGGAAGCAGCAGAGGGCATCAAATGGAAGTTGGGCTGGACCTTCAGGAGGGTGTTTGGGGGTGATCTGAAGCAGTGCCCATCCCTGCTGCAGCCTCAGAAGCCCTGGGTGAAATCAGAGAGGTGGAGGGGCAGGGGACAAAGGAAAAATGAGCTTGCATGTACCCTATCCGTGTAAATCCCATGACCTGGGGTCTCTGCTAGGCTCATGCAGGGAGGACTGCCATGCTGCAACATCACGAGCCCGGCCTCCGAGTCTCGCTGCTCTCGAGGACGGCGGAACCAGAGGCGGCGGTCGCCGCATCGGGACGGGGTACCCCGGCAGCTCACTCGGAAGAGGCGGGGCTTCCCAGGAGGCATGCCCCGGCGCGATACGGGCATGAGCGGGGTTTTGGGTCGGCCTTGGCCTCGGCCAGCTGTAGGTGGAGTTGGGGTAAGCCTTGGAAGGCCGGCCTTGGAAGGCCGGCCTTGGCTTGGGGCTCTGAGGGAGCCCTGGGGCAATGGGTGAAGGGTGGGATGGAAGAGGCTTATGGAGGCTCGGCTAGGGGGAGCTGGGTAGGGGTAGAGGTATGGGTATTAGGGTGCACAGAGGAGGCCTGGGGGCAAATGGGTATGAGCGTACTGATGGAGCTGGGTGAGAGTTTGGTTGGGTAAGTGGTGTTGGGGGACTGGGGGCAAGATGGTATGAGGAGTGGTGACGTGAACTGGGGGGCTGAGTTGAGGGATGTGAGGCTGGGGAGAAGATGAGTCTAGGAGTGTCCTGGTTTGAGCCAGGATGAAGCAAATTTTCCTTTTACTGATTTTTTTTTCCTTCAGAGAGCTCTCTTTTAACTAGCAGCAAGTTTTCCAGCTAGTGGACTGATAACACTGGAATGTTTATGTTACTGCCAGGACTTCAAGGTCACTTCACTCTACTTGTTGAAACTGCAGTTCAGATGCTACTGGAACAGAAGAGTCATATCTGTGAATCCCCCGTAGGGAGGAGTGGACTAGACAGACAGCAACATTGACCAAAGTGACCATTCCATATATCTACATAAGCTTGGTGTAAGGTCAGAGATCACGGAAGTCAACTTTCTTCCTGCTTCTTCTTCCTTTTCTTCCATTCATGGCCAGCATCTGGGGAGGACTCCGTCTATCCATAACCGTTGATCCCTAGGCTCGTTCATCCCTTACCCTCATAACTCTGCCCCCAGCTCCTGTCTGCTCTGCTGCTATCTCTGGCAGCAGTCTGTGACATTTCAGAACAGCTCAGGAGATTGCCGTGGGAGTTGCTGGCGGTGGGGGGATGCAAAAGGGTTTTGCACATTCCCGAACACACTTGTATATAATTGTACATATTTTCTTTTATTAGTATTTAATTAAAGCTGTCTAGTTTAATTTTCAATCTGGAAAGTCTCTCTCCTTAATTCTCTCTCTTCTTCCCTACCTGGGTGGGATGGGGAGGGGATTGAGGACATTATTTTCGCTGGTTTAATTGCTGATCCTGAGTCAAACCGTGACAGGGAGAAATGGATGTGAGGGGCTGTGGAGGCCTGGGGGGTGGGTTGTGGTGCAGGGGGTTAGTAAGGAGGCTGTGAGGAGCTGGGTATGGGAGGTAGTGAGAGGAGCTGGGGGGAGAGAGGGGCTGTGGGAAGGAGGGTGAGAGAGATCCCAGGGGGAGCAGGTCCTTGGAGAGAGCTTCAAGGCAGCCACAGTTGGGGAGGGCCTGGGACCAAGGTGAGGGGGTAAAGAGGGGTGGAAAGGAGGAGTCTGGCCAGCACTGGCTGAGTGGGGCAGAAGAAACCCCACCCCACACCTTCCTTTCCCTTACAGTGTCAGAGAGGCTTTATTCCTCCCCTCATGCAGGGATGTGAGGGGGAAAGGTGTGGAGAAAGTTCCAATGTTGGGGTGAGCGCCCCACTACAACTGCAGGGAAGGCCCTGACACTTGCACTGATCCCGGGGCCTAGGTCTCATCCCTGTGGGGACAGCCCACATCCCCGCACAGTGTGTGCTTGTTCGGGGTGTCAGTGATGTTTCCTGCCCTGGTATATTTGGACCACAATCAGCAATCCCAGATGGGAGAGCAGGGCCTGGAAGAGGAGGGTTGTCACATACAATGGGGCTGGGGCAGGGCTGCCTAGCATGGTGCACAGGTGTGTCTGTGCTTGTGCAGGGATGGCGCTGGGCTCTGAGGTACCAGCAGCCAATCTTCATCCTGTTCCTTTTCCTTTCTCCAGTGCTCCCAGCAACTGAGGCATTCAGCGTGGCTGGCCCCAGCACTGCACTGCTTGAACTCCAGCCTGCCATGAATATCAGGGTGCTCTTTGTGCCACAACAGGAGGCTTGGGTGGTGAAGAGGATAGGCAAGTTCCACTGAACCCTTAAGCCTGTAAGGCGCTGATTTTCTTCCCTTCTGGATTCAGCTGGTTCCTAAAGCTGTGGTGAGGCATGTCCTTTGCACAAGGATTCAGGAGATGGTGTGCTTATCCTTCCAGATAGTGATCCTTTTTGCTGCTTGTAGACTAATTTCCTTTGGTGCAGTGTGTTAAAAGTACTGAGATGTGGGAGACGACGGGAGAAATGCAAACGACCATGATGAGTGATCAGCAAGTCTCGTTTATTGACTCCAATCAGGCAGTATTTATGCTCTCGATAATGAAGCTCATACATAGTGCAAAGCTAAGCTCACCATTGGCTAACTGTTAATGTTAACCACGCCTTTGATTACATTATTGTAGTTAGTGTTCCCAGGCTAGCTTTCTCACTCTCATGCCCAAGTTCCCTCTACCATATCTTGTTATTGTATAGCAGTTTTTGTGCTCAAGGACATGCTGTCCTAGTTTCTTGGAAAACTCCCTTTTCTCAGCCTTTACAATTAACCAGTTGTATCATGTCTACGTGACCTTTCTCACGCAGCCAGTCTTCTGCAAGACTCTCCACACTGAGAAACCTCAGTTTCCTCTGTGTGGGAAGCATATTTGCTCTGCACCATGTAGCATACTTGAGCTTTATTTGCAAAGCCCTCTCTAGCCTGGCTGAGGTCTCTGGGGGAGTGAAACAGCGGATTAGAGGGCTTAGCCATCTAATCCCACCCTTTTCCCAGGGTTTGAATTTCCTCATCCCTCTGCTGGATCGGATTTGTTATGTGCAGAGTCTCAAGGAAATCATCATTAATGTCCCAGAGCAATCAGCTGTCACCCTAGGTAAGGAACAGCTTCTGTGTCTTGGCCTTTACTTTCTACTGCATCCAGGGTGAGCAAGGGACAGTGTGGGGAAGAATGGAAATATCCCAGACTCTGATGTCAGTTATTAATTGAAATAAGTAAAATTTGGGGGGGGAATCGCATTTGGGGAAAAAACGCATAAAAGAGAACATAAGCAACATGCAGAATAAAAACAGGGCCTAGATAACAGTGAAACAGTAAGAATTAGACAAAACCAGATTCCAATTAGAGAAAAACACACCCCAAGTAGTCAACAGCCCGGCCTTGAGACAGGCCTGCAGGACACCTGCAAGACAGATGAAAGGGATGGAAAGAGCACTCCCCACAGCTTATCTTGGTTACAGCCTTGAGCACTGGGGGAAAAAACACATTGAGTAATTGAAAACACTGTATCAATATATTAATGAGTCATTAGCATACTAAAATTCACACCCACAGGCTAGAGGGACCCCTACTAAAAACAAGCCCCTTACTCTGAGCAAGTGTAGTGAAATTTTTGAGCATTGCCACTTTAAATGGAAGCAAGAGATTAGTTGACCAAACGTGTGTGAGTGACAGTATAATGTTAAAGTTCTTTCTCACGTTTTGGGGTATAAATTAGCACTTGTGTTTTGGGAAACTGAGCTTGCTTTGTGGAATACCACCCTGCTCCCTCTTCTGCCCAGAACTGGATATTAAAGCAAATATCTTGACTCTGTGTGGATTGGCTTCTTGCATGCTGGGTGACTGACCCTGCTTTCGGAACAACTACTCCATACTCAGTCCTGTCCCTGGGCACCTGGGTTTGACTGTCCTTGTGGTGTTGTGAGTGGGAGAACCCCAGGAGGTCCTGTCTGCTCTCTGTAGCTGTTCCTTCTTGCTGGATTCATTGCACCTGTGCAGGAATCCATTTTTCAGATGTTTTCATCTTGAACCATGAAAAATCTCCCATGTTTATGTAAAAAATATTTCAGATCAGGTTAATGGACAGCTCTATTACAATTTTAATATGAAGCTTTTAATTTTTTTTCTCTTAAATATTTTATTTTTTTTAAATAACTACAGGATGAAATGTTTTGATCTGGAAATCCGGGTCTTCTTGTGTGTTAAAACGTCAAAACGAGGCCTTTTGTAGGGAATGTCAGAATCCTTTTTACAGAGCCCTTTGCATAAGGTCTGTTTCATCTGATCCTTCTTCCATGCCACACTGTTGACACCAGGAAGGAAAGGGACAAACCTGCCCAGCTCTGCTAATTCTTTAGGAGAGAGGGGATTGCCATGGCTTTATTTTGCTGCTTCACTAAATAGAGTGTGTCATTCTTTCCTGACAGATAAGCCACCCTGCAGATTGACGGTGTGCTCTATCTGCGGGTTATGGACCCCTACAAGGTGCTGTCCCTGCTGGGCTGACACTCGGCATATGTGAAACTGGCAGCCTCCTAGCATATCTGGCTGTACCCAGCATGATTTAGGATGCTGCATGCTGCGCTGCCCAACTGGCTGCCTTGGCAGCTTCTCAGGCACCACTCGCCTGGCTCTGCTGGCTTCCTTCTCTGTGCAGTTTCTCTCTGCAGTGCGTGCTTCAGCCTCTGCCCAGCTTGATGTGCTTTGCAAGGTGGGTGGGCTGAGCACCTTGTTCTCTCCCAAAAGAATGGGAAGAGGAGGGTGTCATGACCCAGGTAGGGCAACCCAGGGAGATTTCGATTAAAATGTTACAGTCTGAGGAAATGCTTGACTGTCTGATACCCCTTGATCAGATTAAGGTGAAATGATACTCAAGGTGAAACAAAAATTTGGAGCTTCCAAACCCCCTTGCTTTCTAACACTCCTCACCGAAGTAGGAGGCTAGGTGCTGCTGGGTAAGGATTTCGAGATCAAGACCCAATAACAACAAGCAAGCTGTTATTGAGCAGGCATTCTTTATTGCAGCTCTGGGCAGCATTGGGGATTCTCCACCATAAGTGCTCCGAGGAGTTAGCAAAACACCCCAACTAATATACACCAAAAACATGCATATTCAGTTTTATGTCAATGAGTTCCCAGAATTCTTTTACATAGTCATTTTATTTCCTGGAATTGGCTATCTTTGTAATTATGCATGCTTGAGGGTCTCCTGTGGGGGTCTTTGTTGATTCTAGTCCTTTGTCATCTTTGTCCTGTCTCCCATCCTGGTCCTGTCTCCAGTCTCCTGCTGGTAGATTGCCCAGGTGGGTCAGAATCAACATGAGTGTTGTCTGTAGGCACCACAGGTCTTAGAAGACTTGATGTTATCACAACCTGCAGGATGCTTGGCAAAACTGACTGACAGTTTCACAAAGCATGTTGTTTTAAAAGTAACCCGTTCCGCTAACTTAGTACAGCAAATTAATAATTTCAGTAATTTTTATTAGGCTATATTTCTATTGAATCTACTAACGAGTATCCCATGACTATCAAAGGTCTATATTTTAATTAGGTTTAATTAAAACTATAGAAGGAATACTGATACTTCAATTATTATCTCAAGCTGTGCAATCATAAAGACTGATAATTTAGATCACAAAAGTCACAATACATATATGTTCAAGCTGCACGACCTGAGAAAAAATCATGGTTAGGCCTTGAGTTACTAAATTATTTTGAGAAGGAAAAGAGAGAGAATAGGAAAAGAAAAATTAAGAAAGATAGACAACAGGAAATCACCAGTCCTGGATCCAGCGTTGGGCCAGTCAACAGGGGAGAGATGGTATCAGTGAGGCTCCCAAAGCCCACCATCACAGCTCCTCCTTTTATAGGCCTGTTTCACTTAAACAATCATTTTGCAAGGATGATTAAACATGGTTGAGACATATCACCATTGAGCAACTGGAGTGGACCTCTGCCCTGTCCTGGTTTGAGCCAGGATGAAGCCAATTTTCCTTTTACTGATTTTTTTTTCCTTCAGTAAGCTTTCTTTTAACTAGCAACAATGTGTTCTAGCTAAGGCTGATAAGACAGTGGAATGTTTTTCTAACTGCTGGGCCTTCCAGGTTGCACCTTCACTCTGCTGGCTCAGACACTACGGGGAGATCTATGACCACCCCGTAGGAGGCTGAGTTAGACAGACAGCAAAATTCCATAGATCTACGTAAGCTCAGAGGAAGGTCAGAGATCACAGAAGACAACTTCCTTCCTTTTTTCTTCTTCCCTTCTTACATCCATGGCCAGCATCCGGGGAGGAATCCGTCCATCCATCACCATCGACCCTTAGGCTCAAGCTCTCCTGACCCTCATAACTCTCCGCTTTCTCCAGCAGCAGCTCCGGGATTCCTCGGGACTGTTCCAGCTCAGGGGAGTGCTGTGGGAGTTGCTGGGGGTGGGGGGAGGCGAGAGGCTTTTGCACAATCTGAACATATTTGTATAGAATTGTATAGATATTTTCTTATATTATTAGTGTTTAATTAAAGCTGTGTAGTTTAGTTTTCAATCCAGCCAAGTCTCTCTCTTTTTCTCTCTCTCCTTCCCTACCTGGGTGGGAGGGGGAGGGGATCGAGAGCATTGTTGTTGAACCTGAGTGAAACGGTGACAACAATTTTATTGACGCCCAACGAGGGGCTCGATTTTAAGCCCAGATGACACATTTTCATTAATTGGGAGTGTTCAAAATTCCATCTCTGATGGGAGGAATCCCTCAGATAGCAATGGGCAATAATTCTGCTGAATTTCCTGATGGATTGAAAAATGAACAGATACTTGCTGCAATGAATCTACTGGATCTTTTTCCAAACCTGCAATTGTACATGTGGTATGCAGCCAAGGGCATACTGCTCTTTGTAGCTGCTCTTGTGATTGTTTTATGGTTTATTGACAGAACTGTAGCCATAATCAACCATATAATTACCAGCCTAGTGATCCTAGGGATTGTGATACTGTTCTTTATGAGGGCACTGTATGTGTACAGTTACAGTACAAGTCCTAGTGGTACAACACCTGAAGTGAACGGAACGGTCCATGTTGGTAATAGCAGTAGCTGGTTCAATTTTACCCCTCCATTTTCTTTTGAGCTGAATCTCAAAGCTCTTGATCTGAATAGCATTGTTGCAGTAAGGATGCTTCTGCTGAACGTTTATAATGTTTTGTGGATACGTAGAGTGAGGTGTTGCTCCACTCACTGCCACTCCCCCACAGGCAATGCTGCTGCCACTCGTGATGCTGCCACCACCACTGCTGCTGATACCACCACTCGTACTGCTACAAAAACAGCTGCTTCTACAAGTGCTGCTACAAAAACAACTGCTTCTACAAAGATAAAGTCCACTCCCTTTCGAATCAGGCTAGTTAATCCTGTGACCAGGGGCAAGGCTAAGGCAAAATGCTCCTCCCTGAGACATCCAGAGCTTCTTAAAAGAACAGACTGAGGAAGCAGAGAATTCTAAATCAGTTGATGGAGCAGGTACCTCTCAAACAGATAACAAATCAGACCACTCTCAAGCAGACAGCAAAGCAGGGCCTCCTCAATCAACGACGACGATGACCTTGTCCAGCCTTTCTCTATGAAAGAACTGCGCCTCATGAGAAAGGACTTCACCCGCACTGATGGTGAGGGAATTCTTCCTTGGTTGCTCCGATGCTTTGATAGTTGTGCTGAAACCTACAACGTGGATGAGAGAGAAGCCAAGCACTTGGGATCCCTGGCCAGAGATGCTGGTATTGACAGAGCACTTAGTAGTAAGATGGGATCTACCACCCTGTGGGACCGACTTCTTTCAGCTGTGAGAGAGAGATACCCCCACAAGGGTGACATCGAATGGCACCGAAGCAGAACACCCACTCTTGAGAAAGCCATCACATACTTAAGAGAAATAGCTGTGCGAGAGGTGATCTATGATAAAGATGGACTTACAAACCCTGATGATGTTGTGTGCAACACACAAATGTTCCGGAGGTTTGCACAGGCTGTACCAGCAGCACATGCCCATATATTCTCCTTCATGGGATGCTTTGAAGATTATGCAAGATCAACTGTGCGTGAGGTGGCTTTCAAAGCACAACAGTATGGAGACATAATCTCTGATTCCCTTCAGTTCCACACCTCAGCCATTGAAAAAATGACTGACAGAAAGAATAAGATGCCAAACAGATGAGGAGGTAAACTCCAGATTCTCCCTAGAGACAACTGGTCATGTGTTGCAGCCATTAAGAAGAGACGTCCTGCTACAAGACAGCAGCGAGAGAGACAGGACCCACTGCAACACCACCTGTGGTCTCTCTTGAAAAATTATTTTAAAGAGGACATGAGAGTCTGGGACAAGAAACCCACTGATATTCTCCAGTTACGTGTGCAAGAGCTACTAAACAGAACAAGAGCAGGAGATGGTTCTTCCAAGAAGAAGGTTGCAGCAGTCATCACCCAGGATGGTGCATCAAACTCTAATGCTCAAACTTAGAGGTGCCCTGCCTCCAGCCAAGAGGACGAGAGGGACAACCGAGTTTACTGAACTGTAGAGTAACCTTTCTCCTGTCCATCATGCCACCGATGAGACTTGGAGTAAATGGGCTGCCTTAATCACCCAGCGAGTCCGAATAGGAAGACCTAATCGTCCAGGTATCGTTGAAGCAATTACAAACTGGCCAGAAGGCACACACTTTGGAATGCCACCACAAGAAGTGGTGAGACGGGCTCAAGAAGCTCCACCATATGATCATCTACCAGAGACTGAGAAACAATTTGCTCTTTTCACCAATGGCTCCTGTCGTCTTGTAGGGAACCGCCAGAAGTAGAAAGATGCCGTGTGGAGTCCTACACGACTAGTTGCACAAGTAGCTGAAGGAGAAGGTGAATCAAGTCAGTTTGCAGAGGTCAAAGCCATCCAGCTGGCTTTGGACATTGCTGAGCAAGAGGGGTGG
Source organism: Apus apus (assembly GCF_020740795.1). Classification (NCBI taxonomy): domain Eukaryota; kingdom Metazoa; phylum Chordata; class Aves; order Apodiformes; family Apodidae; genus Apus; species Apus apus. Next base: position 6,087,646 of record NC_067311.1, on the reverse strand, counting down.
CCGAGACTCTATCTCTACACTGACTCGAGGATGGCAGCAAATGCCTTGTGGGGTTGGCTAAAGCAGTGGCAGCAGAACAACTGGCAGCAAAAAGGTAAACCTACTTGGGTTGCTGAGCTGTGGAAAGACATTGCAGCTTGGGTAGAGAAACTGGTGGTACAAGTGCGTCATGTAGATGCACACGTGCCTCTGAGTCGAGCCACTGAGGAACATGGACACAACCAACGAGCAGATGAGGCTGCTCAAGTGTTCCAAATAGACTAAGACTGGGAACATAAGGGTGAGCTCTTTCTGGCTCGATGGGCCCATGATACTTCAGGTCATCAGGGCAGAGATGCAACATACAGATGGGCTCGTGACCGAGGGGTGGACTTAACCATGGACACTATTGCACAGGTGATCCACGACTGTGAGACATGCACTGCAATTAAGCAGGCAAAACGGTTGAAACCTTTGTGGTATGAGGGGAGGTGGTCCAAGTACAGGTATGGGGAGGCCTGGCAAATTGACTACATCACACTGCCTCAGAGCCGCCAGGGTAAGCGCTATGTGCTTACAATGGTGGAAACAAGTACAGGATGGTTGGAGACATATCCTGTGCCTCATGCCACACCCAGGAATACTATCCTGGGCCTTGAGAAGCAAATCTTGTGGAGACATGGTACTCCAGAGAGAATTGAGTCAGACAATGGGACTCATTTCAAAAACAGTCTTGTCACTGACTGGGCTAAAGAGCATGGTATTGAGTGGATCTACCATATCCCGTACTATGCACAAGCCTCAGGGAAAGTTGAAAGGTACAATGGTTTGTTGAAAGCTACCCTGAAGGCAATGGGTGGTGGAACTTTCAAGAACTGGGACAAAAATTTGGCAAAGGCCACCTGGTTAGTTAATACCAGGGGATCCATCAGTCGGGCTGGGGCCGCTCAATCAGACCTTTTACATACTGCAGATGGGGATAAAGTCCCTGTGGTAGGTGAAAGAAACCTGCTGGGTAAAAGTGTCTGGGTCTATCCTGCTTCAGGCAAAGGTAAACCTGTCCGGGGTGTTGCTTTTGCTCAGGGACCTGGACATACCTGGTGTGTGATGATGGAGGATGGTGAAGTACAATATGTACCTCAAGGTAACCTGACTCTGGGGGAGAATCCTTAATTTGACAGCTGGTAAAATATAGACCCTATATGTAATATATGGTATGGAATAAGGAGTGGAATGTCCTGGTTTGAGCCAGGATGAAGCCAATTTTTCTTTTACTGATTTTTTTTTTTCCTTCATTAAGCTTTCTTTTAACTAGCAGCAGTGTGTTCTGACTAAGGGCGATAAGACAGTGGAATGTTTTTCTAACTGCTGGGTCTTCAAGGTTGCATCTTCATTCTGCTGGCTCAGACACTACGGGGAGATCTGTGACCCCCCCATAGGGAGGCTGGACTAGACGGACAGCAAAATTGGCCAGAGATATCCCATTCCATATATCTACGTAAGCTCAGAGGAAGGTCAGAGATCACAGAAGACAACTTCCTTCCTGCTTCTCCTTTCATCTATGGCCGGCATCCAGGGAGGACTCCATGTATCCATCACCATTGTCCCCTAGGCTGGTGCATTCCTGACCCTCATAACTCTACCCTCAGCTCCTGTCTGCTCTGCCACGCTCTCCAGCAGCAGTTTGGGACTTTTCAGGACTGTTCACAGCTAAGGAGAGTGCTATGGGAATTGCTGGGGGTGGGGGGGGATGCAATAGGCTTTTGCACATTCATGAACACGTTTGTATATAATTGTACATATTTTCTTTTATGTGTTTAATTAAAGCTGTCTAGTCTAGTTTTCAATCTAGAAAAGTCTCTCTCTCCATAATTTTATCTCTCCTTCCCTACTTGGGGGAGTGGGGAGGAGATCGAGAGCACTGTTGTCTCTGGTTTAATTGCTGATCCTGAGTCAAACCATGACATCACTTCAAAACACCACCAACACAGGGGCCCTGGACGTGCCTTGACACCTAAAATGTCAAATATCTGTACACTGGTACACTGTATGTCACCAAAATTCCACTCCAAAATTTACAACGTCCCAAATACAGTCTGCAAAGCCTGAAACCTGTTGCTGGCCCTTACGTTCCCCTGCCACCCCTTTCAAAGCCCCAAAGACACAGGGGCTTTGGGCTTGCCTCGAGACCTAAAAGTTCAAACATTCATACACCTGTACTCCCAGTCTCACAAAAATTCAGCTCCAAAATTTAAGACTTTCTACCTTTGCTCTTTTTTGCTTGGAGAAATCGGTGTGTTTCCACATTGTAAACAGAGCTCTTACCAGAAAGTGAAAAAGCAGGTGACCATAAAGTGGCTAAGAATTCATCTTGTTCCAAAGTCAGTGGAGTTGTGATAGGGCTGCTTTGAGTAATGCACTTTGCTAGCCAGTTTATGGTCACCTGCTTTTTCACATTCTATTAGTTTCCTGTTGACAACGTTAAAACTTATATGGGTTTCTCCAACAAAAAAGGTGTGGGACAGAAGCTTGATGCTGGTTTAAATGTTCTCTTAGCAATGCTTTCAGATCCCTACTGACTTTGTAGAAATCTGCTTTCCTAACCACTTTACTTTCAAATGTTTTTCACATTCTTCTCTGAATGTGAGATGGTGACCTCTTTCACTGGTTACTCCAAAAAGAAGCGTGGGAGACCGAAGCCTAATGCTGGTTAAATGCTCTCAAAGCAGCCCTATCACAGCTCCACTGACTTTGGAACAAAATTATTTCTTAGCCACCTTCTGATCATCTGCTTTGTCAGGTGCTGGTAAGAGCTGTGTTGAACAAATAAAAACTTGACCAGTTACACCAAAAAAAAGTGTGGGAGTCTGAAGCCAGATGCCTTTATAAATGTTCTCTTAGCAGCGTTTTCACATCTGTACCGAAACTGGAGCACTGTTCTTTCCTAGCCAATTTGTGGTCAACTGCTTTTCACATTCTTCGCCTGAGAGCTACTGACAATGTGAAAACTTACATCTGTACTCCAACAACCTGAGCTCCTTCTATGACAGGGTGACACACTTATTGGATGAGGGAAGCGCTGTGGATGTTGTCTACCTTGACTTTAGCAAGGCCTTTGACAAGGTTTCCCACAGCATTCTCCTAGAGAAGCTGGCTGCTTGTGGCTTGGATGTGCACATGCTTCGCTGGATAAAATACTGGTTGGACAGCCGGGTCCAAAGAATTGTGTTCAATGGAGTTAAAGCCAGTTGGCAGCCAGTCATGAGTGGTGTTCCCCAGGGCTCAGTGCTGGGGCTGCTCCTGTTTAACGTCTTTATTGATGACTTGGATGAAGGGATAGAGTGCATCCTCACTAAGTTTGGAGATGACATTAAGCTGGGTGGAAGTGTTGATCTGCTTGAGGGCAGGGAGGCTCTGCAGAGGGATCTAGATAGGCTTGACCGATGGGCCAAGGCCAATGGCATGAGTTTCAATAAGGCCAAATGTCGGGTCCTGCACTTTAGCCACAACAACCCCCGGCAGTGCTACAGGCTTGGGAAGGAGTGGCTGGAGAGCTGCCCAGCAGAGAGGGACCTCGGGGTGCTGATTGACAGCCAGCTGAACACGAACTAGCAGTGTGCCCAGGTGGCCAAGAAGGCCAACACCATCCTGGCCTGCATCAGGAATAGTGTGACCAGCAGGACCAGAGAGGTGATCCTGCACCTCTACTCAGCCTTGGTAAGGCCACACCTCGAGCACTGTGTGCAGTTTTGGGTGCCACAGTATAGGAAGGACACAGAGGTGCTAGAGAGGGTGCAGAGAAGGGCAACTAAGCTGATTAGGAGTCTTGAGAACTGGCCTTATGGGGAGAGGCTGAGGGAGCTGGGGCTGTTCAGTCTGGAGGAGGCTGAGGGGAGACCTCATCGCTCTCTACAACTACCTGAGAGGAAGTTGTGGTGAGTTGGGTGTTGGCCTCTTCTCCCTAGTGACTAGCGATAGGACAAGAGGAAATGGGGTCAAGTTGCAACAGGGGAGGTTGATTGGATATTAGGAAAAATTTCTTCACAGAAAAAGTGGTGAGGCATTGAAACAGGCTGCCCAGGGAGGTGGTACAGGCACTGTCCCTGGAAGTGTTAAAAAAACAGGTAGACGTGGTGTTTCAGAAGATGGTTTAGTGGCTAGGGGTTGTAGGGCGGATGGTTGGACTTGATGATCTTGAAGGTCTTTTCCAACCTTGATGATGACTTTATGAACAAAATAAGTGGGGGACAGAAGCTTGATGTTGATTTAAATGTACTCTTAGCAGCACTTTCAAATCTCTACTGACATTGAAGACATTGGAGGGAAATGTGAGAGCCAGCAACAGCTTTCAGGCCTCACACCTTGTGTTTGGGAGCAATGGCTGGATGTTTTAAATTTTGGAGCTGAATTTTGGCCATACTGAGTGTACAGGTGTATGGATATTTGACCTTTTAAGTTTCAAGAGAAAGCCTGGAGCTCCTGTCTTGGTGGGCCATTGAAAGAGGTTCTAAGGTGAACTGAGGTCCAGCAACAGCTTTCAGGCCTAGCATGTTGCACTTTAGTGCAGTGGCCATATGTTTTAAATTTTTTGAAGGTGAATTTTGGTGAGACCAGAAGTCTGGTGCCCCAGGGTTGGAGGGCTTTTAAAAGGGGTTCCAATTGTAAGTGAGGGCCAGCAACAGCTTTCAGGCCTAGGAGACTGCATTTGGGAGCAATGGCTGGATGTTTTAAATTTTGGAGCTGAATTTTGCTGAGACCAGGAGCACAGGTGTATAAATGTTTGATCTTTTAGATATCAAGGCAAGACTAGAGCCCCTGTGTTGGTGGGGCTTTGAAAGGGGTGGCAGGGAAAGGTGAGGGCCAGCAACAGCTTTTGGTGTGCCATGTGTGCACATACCATAAGCCTGGGTGCAAAAGCAGAGCCAAACATGAGCAGAGCTGTGGCTTTCACTAGCAATTGCATTCAACCTTCAGGATTTTACTAGGAAGAGAAATGTATGTATATATATATCTTTCTACGGGGACAATTCGTTCATGAAATATTTCTGGGTGTTAGGGTGGAGCTTGGAGGCACATGAGGCAATCTGGCTTTGTTTTTAAATGCTGGATTTTTAAAAAACCTTTTGATTTCCATCAGGACAATATTTATAATTCTTACCTTTTTTGGCCCACTCAGCCTCTGTCCTGGTTTGAGCCAGGATGAAGCCAATTTTCTTTTTACTATTTTTTTTTCTTCAGTGAACTCTTTTCTAAGCAGCACGCTTGCTGAAATTAGCAGCAAGTTTTCCAGCTAGTAAACTGACAATGCTCAGATGAAAGACCAAGGTCACTTTGCTCCACTTGTCGGATCTGCTGCTTTGTACACTGGACGTTGCCAGATCCCAATGGACGTGATTAACAAAATAACAGCTACGGTCCCACCAACTAACAAACCTTTTTGTTTTTAGATCCATAGGACGGCCTAGACTGGAATAGGGGACATACTGAATGTATCCACTGCCTGCCCTCTGCTGGCCAGAGTGCCCTGCTGAGCCCGGAGAGTTTTGGGATGCTGCAGGGCCGAAATCTCTTGGGTCAAAGACCAGCCTTAGTGTTAGAGGTCCCCCCACCCTGCATGCACCATGGCTGGGCTGTGTATGGTCCTTTGTGATACCTGGCTTTAGGGCTGGGGCAACATGGCTCTGGGCCACACAGGGAACCCCAGGAGGGCACAAGGAGATCCTGACCATGGCAACGATTAAAGGGCTGCCCTCAGTTGCTCACCTCATTAATTTCACTCCATCCAGGGCAAGCCCCAGTTGACAGCACCTTCCACCTGCCAGCACCTTTGGGGCTGCCCAGTTCTCCCAGCAAGGCGCTGAGCAAGGGAGGAGTATGCTGTGGGAAGGCTCTTGCTCATGCAGCTACCAGGGCGCTCTGCTGTGGGAGGTGGCCCCTGGAAAAAGGTATGGGCTGTGGCCAAACCCAGTCCTTGGTGGTGCCTGCTCTCCTGGGGCTGGAGGTTCATGGGGGTGGGAAGAGGCCAGCCAATTTTCCTAGCTGCTGCAGGTACTGATTTGGGGGATACCCTCAGTCCCCCAGCAGGTTTACACAGCTTCAGCACAGGGCGGATGCTCTCAGCACTCCCATGGGTGCTATCCCCAGCAGGAACCATGCCCAAGTGGTGGCAGGGAAAAAACATTAGGATTTCCAGCTTTTGTGGAGGATTTAATTAACATATGCAATTAGGAGAAGTGGCAAAGAAGGCTTTGGGCTGCTGGGACATGCACCCCCTACCATCCCCTACCCTGCTTGCCCCAGCCTCCATAGCATGCAGAGACACCAGGCTGGATCTACTAGGGGCTTGCTGGGTGGTCACAGTTCCAAACTGGCAGGGAAGAAGAAATCCATTGACTACCATAGCTGGGGAAGGCTTTTGGGAGAGTCCTGGAAGAGTCTTGATGCAGAACCTTGCTGGGTGGCTGAAAGCAACTGGTTCCCTCACTGTCTGGTGCTGTCTCTCTTGGGATTGCACTGATGAACATGTAGGACACAATGAAAGCAAAGCCAGTATTCATCCATCCTGCTTGGATGAGCACAGAGCAGCAGGGAGAAGTGCAGGCAGGGAAGTCGCCCTGGAATAAAGGTTTTCAGGTGCTAGTTATCCCCAGAAAGGCCTGGTGTCAGGCAGGGGAAGTGCCAGCTCTCCCTGCTCTGCTCTCCTGGCCCCCAGGAGTCTGTCTTACAAGAGGGACAGGCCAGCCTCAACCCCGCTGGCATAGGAGGAGATGATGGCCAGCATTTTCTCTGCAGCACAGAACAAAGGTGGTGTAAGGACAGGGCAAGAGTGGTGCTGAAGTAGGACAGAGCACCTGAGCAAGGGCTACCCACCCTCCTCAGGGGGCTTACATGGCCTCCTACCACAACAGGGGGTTGTGCTATTTAAACACAGAGTTCCAAATTTCAGTGTTTTTCTCCCTATTGCTATGCACAAGCCCCCCTCTCATGGATAGTCCCATCCTTCTGCCATTTTCAGATGAGACTTGCCTCGCTTGTCTCCTCCACCCTTAAATCTAGCCAGGTTGATGAAGCCCTCCTAGACCTACCAGGCTTTCGGGCTGAAATTCCTACCATCCAGGCCCCACACAGCTCCTGCCATGGGAAAGGTTGCCCTCTCCAGCATGGCTCAGCCCCAAAGGCCTGGGGCACCCTTCTGCTACACAATCTACATTTAAGCCACTCTGCAGAAATCCTCAGTCTCTGCACCCCCCCTAAAAGCCAATAGCACGTGGTCACTCTGTCCTATGGCCATTGCCTCAAACAGGCTCTCCCCTTTGGTTCAGGGCTGGGCCATATCCAGCCTGCCACACCACTCCTGTGTGCTTGATCAGATCAGACCCAGGGCTTCTTTCATATAAAACACTGAAGTACAGCAGTAGCACATTTTTCAGTTCAGAGAAGGGAAAATAAACCAAGGAGCAAAGCAGCAATTTGTAAGTGGAAAGGAAGGATAAGAACCATGATCAGAACTTGACTATTGAGTATGAGGCACAGAAAGGGGCAGGTTGGCAGCAGAAACCAACCAGCTCAGGGCCAGCATTGGAGAAGAAAGAGAGAACCTGCTACCAGTCTCTCTTACTTGGTGCTTCCTGCCAAATTAGGGCAGGGGAGAAGGACTGTGAAACAAATTTCTTCCGTTAACTTGGGCTAACAGGTATAAGCAACCTCAAATGCACCAGGGAAGTACACATACAAATGGACTCCACCAGACAGAGGAGTGCTGAGATAGCATGAGACGCAGGGTTTACAGAGATGGCACAAGCTACACTGCATCAGTCCCACACCAAGGAATTGCCAGGGCCTGGCTAGAGTTTTGTGGGATTTTTTTATTATTATTATTATTATTTTGTGTGATATTTTTTATACAGGCTAGCGTTGTACTCTTTGCTAAAGCTGCTGATTCTGCCACATAAACTAGAACAGAAATTTCTCAGAAATTAAGTCGCTTCCCCACCTTGTTAATTCACTGTCTGCCTCTCAACTGAACATTGATCTAGATAACATTCCCTGTACAGTCTGATGTGCAGATACACTGTTCTGACTGAGGAATTAAGAAGCTGAGAGTCCACTGAACATTGGATTTTTCCCCATACAACGTGGCCTGATGTGGAGTTTGGTCCACACAGGACAGCAAGTTAACCGTAGAGATCATCGTCATTGTCTTCACTGTACACGTTTCCCCCGCTGCTGCTTCCTGTGCCTTGGCTCGGACCTGTGCCACCCTGGTTACCTGATGGGAACCTGCATGCAGTGGTACAGAAGGGAAGAAAAGGGATGCTGTTCAGAAGCCTCCTCACAGCTCAGCACTGTCCCCTCCCTCCACACCAACACCCCAGTGCCAAGCAGGGCAGGCAGGAGAAGTGGGATGAAGTCTTACAGCAAGTCACACAAAAGGCTTATATGGCTGCTGGATGTTGCTCATGCTAAAGGGAAAAAAAGGTTGATGGACTTCAGGAGCACTAACAGAGCAGCTACAACTGACTTGCAGCACAGCCTACACCTGCTATATGCTCAGCTGGCTGTTGTATGCGCTGGGGAGAATAGGAAAACACAGAAAGCTGCCTCGGTGCTCTGTTCTGGGGCTGGCTGAGCCACAGTGCCTTCCTCCCACTCCCCCATAGTTACCTGAAGCTGCCAAAGCCACGGCTCTGCTGTAGAGTCTGTGCAAACATCTCATATTTCCTGATGTCATTGTCACTGACAGAGCGTCGAGCAAAGCGCATGGCCTCCTCAAAGTGATCCTTGCGTATCTCAGGAACTGGGTCATCCTCCTCCACTTCCTGCAGCAGGACAGAAGGCCCAGGTGAGCAGTGTGCCTGAGTTCCATGGCCCAACATCCACCCTCTAGACCAGGATGCTCCAATGTCCACCAAAGTAGGGGCTGGAGAGGAACACTGTGGCAAACTATGAGTCCCAGCTGCAGCAGGGGTCTTCTGAGCAATGATACAATGAAGCACCCCAGGAGGGCCTCACCCTCCCACAAGATGAGAACAAATCCAGCTCCACGCTCTGTGCTGAGAGGCCACTCATCCCCATCCAAGGATTATGGAGAGGATTAACACTTCCCGTCTCACCCATGGGCAGAGGTGGGTTGCCAATCTCATGAGGGGGGAAAGTTCAGAGTGCCCCACTCACCATGGCAGAAGGGTTGGTCTGCCTCTCTCGTTCTCGCCTGATCTCGCTCTCGATGGACTCGCGGATGGCCAGTTTGCAGGCACGCTGGCAAATTTCTGTCAGGTCAGCCCCCGAAAAGCCATTGGTCATTTTAGCTAGGAAATCCAAGTCAACATCCTAGAGGAAAAAAAAAACAACAAACAAACACAAACAAAACCCCTAAAAATGAGACACCTGTTCTTTACATCTTACACCCTCAGGTGACAAAGAGGTGCCTTTAGATCTCATGGTATCAAGGTGATGCCTTAACTTTAGCCAATTTTAAAAATATGAGCTGTTAAGTTTCTTGTTTTTGGGAAAGTTAACCACATACAAAGGCAGGCCACACTCCCCACACACCCAGCAAGACCCTGTAAAGCAGCTGTAAATCATAGAATGGCTAGGGTTGGAAGGGACCTTAAAGATCATCAGGTTCCAACCCCCCTGCATTGGCAGGGACACCTCCCACTAGACCAGGTTGCTCAAAGCTCCATCCAACCTGGCCTTGAACACTTCCAGGAATGGAGCATCCACAACCTCCCTGGGCAAACCTGTGCCAGTGTCTCACCACCCTCACAGGAAATAATTTCTTCAGGGACTGAAGGTTTCCCCAGCTCAGTACTGTGTAGAGCAGTCACCCAGCCCTCTGCTCTATCCTTAGGTTGTGAGGAGCATGTACAGCACACAGCAAACCCAAGTCAGACAGAGTAAGGGAGCAGATCCTACCTTGGCAACTGGTGATTTCCTCAGGTTGGCCTTAAGAATAGCAACCCGGGACTTCTCATCAGGCAGGGGGATGTAGATGAGCTGATCCAGGCGGCCGGGGGCGCAAGATGGCTGGGTCAATTATGTCTGGCCTGTTGGTGGCACCAATGATGAAGACGTTCTTCTTGGTGGACATGCCATCCATCTCTGTCAGGATCTGGTTGATGACACGGTCTGCAGCACCACCACCATCACCAATATTCCCACCTCGAGCCTTTGCAATGGAGTCCAGCTCATCAAAGAAGAGCACACAAGGGGCGGCCTGGCGGGCCTGCAAAAACAAACAGAAACAATTACTCCATGTTAATACCACCAGGTGAGGAGAACACTGATTTCACACTAAGCCTACCCTACCATTAAAGCAACTCAGATGAGTACCAGAGCACTGCTGCTGCAAGGAGAACTTGGAGGAGTTGCTCCGGAACAGTCTCCTGCTACACAAACCCTTAATTAAATTCTCCTGAACAAGTTGCATTTCTCCAAAGTTGGAAGCATTGTGAACCAAGCAGAAGGGCGGTAACTCCAATGCCTGGAGGGAAAGGTGGAGCCAATTTGCCTGGACCAAAACTCTCCCTGCAAAATCTAGGGATGCCAATTGGCTATTTAGGCATTCAAGTATCAGTAGGTGAGATATACCAAATGGAAGGGAGAAATCCAGTAGCTGTCTTCAGCTACCTAATGGGTAGCTATAGGGAAAAGGGAATCAGAATCTTCTTCATGGTGTGCAGTGAAAGGATGAGAGACCACAGACACAAATGGCTGCAAAGAAAATTCCAGTTAGAAATAAGGAAAAAAAAAAACCCAAACAACTTCTTCACACAGAGAGCTCAAACACTAGCACAAATCACAGAATCATAGAATGGGGTTTGGGTTGGACGGGACCAAGATCATCTAGTTGCAAGCCCCCTGCATGGGCAGGGACACCTCCCATTAGACCAGGTTGCTCAAAGCCCTGTCCAGCCTGGCCTTGAACACCTCCAGGGAAGGGGCATTCACAACTTCCCTGGGCAACCTGTTCCAGTGTCTCACCACCCTAACAGTAAAGAATTTCTTCCTGATGTCTAACCTAAATCTACCCTCTTCCAGTTTTAATCCATTACCCCTCGTCCTATCGCTACATACCCTGGTAAAAAGTCCCTCCCCAGCTTTCCTGTAGGCCCCCTTCAGGGACTGGAAGGCCGCTATAAGGTCTCCCCAAAGTCTTCTCTTCTCCAGGCTGAACAGCCCAAACTCTCTCAGCCTGTCTTCATAAGAGCGGTGCTCCAGCCCTCAGATCATCTTCATGGCCCTCCTCTGGACTTGCTCCAAGAGCTCTATGTCCTTCCTGTGTTGAGGGCTCCAGAACTGGACACAGTATTCCAGGCGGGGTCTCAGGAGTTCAGAGAGTAGGGGGCAGGATCACCTCCCTCGACCTGCTGGCCACGCTTCTTTTGATGCAGCCCAAGTTGCAGTTGGATTTCTGGGCTGTGAGTGCAGAACCTTGCACTTGGACTTGTTGGACTTAATGAGGTTGGCATGGGCCCACCACTCAAGCCTGTCATGGTCCCACTGGATGGCATCCCTTTCCTCCAGTGTGTCAACCACACCACACAGCTTGGTATCATCAGCAAACTTGCTGAAGCTGCACTTGATCCTACTGTCCATGTCGCTGACAAAGATGTTAAACAGCACCAGTTCCAGTATCAACCTCTGAGAAATGCGACTTGTCACAGGTCTCCATCTGGACATCAAGCCATTGATCACTACTCTCTGAGTGCGACCATCCAACCAATTCCTTATCCACTGAGTTGTCCATCCATCAAATGCATATCCTTCCAGTTTTGAGACCAGAACATTACGTGGGATGGTGTCGAAGGCTTTGCAGAAGTCCAGGTAGACGATGTCAGTTGCTCTTCCCTTGTCCAATGATGCCGTGACCCCATCATAAAAGACCACCAAATTAGTCAGGCATGATTTGCCCTTGGTGAAGTCCATGTTGGTTGCCACCAACCACCTCCACCTTTTCCTCCTGGGACAGGAGGTCACACTATCTACAGGGGAACTGAGTAGTAGGAGTGAACTTCTTTCTAAGCCATATATATTGCAGGACAAGAATAGAATAGACTATTTCAGTTGGAAGGGACCTACAATGATCACCTAGTCCAACTGCAGAAGAAGAACCACCCATAACATGTTTTGAAAATCTGTAGAAGGTGATGGCTAATGAGGTGTCAAAGTTTTCAGATACAGAGAATATCTATGGTATCCTAATGCTAGCCTCACTGCTTCAGACACTGGGGCATTTATAATCCTGTAACAACAGATACAAATTGCAGCAGGAGAAAACCATTTAAATAGCTATGTTGCTGAAGATAATTAATTTCCTCACATCAGGAAAGCAGCCTCTGCTCTCAGTTCAAGTGGGGAAAATAAAACACACAAACAAGAACCAGGCCAGTAAGACAAATGCAGTAGAGACAATGTTTTGGGGGTATCTCAGCACAAACATAGCACAAATAATAGAAGATATACTTACCTTGTCAAAGATCTCACGCACGTTAGCTTCAGACTCGCCAAACCACATGGTGAGCAATTCTGGCCCCTTGATGGAAATGAAGTTTGCCTGGCATTCATTGGCAATGGCTTTGGCCAGCAATGTCTTACCACATCCAGGTGGCCCGTAGAACAGAACCCCTTTTGATGGGGTCATGCCAAATTTGAGGAACTTGTCTGGGTGCTCCACAGGATACTGAAGAACAAACCAACCAAACAAAAAACTCTTGTGATGAGCCAGAACAGGTCTGCAACTTAGAATCACAGAATGGTTTGGGTTGGAAGGGACCTTTAAAGATCATCTAGTCCAACCTCCCTGCCATGGGCAGGAACATCCTTCACTAGATCAGTTTTGTTTCTGCTCCTACCAGAAACACTACCTGAGATTTCTGGTGGGTTAAACACAAGATTCTGCCTGCTTGGTGCCACTGAAGCTTTTAAATGGGCACTGGTTTGAAAAGTACCACAGCTAAATCATAAAGCTGCCTTAAACAGTCTATTTCCACCTATGAACCAAGTACCAGTTCAGGTCATTTTCCACCACACTTAACCCCAGCTTCACTCTGCTCTGCAGAAGCAAAAGGGAACAACTCATTTTCTAACGTATTTGCTCTGCCCTCCAGAGACAGGTAAGGTGTCTGATGTGAGCATTTGTCCTTTGCAACAAGGTCACAGATAGGTGATGATTTTAATGCCAGAAAATTAGACTGAAAAGTAATTATTTTATTCACAGACAGGCTGTTTCTACAGTGCCAACTGAAAGCAGAGACGTTTCAAATCCAAACCACCCTGACACAGGTAGGCACCAGAAGTTTCCACAGACCATTCATTACTTTGTTCCAGCCTCTTCTTTCATAGAAGGCTTCAGAATTACTTCTCACCTGTCCCTATGCTAACACTGATGGAAAGCCCTTCAGAGGCTCTCCTTATGAGAATCTTTATCCACTTTCTGGCATATAAAGCCACCATGTAACAGGATTCTCACAGCAGTGGTCCCACTGCTGGTCTCCACTGAAGAGAAGCAGAACAGCTGCTGTTTCTGTATGTAGCAAAACACCCATCAAAGATGTCGCTGTAGACTCAGCTAAGAAAAGCCTGATGCTGCTTACCAACACCTTCCTCTTCCTAAGTTCACTAAGATGGAACAGCATCAGTCCATTACAAGAAAATACAATTAAAACTGCATTTCCGTGTTCATAGCCCAAACAGGAATGTGAAGAGGTTCTGGATTTTATTATTCTTTTTCAAGCTGACTAGGCAAAAATCTGTTGGAAACCCTTACCTGTACAAGTTCCTGGAGTTCTCTCTTTACATCTTCTAGACCACCAATATCTTCCCAGGTAACTTGTGGCACCTCCACCACAGTCTCCCGAAGAGCAGAAGGGTTGCTCTGGCTCAAAGCCCACTATCGTTAGAAGAAACAGCACTATATGAGTTCTAACACATTATGTTCACAATTAAACACTGGACCCAAAAGAAAGAGGGGCACTCCTGCATTACCCTAAAGTCATCCATGGTCACAGCCAGTGAGTTCATCACTTCAGCATCAATGGTTTCATCTTCTAGGTCTATGAGATCCATCTTCTTTCTGATAGCCTGAAGAGCAGCTTCTGAGCAAAGAGCAGCCAAGTCAGCACCAACATGGCCATGGGTCTCATTTGCCACCTGAAAGCAGAGCACTATGACTCACAGGAATACAAGTAAGCGCTCTGCAAGGGCAATGCATGCTCTGGAGGACAGGAACACCGGTGCTCTGCTGCAAATTCAAGACAAGTGCTATCATATTTAACAGACAAAGACACTGCTGTTCCACCTCCTACTTGAGATCAAAGCTGCAACTGAAATTCAGATGGTGTGCAGAAAGATAACTCTGAGGACTGCAGTTCTTCATTCAGGACAGAGATTACAGTAACCATCCAGTATTACACCACAATGTTCACCCAGCTCTGAGAGTGCTGTTTCAGGCTTGCTTTATTTTTTAAGAGAATGCCACAGCAAACAAACCCAGGAAGACAGTGACAAGGCATTTCCAGACTGGATTGATACACATTTGTTTCACTTAGCCATGCCATTCTTCACTAGCAAGTGAGGATTTTTGGTCAATGGTAAACTAGTTAGAAGGAAGCCCAGAGATCACATATCCACCTGGTTTCACGCTGTCCTAAATGAGCAACTATGTTTACACAATCAAGCCTTAACAACTCTTCCACTACAAAACAGAGCATCAGGAACATCTGTCTGCAGAGACAAGCTTTCCTAATAGCATGCTACTCACCTGTTCCAGATCCACATCATCAGCCAGTTTCATATTTTTTGTGTGAATCTGCAGGATCTCCAGGCGCCCAGTGGCATCTGGGATACCAATATCTACCTCTCTGTCAAAACGGCCTGGGGAGTACAAAACATATGTTGAGCTGCTGATTCTGCAAACTAAAAGAGCTGAAGTTGCTGCCTTCCTCTGACAGAGGAACATGATGATGAGCGACAAACACATACCATTTCAGAAAATGCCAGAGCTTTAGGTTTCTCTGCAGCATCTATCAGCACAGTAGCAGAGTCAGATCAAAGGAGGAAAGGCTTTAACCATTTAGGGAAAGTAAAACTACTGTATTAACTAGAGTTCAAGATAATATAACAGAGGATTTATGTTTTTTTCATTTATAGGAAAATATGCTTCCCCTGACCAACACACCATGAGACATTTTTCATAGAATCATTTAGGTTGGAAAAAACCTATAAGATCATCAAGTCCAACTGTTACCCCAGCACCACCAAGTTCACCACTAAACCATGTCTCTAAGCACCACATCTAAATGTTTTAAATACTTCCAGGGATGGTGACTTGATCACTTCCCTGAGCAGCCTGTTCCAATGATGTTTATTCCTACCTTTGCGTTCTCAGCACAAGAGTCCACAAATAGAGAATTTAATTTTTCAGAACTTTCATAGCAGTACCCAAGTGGTGAAAAACATTGATTGCCCCAATATCTGGGGAGACAGGAAACCTACGTATTACTGCAATATTAACTAAAGGTACGTACACCTATAATTTCCATCTAGCTGTGCATTCAAATGCCTCACTACACGTTTAAGAGGTTATTTTTTCCTACAAACTTGACTGGTTTGCTATTATAGACTTTAACATCTGGTCATACAACAGGCATTCATTCACACTGCAAAGTTTCAAAAACCTGAATCTCAGAAACTACCAGACTTCTCATCAATAAAAATAAAAGAAATTAGACAATTCAGAGCCTTCTGCAACTTGAGGTATGAACAACCCCTTAAGCATTTAGGCCTGAAATAGCCTCACTTAATTGACGATGTGAAAAAGCATGCTACCCTCCAAGTATTTTGTTATTTTTACAAGTTCTAACCTAATAAAGCACAGAAAATTATACCAAAGGCTGGAAGCCTAGAAATTTCAAACAAGTAGCTGGAGACAAGTCAATAGTTTATGTAACACACAGAAGATGTCTAATATTAATTTCTGCTATATCTTTCCAAGGCCCCTGAAGCATAGCCCATAACAAAGTACCTGATACATGCAAAAAAAAGATGGCAATCATGGTTACCAAATCGCCTGAGTGCTGGGTCAATGCTGTTAGGTCTGTTGGTAGCTGCCATAACAATCACGTGTGCTCTCTGTTTCAGTCCATCCATAAGAGTCAACAGTTGAGACACTATGCGACGTTCCACCTCTCCATGTGTCTATGGAGAGAGAATGCAATGATTAGACCAAAAGCTTTACAACGCGGCACAGGAGCTAGTACTGCACCAGGACAGATAGAACAGACACAAGCTGTTAAGAAATATTGTGAGCTATATCAGATTTTTCTGATATCCAACTTCTGACATCCAACTGAATTCAAGTGTTAAGTTAAATACTGCTTTATCCTGTAGTAAAATGCAGAGATTCAGACCAGTTGCTACCAAAAAAGATGTACTCCTTTACCTTCTACAGGCTTTCTTTACCTTCTCTCTCTTAGGAGCGATGGCATCCAGTTCATCAATGAAGATGATGGCAGGAGCATTCTTCTCTGCTTCTTCAAAGGCTTTCCTCAGGTTGCTCTCAGACTCACCAGCCAGCTTGCTCATGATCTCAGGACCTGAAAAAATAGTGGCACTGTGGCACCCGGAAGACAGGCAGCTATCCCCACAGCATGCAGATGAATCTTTTTAGTACAACGTTTATGTGGGAGTATCTATATTTCAAGCCAAAGTAAATGCTATCAACCAAGTTCATTACATTTGCAGCTGAACAGGCATGCAGAATTATTTTCCATAATTATTCTGGTGTTTTCTGTTTACTCTAACAGAATGCAGTGCTAGTCAATGAGATACCTTTAGCTCCCTATTTCCTTACCCTCTTTCACACTTGGTGAGCTTCTCTGTAATGTGCCACCACATACAGTTAATGCCAGTCTGAGCTTGCAAGAGAAGCAATCAAATTATATGGTGATGAATTATCAGGGTAGGGAAGGAAAAAACTGTAAAATATTGAAGCTGTCTTTAGCTTGTCTTACACAGGTATACATTTACCTCTGTAAGAACCTATAATTGAGTTTCAAAAAAAACCAACAAACCACCCCAAAATCCCAAAAATAAATCTCCTCTCAAAGAATAAAAAAAAAAAATAAATAAATGTGTAAGCACATCAGTCCCAGAAGGAAGGACAGCATTCCTCTAAGGTCTCCTACAATTGCTGAACAATAGTGCAGGCTCACAGATTTATTCTGTTTTTACAGATTTTTTGATTATGCTGATGTGGTAATGAAGAGAAAAGTATGTTTTTAAGAGATCCAAGAAAAAGAAATCTGACCCTCAAGAGTGTAAAGCTGCTAGCTGACTGAAGCGCACCAGCTGCAGAGCGCCTGATGCAGGCAGGCACTGAGAGTGTTTCATTACAAGTTACACACCAATTCATACCAGCTCTGTCTACAACATTGCCCGCAGCCTCCAGGCTTGGGAACAGCAGACAGAGAACGCATCACTAATTCTGACAATGCTATTTTAATCACACAATAGAAGTACAAGTGTCTAAAGAAACATCTGGCTCATTAGCATGCAGTGACACCTTCCACACACTTAGGAAGTATTTGATAAGGGCAACATATAATTAAAAACAACCCATCTACATCTGATATCTTGAGATACAAAGCAAGTCACTTCCCTACCACTGCTCACTGCTATGCTGTGCTATACACTCCTTTGCTTTCACATTCATGTGTCTAAGTGATTGAAATAAGAAAATCGGCAGAAGAGGAGGGGGTGTCTCCTTCTACATCAATGACCAGCTGGAGTCTGTAGAGCTCCGCCTGGGGATGGAGGAGGAATCCACTGAAACCTTATGGGTCAGGGTTAAAGGGAAGACAGGGGCAGGAGATGTCATAGTGGGGGTCTGCTACAGGCCACCAGACCAGGATGGCCGAGCAGATGAAGCCCTCTACAGGCAGATAGAAGCAACTTCTTTAGTGTGAGGGTGGTGAGACACTGGAACAGGTTGCCAAGTGAAGTTGTGGATGTCCCCTCCCTGGAAGTGTTCAAGGCCAGGTTGGATGGGGCTCTGAGCAACCTGGTTTAGTGGGACGTGTCCCTGCCCATGCAGGGGACTGGAATCTGATGATCTTTAAGGTCCCTTCCAACCCTAGCCATTCTATGATTCCAGCATTGACTATAAAATGGGACAGAAAAAACAGTGAGGAAAATTCAGAATCTGGTCCTTACTGGACATAAATCAGTGTCCATCTCAGCTGCTACAGGTGATGAGTGACCAATAGGAGGTTCTGTCACTTGTAGCTAAGTCCCAAAGTACTCATTATAGCTTTCATGACAGCTCCTCCCAATTAATGTTACATGAAACAGAACAGGTCTTGTGCTTTAGTTGAGGGGATAAATCCACGGAAGACCAGCTTCTTTTCTGAACGGAACATGCTGGTAGCAATAGAAACAAGTGTCCTGCACCCATATACATAGAATAATCTCATCACTTCACTCCCAGCTCTGCCCTCACCAACATAAATGAACACTCAGCAAGACTCCCAAGTCTCTGCATCACAAAGCTGTCTTTCCAACCACCCTGCTACAAAATAATCAAGCTTAAGGGAAGTGCCACTACAGATGCTTCCACACAAATGGTCCCCAGAGGCACACTTCAAAGAGGTAAGGAAGTATGTCAGGGAGACAATGTGGCTCTATAAGCCTTATTAATGCCATTTATTATCATGAGATGGATGAATGAGCACACAGCAGATCTGAGGCCAAAGCAGCCACAACACTTACCATTGATCAGGAAGAAGAAAGCCCCCGTTTCATTGGCCACTGCTCGGGCAATCAGTGTTTTACCAGTGCCAGGAGGACCATACAGCAGGATCCCACGTGGAGGCTGAGGACAAAGGCAAGAAACTTAGGTGGTAAGCTAGTATCTGAATGCCTAAGTAGCTTCACAGTGAAGCTGTAAGCATTTGATAAAGCCAGCCCAAAATTGTGATGCAAACTCATGCAACAGATGCCATCCCAGCATTGCTATCAACACCCTTACTATTTTGCATGACACATAAACAAAAACATTGCCAGTAACTGAAAGTGCTGATTGAAAGCATCCCCATGCTTTGCAAGTTGCCAGTACTTTAATCTGTATCCAAAACATGTAAGGAAATACTTTCCTAACACCAGCATTAAAAGAAAAAAAACACAAATTACTTATTCCCCTCCCAATACCTCATAAATCTCTGACATCAAGAATCACCTGGAAGGGCAAGCTCACCCATCCACCCAGTGCACATGGGGACTTACCTTCACCCCTATGGCCTTAAAGAGTGCAGGGTGTCGGAGGGGAAGTTCCACCATCTCTTTTATTTGAGCCAGCTGCTTCCGGCAGCCACCAATGTCATCATAGCCCACTTCATTCAGTGACTCTTCTTCATCCTATCCAGAAGGAAACACATTAAACATTTGAGTGAAAACAAATAGTTCAACAATCCCTCCTGGTCTACAGAACCCAATGTCCTGGTTTGAGCCAGGATGAAGCCAGGTTTTTGCTCACTGTCATTTTTTGCTGTCTTCAGATTCTCACTTTCAAGTCTTCCTGGTGTCTTGTACAATCGTTTCTTAGCTCTCTCTTCCCAGATATGCATAGGGAAATGTCTGCATGTACCTAGACCTCGCTGAAGCCCACCATATTGAACGACAGCCTCTGCTGCGAGGACCCCTACACACTCTAGCAAAAAACAAGTTTTATGACCCTCTGGTATGGCTAACAAAGATAACAATAG
The DNA here is from genome assembly GCF_020740795.1 of Apus apus. NCBI lineage: Eukaryota > Metazoa > Chordata > Aves > Apodiformes > Apodidae > Apus > Apus apus. The sequence goes on along the minus strand of NC_067311.1, from coordinate 6,067,904 downwards.
ACAATGAAGCCCAAGAAAAATTTACTTATTCCTTAAACTGTAATAATTCTATGAATGTTAAAAGCATAGAAACATAGAATGTATTGGGTTAGAAGGGACCTCTAAAGGTCACCTAGTCCAATCCCTCTACAATAAGCAGGGACATCTCCAACTAGACCAGATTGCTCAGAGCCCCATCAAGCCTGACCTCAAATGTCTCCAGGGATGGGGCCTTCACCACTTCTCTAGGCAACCTATTCCAGTGATCCACCACCCTCATATTGAAGCTGCAGGACATAGTGAGGAGGCTGTAGAGTCTCAGGAAGGCAGAAAATGAGATGGATAGTGCAATCCATGCACTCACTGCCGAGGACATGCAGCCTGTGCCAAATCGTCCAAATACTCCCCCACCAGAGTACATGGAAAGGAGGGGAGGCACTGAAGTGGGGGAGTGGAAGACAGTAGGAAGAACTAAAGGAACATGAGGAAGGGACCTCCCTCAAAGCCCGAGGTACCCTTGAAGAACCAGTTCACTCCTCTGCAAACAACAGAAGAGGAAATGTCCTGGTTTAAGCCAGGATTAAGCAAGTTTTCCTTTTACTATTTTATTTTTCACTTTAGAGAACTCTATTTTAACTAGCAGCAAGTTTTCCAGCTAGTTGACTGATAACACTGGAATGTTTCTGTTACTGCTGAGACACCAAGGTCACTTTGTTCTGCAGCCTCAGATGTTAAAGGAGCAAGAGTCATATCTGTAACCCTCGCGTAGGGAGAAGTGGACTAGACGGACAGTAAAATAGACCAAAGTATTCCATTCCATATATCTATGTAAGCTCAGTGTAAGGTCAGGGATGACAGAAGTCAAGCCCTTCTTCCTGCTTTTCCTTCTCTTCCGTCCATGGCCAGCATCCGGGGAGAAATCCATCTATCCATCACTGTTGATCCCTAGGCTCGTGCCTTCCTGAACCTCATAACTCTGCCCTCAGCTCCTATCTGCTCTGTTGCTATCTCTGGAAGCAATCTGGGACATTTTGGGACTGCTCACAGCTAAGGAGTGCCATGGGAGTTGATGGGGGTGGGGGGAGGCAGTAAGGGTTTGCACATTCCTGAACACATTTGTATATAATTGTATATAATTGCATATTTTTTTTTTATAATTAGTGTTTAATTAAAGCTGTCTAGTTTAGTTTTCAATCCAGAAAGTCTCTACTCTCTCTCCTTTCCCTACCCAGGTGGGAGGGGGAGGGGATTGAGAGCATAATAGAATCATAGAACTATTCAGGTTGGAAAAGACCCTTGGGATCACCGAGTCCAACCATCATCCCTACTCTACAAAGTTCTCCCCTAAACCATAGCCACCAACACCACATCCAAATGACCATTAAACGCATCCAGGGATGGTGACTCAACCACCTCCCTAGGCAGCCTATTCTAGTGTCTAACCACTCTTTCTGTGAAAAAAAATTTCGTAATGTCCAGTCTAAACCTACCCTGTTGCAGCTTGAAGCCATTCCCTCTTGTTCTGTCGCTAATTACCTGTGAGAAGAGACCAGCAGCAACCTCTCTACAATGACCTTTCAGGTAGTTGTAGAGACTGATGAGGTCTCCCCTCAGCCTCCTCTTTCTCAAACTAAACATTCCCAGCTCCTTTAAGCGTCCTTCATAAGATTTTTTCTCTAGTCCCTTCACCAGCTTTGTTTCCTTCCTCTGTACTCGCTCCAGCACCTCGATATCTCTCTTGAACTGAGGTGCCCAAAACTGGACACAATACTCCAGGTGTGGCCTCATGTCCTGGTTTGAGCCAGGCTGAAGACAATTTTCCTTTTACTGATTTTTTTTTCCTTCAGTAAGCTTTCTTTTAACTAGTCACAGTATGTTCTAACTAAAGCGGATAAGGCAGCGAAATGTTCTTCTAACTGCTGGGTCTTCCAGGTTGCACCTTCACTCTGCTGGCTCAGACACTACGGGGAGATCTATGACCACCCCGTAGGAGGCTGAGTTAGACAGCAAAATTCCATAGATCTACGTAAGCTCAGAGGAAGGTCAGAGATCACAGAAGACAACTTCCTTCCTTTTTTCTTCTTCCCTTCTTACATCCATGGCCAGCATCCGGGGAGGAATCCGTCCATCCATCACCATCGACCCTTAGGCTCAAGCTCTCCTGACCCTCATAACTCTCCGCTTTCTCCAGCAGCAGCTCCGGGATTCCTCGGGACTGTTCCAGCTCAGGGGAGTGCTGTGGGAGTTGCTGGGGGTGGGGGGAGGCGAGAGGCTTTTGCACAATCTGAACATATTTGTATAGAATTGTATAGATATTTTCTTATATTATTAGTGTTTAATTAAAGCTGTGTAGTTTAGTTTTCAATCCAGCCAAGTCTCTCTCTTTTTCTCTCTCTCCTTCCCTACCTGGGTGGGACGGGGAGGGGATCGAGAGCATTGTTGTTGAACCCCAGTCAAACAGTGACAACAAATTTATTGGCGCACAATGCGGGGCTCGATTTTGAGCACAGATTACACATTTTCATTAATTGGGAGTGTTCAAAATTCCATCTCTGATGGGAGGAATCCCTCAGATAGCAATGGGCAATAATTCTGCTGAATTTCCTGATGGATTGAAAAATGAACAGACACTTGCTGCAATGAATCTACTGGATCTTTTTCCAAACCTGCAATTGTACATGTGGTATGCAGCCAAGGGCATACTGCTCTTAGTAGCTGCTCTTGTGATTGTTTTATGGTTTATTGACAGAACTGTAGCCATAATCAACCATATAATTACCAGCCTAGTGATCCTAGGGATTGTGATACTGTTCTTTATGAGGGCACTGTATGTGTACAGTTACAGTACAAGTCCTAGTGGTACAACACCTGAAGTGAACGGAACGGTCCATGTTGGTAATAGCAGTAGCTGGTTCAATTTTACCCCTCCATTTTCTTTTGAGCTGAATCTCAAAGCTCTTGATCTGAATAGCATTGTTGCAGTAAGGATGCTTCTGCTGAACGTTTATAATGTTTTGTGGATACGTAGAGTGAGGTGTTGCTCCACTCACTGCCACTCCCCCACAGGCAATGCTGCTGCCACTCGTGATGCTGCCAACACCACTGCTGCTGATACCACCACTCGTACTGCTACAAAAACAGCTGCTTCTACAAGTGCTGCTACAAAAACAACTGCTTCTACAAAGATAAAGTCCACTCCCTTTCGAATCAGGCTAGTTAATCCTGTGACCAGGGGCAAGGCTAAGGCAAAATGCTCCTCCCTGAGACATCCAGAGCTTCTTAAAAGAACAGACTGAGGAAGCAGAGAATTCTAAATCAGTTGATGGAGCAGGTACCTCTCAAACAGATAACAAATCAGACCACTCTCAAGCAGACAGCAAAGCAGGGCCTCCTCAATCAACGACGACGATGACCTTGTCCAGCCTTTCTCTATGAAAGAACTGCGCCTCATGAGAAAGGACTTCACCCGCACTGATGGTGAGGGAATTCTTCCTTGGTTGCTCCGATGCTTTGATAGTTGTGCTGAAACCAACAACGTGGATGAGAGAGAAGCCAAGCACTTGGGATCCCTGGCCAGAGATGCTGGTATTGACAGAGCACTTCGTAGTAAGATGGGATCTACCACCCTGTGGGACCGACTTCTTTCAGCTGTGAGAGAGAGATACCCCCACAAGGGTGACATCGAATGGCACCGAAGCAGAACACCCACTCTTGAGAAAGCCATCACATACTTAAGAGAAATAGCTGTGCGAGAGGTGATCTATGATAAAGATGGACTTACAAACCCTGATGATGTCCTGTGCAACACACAAATGTTCCGGAGGTTTGCACAGGCTGTACCAGCAGCACATGCCCATATATTCTCCTTCATGGGATGCTTTGAAGATTATGCAAGATCAACTGTGCGTGAGGTGGCTTTCAAAGCACAACAGTATGGAGACATAATCTCTGATTCCCTTCAGTTCCACACCTCAGCCATTGAAAAAATGACTGACAGAAAGAATAAGATGCCAAACAGATGGGGAGGTAAACTCCAGATTCTCCCTAGAGACAACTGGTCATGTGTTGCAGCCATTAAGAAGAGACGTCCTGCTATGAGACAGCAGCGAGAGAGACAGGACCCACTGCGACGCCACCTGTGGTCTCTCTTGAAAAATTATTTTAAAGAGGACATGAGAGTCTGGGACAAGAAACCCACTGATATTCTCCAGTTACGTGTGCAGGAGTTACTAAACAGAACAAGAGCAGGAGATGGTTCTTCCAAGAAGACGCTTGCAGCAGTACACACCCAGGATGGTGCATCAAACTCTAATGCTCAACCTTAGAGGTGCCCTGCCTCCAGCCAGGGGGAGGAGATGGACAACAGAGTTTACTGGACTGTAGAGTAACCGCTCTCCTGTCCATCATGCCACCAATGTGACTTGGAGTAAATGGGCTGCCTTAATCACCCAGCGAGTCCGAATAGGAAGACCTAATCGTCCAGGTATCGTTGAAGCAATTACAAACTGGCCAGAAGGCACACACTTTGGAATGCCACCACAAGAAGTGGTGAGACGGGCTCAAGAAGCTCCACCATATGATCATCTACCAGAGACTGAGAAACAATTTGCTCTTTTCACCAATGGCTCCTGTCGTCTTGTAGGGAACCGCCAGAAGTAGAAAGATGCCGTGTGGAGTCCTACACGACTAGTTGCACAAGTAGCTGAAGGAGAAGGTGAATCAAGTCAGTTTGCAGAGGTCAAAGCCATCCAGCTGGCTTTGGACATTGCTGAGCGAGAGGGGTGGCCGAGACTCTATCTCTACACTGACTCGAGGATGGCAGCAAATGCCTTGTGGGGTTGGCTAAAGCAGTGGCAGCAGAACAACTGGCAGCAAAAAGGTAAACCTACTTGGGTTGCTGAGCTGTGGAAAGACATTGCAGCTTGGGTAGAGAAACTGGTGGTACAAGTGCGTCATGTAGATGCACACGTGCCTCTGAGTCGAGCCACTGAGGAACATGGACACAACCAACGAGCAGATGAGGCTGCTCAAGTGTTCCAAATAGACTAAGACTGGGAACATAAGGGTGAGCTCTTTCTGGCTCGATGGGCTCACGATACTTCAGGTCATCAGGGCAGAGATGCAACATACAGATGGGCTCGTGACCGAGGGGTGGACTTAACCATGGACACTATTGCACAGGTGATCCACGATTGTGAGGCATGCGCTGCAATTAAGCAAGCAAAACGGTTGAAACCTTTGTGGTATGAGGGGAGGTGGTCCAAGTACAGGTATGGGGAGGCCTGGCAAATTGACTACATCACACTGCCTCAGAGCCGCCAGGGTAAGCGCTATGTGCTTACAATGGTGGAAACAAGTACAGGATGGTTGGAGACATATCCTGTGCCTCATGCCACAGCCAGGAATACTATCCTGGGCCTTGAGAAGCAAATCTTGTGGAGACATGGTACTCCAGAAAGAATTGAGTCAGACAATGGGACTCATTTCAAAAACAGTCTTGTCACTGACTGGGCTAAAGAGCATGGTATTGAGTGGATCTACCATATCCCGTACTATGCACAAGCCTCAGGGAAAGTTGAAAGGTACAGTGGTTGGTTGAAAGCTACCCTGAAGGCAATGGGTGGTGGAACTTCCAAAAACTGGGACAAAAATTTGGCAAAGGCCACCTGGTTAGTTAATACCAGGGGATCCATCAATCGGGCTGGGGCCGCTCAATCAGACCTTTTACATACTGCAGATGGGGATAAAGTCCCTGTGGTAGGTGAAAGAAACCTGCTGGGTAAAAGTGTCTGGGACTATCCTGCTTCAGGCAAAGGTAAACCTGTCCGGGGTGTTGCTTTTGCTCAGGGACCTGGACATACCTGATGTGTGATGATGGAGGATGGTGAAGTACAATATGTACCTCAAGGTAACCTGACTCTGGGGGAGAATCCTTAATTTGACAGCTGGTAAAATATAGACCCTATATGTAATATATGGTATGGAATAAGGAGTGGAATGTCCTGGTTTGAGCCAGGATTAAGCCAATTTTCCTTTTACTGATTTTTTTTTCCTTCAGTAAGCTTTCTTTTAACTAGCAACAATGTGTTCTAGCTAAGGCTGATAAGACAGTGGAATGTTTTTCTAACTGCTGGGTCTTCAAGGTCACACCTTCACTCTGCCGGCTCAGACACTACCGGGAGATCTATGACCCCCCCCGTAGGAGGCTGAGTTAGACAGAAAGCAAAATTGGCCAGAGATATCCCATTCCATAGATCTACGTAAGCTCAGAGGAAGGTCAGAGATCACAGAAGACAATTTCCTTCCTTCTTCCTCTTCCCTTCTCTTCCGTCCATGGCTGGCGTCCAGGGAAGACTCCGTCCATCCATCACCCTCGACCCTTAGGGTCGAGCTCTCCTGACCCTCATCGCTCTCTGCTTCCTCCAGCAGCAGCTCCAGAATTTCTCGGGACTGTTCCAGCTCAGGGGAGTGCTGTGGGGAGTGCTGGGGGTGGAGGGAAGCGAGAGGCTTTTGCTCATATCTGAACATATTTGTATATAACTGTATATATTTCCTTATATCATTAGTGTTTAATTAAAGCTGTGTAGTTTAGCTTTCAATCCAGCCAAGTCTCTCTCTTTTTCTCTCTCTCCTTCCCTACCTGGGTGGGAGGGGATCGAGAGCATTGTTGTCGAACCCGAGTCAAATGGTGACCACAGTGCACAGTAATGCCATCGAATCATAAAGGGACAGACTATCTGGAGTGACAGGAGGATCTCAACAACTGACTGTTGTGGAGGCCGATGTGAGACTCACTGGTAAGGAGTGGCAAGTGCACCCTGTAGTGACTGGCCCAGATGCTCAGTGCATCCTTGGCATAGACTATCTCAGGAAAGGATACTTCCGTGACCCGAAAGGGTACTGGTGGGCCTTTGGTATAGCAGCTGTAGAGACTGAGGACACTGAACAGCTGCATACTTTGCCTGGCCTTTCAGATGACCCTTCTCTAGTGGGGTTGCTGAAGGTCAAAGACGAGCAGGTGCCAAATGCCACTTCAACGGTGCATAGACGACAATATCACACCAACAGAGACTCTGTGATCCCCATTCATAAGCTGATCCGGCAATTGGAGAGCCAAGGAGTGATCAGCAGGATTCACTCACCCTTCAACAGTCCTATCTGGCCAGTGCGCAAGCCTGATGGCAAGTGGAGGCTGACAATGGACTATCGTGGCCTGAATGAGGTGACACCACCACTTAGTGCTGCTGTGCCAGACATGCTAGAACTTCAGTATGAGCGGGAGTCGAAGGCAGCCAGGTGGTATGCCATTATTGACGTTGCTCATGCCTTTTTCTCTATTTCCCTAGCACCAGAGTGCAGGCCACAGTTTGCTTTCACCTGGAGGGGGGTTCAGTACACCTGGAATCGACTGCCCCAGGGGTGGAAACATAGCTCAACCATTTGCCATGGACTGATCCACGCCGCATTGGAGAAGGGTAAAGCTCCAGAACACCTGCAGTACATCGATGACATCATCGTGTAGGGTGACACGCCAGAAGAACTCTTTGAGAAAGGTAAAAAGATCATCCAAATTCTTCTGGATGCTGGTTTTGCTGTAAAAAGAAGCAAGGTCAAGAGACCTACACGAAAGATCCAGTTCCTGGGAATTAGACGGCAAGATGGACGTCGCCAGATCCCAATGGATGTGATTAACAAAATAACAGCTATTGCCCCACCATCTACTAAAAAGGACACTCAAACCGTTTTAGGGACTGTTGGTACCATAAATGAGTTAGTTTATTCTTCAAAAAACAGATTCAGTCAACAAAGGGAAGGAATTAACCCCCTCAGAATGGTGGGTTATAAACTCTTTAGGAAGGACAGGGAGGGGAGGCCAGGTGGGGGTGTTGCCCTCTTTGTCAAAGACCAGCTGGCATCCGTGGAGCCCTCCCTGGGGATGGATGAGGAGCAAACAGAAAGCTTACTGGTTAAGATTAAGGGGAAGGCAGGGACAAGTGACATTACAGTGGGGGTCTGCTACAGGCCACCTGACCAAGGGGACAGTATAGACAAGGCACTCTACAGACAGATAGGAGCAGCTTCACATTTGCAAGCCATGGTATTCAAGGGGGACTTCAACCACCCTAATATCTGTTGGAAGGACAACTCTGCGAAGCACAAACAATCCAGGAGGTTCCTAGAGTGCGTGGATGATAACTTCCTTTTCCAAGTAATCGAGGAACCAACAAGGAGAGGTGCTATGCTGGACCTTGTTCTCACCAACAAGGAAGGGCTGGTGAGGGATGCCTTGGCTGTAGCGACCATGAAATGGTGGAGTTCAAGATCCCTAGGGCAGCAAGGAGGGCTCACAGTAAGCTTACTGCCCTTGAAATCAAGAGGGCAGATTTCAGCCTCTTCAGGGATCTGCTTGACAGAGTGTCATGGGATAATATCATGGAGGGAAGAAAGGCCCACAAAAGCTGGCTGATATTTAAGGATCACCTTCTTCAGGCCCAGGAGCAATGCATCCCAACTAAGAGAAAGTCAGGTAAAAACTCCAGGAGGCGGGCATGGATGAGCAAGCAACTCTTAGAAAAGCTCAAACTTAAGAAGGAACCATACAGAGGGTGGAAGCTAGGGCAGATACCCTGGGAGGATTACAGAAAGGTTGTCCGAGCAGCTAGGGATCAGGTGAGGAGAACCAAATCCCAAATAGAATTAAATCTCACCAGAGATGTAAAGAGCAATAAGAAAAGCTTCAATAGGTATGTTTGGGATAAAAGGACAACCAAGAAAAAATGTAGGCCCTCTCCTGAAGGAAACGTGAGACCAAGTTACGCAGGATATTGAGAAGGCTGAGGTTCTCAATCACTTCTTTGCATCAGTCTTCTCTGACAAGTGCTCCAGCCTCATCACAAAGGCCACAGCAGGTGGAAGCAGGGACTGGGAGAACGAAGTACCCCCACTGTAGGAGAGGAATGGGTTCATGACCATCTAAAGAACCTGAAGGCGCTCAAGTCTATGGGACCTGATGGGGTCCTGAGGGAGCTGGCAGATGCAGTTGCTAAGCCTCTGTCCATCATATTTGAGAGGTCTTGGCAGTCTGGTGAGGTTCCCGCTGATTAAAAAAAAAAAGTAGCACAGCCCCTATTTTTAAAAAGGGGAAAAGGAAAACCCAGGGAACTACAGGCCAGTCAGTCTCATCTCTGTGCCTGGCAAGATCATGGAACAGATCCTCCTGGGAAATCTGCTAAGGCACATGGAAAATAAGGAGGTGATTGGTGACAGCCAACATGGCTTCGCTAAGGGCAAATCATGCCTGACCAGTTTGGTGGCCTTCTATGACAAGGCTACAGAGATAGTAGATAGACGTCATCTACCTGGATTTGTGCAAGGCATTTGACACTGTCCCACACGACATCCTGGTCTCCAAACTGACAAGACACAGATTTGACAGATGGACCACTCAGTGGATAAGTAATTGGCCGAGTGGCCACACGCAGAGAGTTGTGGTCGACGGTTCAGTGTCCAAATGGAGGCAAGTGACGAGTGGTGTTCCTCAGGGGTCAGTATTGGGACCAGTGCTGTTCAACATCTTTGTTGCAGACATGGACAGTGGGATTGAGTGTAACCTAAGCAAGTTTGCTGCTGATACCAAGCTGTGTGGAGTAGTTGACACCCAAGAGGGAAGGGATGCCATCCAGAGGGACCCTGACAGGCTGGAGAGGTGGGTTTGTGCAAACTGTATGAAGTTCAACAAGGCCAAGTGCAAGGTCCTGCACCTGAGTTGCCGCAACCCCAGGCACAAATACAGGCCAGGGGGAGAATGGCGAGAGAGCAGTCCTGAGGAGAAGGACTTGGGGGTGGTAGTAGATGAGAAGCTCAACATGAGCTGCCAGTGTGACTCACAGCCTAGAGGGCCAACCACATCCTGGGCTGCATCAAAAGAAGTGTGGCCAGCAGGGCGAGGGAGGGGATTCTGCCCCTCTGCTCTGGTGAGACCCCACCTGGAGTACTGTGTACAGCTCTGGAGCCTTCAGCACAGGAAAGACATGGAGCTGTTGGAGAGGGTCCAGAGAAGGGCCATGAAGATGATCAGAGGGCTGGAGCACCTCTGCTATGAATACAGGCTGAGGGAGTTGGGGCTATTCAGCCTGGAGAAGACAAGGCTCTAGTGTATGAGTCACACCATTTGTAACATGTGCTAGCTGATTGTGCTGACTTAATTTTGAGGTCTTTAAGGTTAGGTTGGATGAGGATTTGTGCAACCTGGTCTAGTGTGAGGTGTCCCTGCTCATAGCAGGGAGGTTGGAACCTGATGATCTTTAAGGTCCCTTCCAACCTTAACCATTTTATGATTCTATGAGGTCTTGAAGAACTTTTTCCTAATGTCTAACCTAAATCCACCCTTTTCTAGCCTAAAACTATTTTCCCTTGTCCTACTGTTACATGCCTTTGTGAACAGTTTTTCCCCCAGTCTTCTTATAGGCCCTTTCAGGTACTGGAAGGTTGCTATAAGGTCCCCCCGGTGTCTTCTCTTCTTTAGGCTGAACAACCCCAACTCCCTCAGCCTGTCTTCATGAGAGAGGTGCTCCAGCGCTATGATCATTTTCATGGCCCTCCTCTGGACACACTCCAACAGGTCCACATTCTTCTTGTGTTGGGGGCTCTAGAGCTGGACACACTACTCCAGGTGAGGTCTCACCAGGGCAGAATCCCCTCCCTGCCCTGCTAGCCACACTTGTTTCCATAGAATCACAGAATGGCTAGAGTTGGAAGGGACCTTAAAGATCACTGAGTTCCAACCCCCCCTGCATGGGCAGGGACACCTCCCACTAGATCAGGCTGCTCAGAGCCCCATCCAACCGGGCCTCGAACACTTCCAGGGATGGAACTTCCACAACTTCTCTAGGCAGCCTGTTCCAGCATCTCACTACCCTCACACTAAAGAATTTCCTCCTGATCTCTAACCTAAATCTCTCTTTCAGTTTAAAACTATTACCTCTTGTCCTCTCACTACAAGCCCTTGTAAAAAGTCCCTCCCCAGCTTTCCTGTAGGCCCCCTTCAGGTACTGAAAGCTGCTATGAGGTCCCCTCTCCAGGCTGAACAACCCCAACTCCCTCAGCCTGTCCTCATAAGAGAGGTGCTCCAGCCCTCCTCTGGACACGTTCCAACAGGTCCACATCTTTCTTGTGTTGGGGGCACCAGAGCTGGACACAGTATTCCAGGTGAGGTCTCACCAGGGCAGAGTAGAGGGGCAGAATCACCTCCCTGGCCCTGCTGGCCATACTTCTTTTAATGCAGCCCAGGATGCAGTTGGCCCCCTGGGCTGCGAGTGCACATTGGTGGCTCATGTCCAGCTTTTCTTCCACTAGTACCCCCAGGGATCCAGATTTGTAGAGCTATACTCTTCCAGTATAGGTCTACGGCATCCATTCATTTGGCTGTCCAAACTGCTATTGACCTTACGTATTTGTAACATTAGGCCACACTAAAAAAATAAAATTACACAGCCTGGAATCTCAGAGGATCTCAAGTCCAAGCCCCACAAACAGCAACTACTACCTCAAGCAGGTTGCTCAGGATTTGGCCCTACCAAGGACTGCAGGTCTCCAGGTTTGGAGATTTCTGCCCTCTCCGGGCCTTGCTCCATTGCTGGGGGAAACCTTCTTCATAGTATCTACTGGGAATTTCCCTTGATCCAGCTTGTGCTGTTGCCTCTAGTCCTGTCTCTGGGTGCAGCTCTTGGAAGAGCCTGATTATCTGCCCCTTCCCATCAGGCAGATGCCAGTAAGCCTGCCCCATTGCCCTTCCCTTCTCCAGGCTGCATCACCCCACTCTCCCAGCCGCACCTCATTCATTCTGACCTCCAGCTCCTCACTGATTTGGCAGCCTTGGCTGAACTTGCTCTTCTCTGTTTCTGCTGTGTCCTGAAGAGCCCAAACTGGACTCATTCAGTGCCCAGACATAGTCTCACAAGTGCCAAACAGGTGATTTTTTCAGAAGGAAGCTAACTACAAACCAACACTCACACTGATTTGCAGGTAGTAAAAAGGCACTTAGTTTATGAAGTATGCAACTACCTTAGCTCATTTTTCTGAGATTTCCTAGTCCACACAGTAAGGTGGCCAAGACCTGTCAGACAAATCACTCAGGCTGCCTCAAACTTGGGACACTCAAGGCTAGATATCTTAAGGAAGTGGGGGGGAAAAAATTTAAATATAAACAATTTAGAGTTTTCAAATTTCTCACTGAAAAAGCACTAACTGCTTTCTTGTCATGTGGAATGAAATTTAGCAAGATTTTAAGCTCTCCCTGTTATGGATCAAGGGAACTTTGGAGTTTAAAGATGCATCCAAGTCCAGCATTAATTATCTGGAAGCAGATGCAAAACCAGCTGCTGCCGATGTGTGGCACCTCATCAGCAAACCTAAGCATTGGTGCTACCTCAGCATATGAGGAAGAACACTGGACATCCATTTCTCTGACTACTTTCAGCAGCAGCTCATCTCCTGAAAACAGAACTTCTCACCATGACATTCAATACAGAAAATGCCAGAACAGGAACTGCAAACAAGAACTCTCTCAAGGACTGTTACCAAAACAGATTTTTCAGTAGAACCGCATGGCAGGATTCTGCTCACCTCTCGTTTGATGGGCTCTCCTTCACAATGGATCACGGTGTCTGGAGCCACTATACAGTATGGACTTGGATCTGTCTCCACCACTTTGAACTCCACCGCACGCATCCCTCCACGCACCAAGAAGATGTCACCTGTAAAACCCCCAACTTCAGAAGCCTGCTGCAACAGATGTCTGCAAAACGTCAATCCTTGTCCTACCAGCAGCCCCAGAGAATAAGGAAGTGGGTTACATAGGCATACACTTTTTTGGGGCGATTGAGCCTGGAGAAGAAAAGGCTCTGGGGAGACCTTGTAGTAGCCTTTCAGTACCTGAAGGGGGCCTATAGGAAAGCTGGGAAGGGGCTTTTCATTAGAGAGGGTAGTGATAGGACAAGGGGTAACGCTTTTAAACTGAAAGAGGGGAGATTTAGGTTAGACATCAGGAAGAAATTCTTCACCATGAGGGTAGTAAGGCACTGGAATAGGTTGCACAGGGAGGTTATGGAAGCCCCCTCCCTGGAGGTATTTAAGGCCAGGTTTGTGCAGCCTGGTCTAGTGTGAGGTGTCCCTGCTCATAGCAGGGGGGTTGGAACATGATGATCTTTAAGATCCCTTCTAATCTTAACCATTCTATGATTCTATAGTCACTCTCATGCAAACTTTGTCATCCAGCTGTTGGGGTTCTGTATTTTGTTGTGCTTGGTGTCAACTGTTCCTTCTCTCACTTTAATGTCACCTGTTACATGGTGTTTTTTCTTTAGTCCTTTGTTACTGTTTTCCTTCTGTCACTCATCTAAAATAGCTTTTTAGCTAACACTGTTTCTCCTCCAAACCTGAAGCAGCATCAAAACACTCATTTTAGTTTTTGAATCTCCATTAGCAAAACTTGCCCCTAGTCATCTTCAGCCCTGAGGAAACAGCCTCCCCAATAACTAACTCCACCTCTGATCTTTTATGACCAATTCTCATCTTGATGCAAATACCACCTTCTTAGCCTCTCCTCTCTGGTTCAGTGGGAAAGCCTAATGTAGGCCCTACCTGCCTGGTGTGGATTTGTTAGACCAAGAGCTGCTGATATGACTTTTGCAAGGAAACTGTGTATATTTAGGGGAGAGTTCAAGCTGACTGTGCTAACTTCATTGTGCTCAGCCATCAGAGATGTCCACCTTGCTCTGCCATTATTTTCAGTGATCTCATAAGATAAAGGCAACTCATCAAACATTCACAGAGACAAAGACCACTCATTCAAACATCTAGATATGAAAAGTTCATGATGAATGACAGGCAACTCAATTAGATGTTAAATACAAAAATTTAAATTTTATGCTCCTCTCTGAGCCGATCCTCCCTGCCTTTTTTTTTCCCCTTTGTTTTTTGGGGGGTTGTTGCTTTTCATATTGAGGGATTTAAGGGCACAGCTTCCCACCACCCCAGCATCCGCACAATTAACATTTGATTGAATGCTTTTACCTCGAATTGGTTTTTCTCCCATTTGATTGACAAGATACAGGCCAAAAGTTAACAATGTGAGAAAGGCAACTCAATCACACTTGAGATACCAAACATTCACAAGATAAAGACAACCTTAGATAAGAAAAAATCAGGAAGAGGTAAAAGAAACTCAATCATACAACTACAGAAAAACGGCAGGTTTATACTGGCCAAAATTTTAATTCTTATGTTTCGAAACTGCGGGGATTATCTGGAAAAACGGCGGGCTTGCGCATGTTTCAAAACAGCAAAACAAGCCTGAAAACCGTCAGTCTGGCCTCGCCATCTACCGGTCTGAGGATAGAATCGGCGGCAGGGTAGGAGGCGGCGAGAAGGTGCTGGCTGAAATCGTCCCTGTCCGTTTGGAATAATGTCAAGATAAGAGTATATCCTATAGTAACCTTAGGTGATTATAATACCAAAATACACACTCACTTATGAATAACTGCAGGGATTATCTGGAATAATATACAGTACTGCACTATGACTCTTAGCTAAACTGGGCTACAGAAGCTGGATAACTTCAACTTTTGTTTATGTCCTGGTTTGAGCCTGGATGAAGCCAATTTTCCTTTTACTGATTTTTTTTTTTTCCTTCAGTAAGCTTTCTTTTAACTCGAAGCAGAGTGTTCCAACTTGGAATGATAACAAACATTGGAATGTTTTCCTAACTGCTGGGGCTTCAAGGTCGCACCTTTACTCTGTCAGCTCAGACACTATGGGGAGATCTATGACCCCCCCCTAGGAGGCTGAGTTAGACAGCAAAATTGGCCAGAGATATTCCATTCCATAGATCTACATAAGCTCAGAGGAAGGTCAGAGATCACAGAAGACAACTTCCTTCCTCTTTTTGTCTTTCCCTTCTCTTCCATCCATGGCCAGCATCTGGGAAGGACTCAGTCCATCCATCACCCTCGACCCTTAGGGTCGAGCTCTCCTGACCCTCATCGCTCTCTGCTTCCTCCAGCAGCAGCTCCAGAATTTCTTGGGACTGTTCCAGCTCAGGGGAGTGCTGTGGGGAGTGCTGGGGGTGGGGGGAAGCGAGAGGCTTTTGCTCATATCTGAACATATCTGTATATAATTGTATATATTTTCTTATATCATTAGTGTTTAATTAAAGCTGTGTAGTTTAGTTTTCAATCCAGCCAAGTCTCTCTCTTTTTCTCTCTCTCCTTCCCTACCTGGGTGGGAGGGGATCGAGAGCATTGTTGTCAAACCCGAGTCAAACAGTGACAGTTTATACTGTATTAGGACCTATTTGTTCCAGCAGAAGTGCTACTAGCACAACTCTAAAAAGAGATTTTTTTTAATGCACTCTCCTAGTTATTAAATTACTTTGAAAAAGGGTGCCAGCGAGTATATCCAACCAACTGATGAATGTGCAGGCAACTCCCCAACCCCATCAAGTGGTAGCAACTCAGGAGAAAATCTCATTAAACTGAGCTCTACCTGAGCCTTTTCTGATGCTCTCCCATTCCACTTAGCAAAACAATGCAGAACTATCAAACTCCTCTGCCAGCCAGCAACAAATACCCCTCCTTCTTCTGAAGATTGGGAAAAAATTAAATCAGCAAAATCCCACTCTACATATGTCAGTCAAATGTTCTGTGGAATGTCTAAACTTCTAGAAATTCTCTTTATTCAGTCTCAGGACTAGCTCATGCTCACTGCCACAACTTTAATAACAGGTGTTATTACCTTTCCTGATGGGTCGGTATGCTTCCAGGAAGTATGGCTTGAGATAGACCTCAAACAGATTCCCTGTGATCCCTTCTACCGTGTCATCAATTGGCAGCACATGGATACGTTTGCCATATTTCACATCTGGGCAAGGCTGAATGCTGCAACAGAAGAAAACTCCAGTTAGCTATATCATCCTGGACTTAAACCCAAGTCTGGAAAAAAAAAGTGATGTCCTTTTCCAAGCCAGTAAGGACCCTCCAAAGCCCTGGTGAGGCTTCCTACCTGCATATGAATGCCAACAAGGCAAAAATCATGCCCATCAGAGTGCTAGACTTCACAACACATTCTTTCCTTTACTCCTCTCAGCCCTATCCAAAACTGCTGGGGAGTTTTATACTTTCTTCCTACTCGGTTAAAGACCAAAGGCCCCTTCCCCCTTTTTAAATAAACATTTCAGCAATTATTTTACAGCGTAGGCCAACAACCTACTGTAGTGACTGCTTAGAGCATCAAGCTGTGACAGAGGCAGAAAGTTCAAACTGGCTTTGCCAGCTAAGAAAAGCCTACGTGGAACTGCAGCTGAGCATGTGACTTCATATTCTACTTTGAGACTCTTAATAGATCATTTTGCCACATACTTTACAGAGAGGATATAGCAGAAGGGTAAAGGAAATACAGACTGCGTCAGAAGGAAAACAGTTGACAGACTACAAGCAGAAAGTGATTAGCACATGAATCTGGATTTTGGCAGAGGCAAGGCCACAGAAAGTAACACAATAAGTACTTAAAAATCGGCAAGAAAAACTTTGAGAGCAAGAGGTGTGAAAATTCTCTGACCCTTGCAACGAAGCCAAAACAATTGCTAACACATCTGGAAGGCTGAGAACCACTACAGACACAGTTTCAGCAGAGAAGGGGAGAGCACAGGTTTAACTGTCACTCTAGACATTACTCCAACAGTAACCTCACATCATGTAAAGATTCACCTTTATTTTAAATCCACAGACTGACTCAAAGCACTGTTCAGTTCCAACTACAATTGTATTTAAAACTTACATTTTCTAGTGGTAGAGAGATGGGTGGAACAGACTTGTTCCTCTCCTCTACAAAGTTCATATGAAACACATTTTGCATTTAAAGATTATTCCAGCTATCATCCCAGGAAGTCTAGTGTCAGAAACCAGGTTCCAGTTTTCCAGAACATGCATGATATTTCAGATTAGGAAGATGCTCAGGAGGAAGAGCTGTCAGCCCTTGCATATTTAAGTCTGCAAATTACCATTTTTATTTTTAAGAAATGCTCACGTTTTTCTCCCCACTCTCATCATGTATCATCTCAAGTATATACATATATATTCCAAGATATATACTTCAGTGCTTTTTCTGCAAGCATTGCGCAAAATTCCTGCAACACGCTTAAAGCATTTGTAATTTTAAAATTATTTTATAACAAAAATTGAAATATAAACAACCTTCAAGGATTGTTAATCTTTCTATTTGACTGCTTCATGTTTTTGTCACACAAGTTATCTTTTCCTCCATTTTACCAGTTGGAGGATTGAGGGCAGGCAGAAATAGATGCATAATGGATATCACTTTCTGGCTACAGGGCTGGTGGTGTCATGAGGGTTTTGGCTTTTATGACAATGAGATCTTCTATAAGGACTATAGCCTGCTAGGGTGGGATGGAATCCACCTGTCTAAAAGAGGCAGAAGAATCTTTGGCAGCAGGCTGGCCAGCTTTGTGAGGCATGCTTTAAACTGAAGGACTCAGGGGGTGCTCATGCCACCACAGACTACTGGGGAATAAGCCAGGGCAATCAGAGCAGAGAAAAATGTTCCTTAGCTGCCTCCCTAGATGTGAATCAAAAGACCAACCACCTGAAGTGTATATATACTAATGCATGCAGTCTGGGAATCAAACAGGAGAAACTGGAGCTCTGTGCCCAGTTAAAAAGTTACGGTATCATAGGAATAAGTGAAACATGGTGGGACAACTCACATGACTGGAGGACCGTGATGGATGGTTATAGGCTGTTTCGGAAAGACAGGCAGGGAAGAAGAGGTGGAAGAGTTGCACTCTATATTAAGGAGAACCTTGATTGCACAGAAGTCAACTACGGTGATTGTGGAAGCCCTATCGAATGCCTCTGGGTCAAAATCAGAGGGGTCATCTCCAAGGAGGATCTTACAGTAGGCATCTGCTACTGACCCCCAAACCAAAACAACATGACCAACGAAGCGATACTCTGGTTGCTCAGGCAAGCTTCAGGTCAACAAAGCCTGGTTCTTATGGGAGACTAACTACTCAGACATTTGCTGGAAGAACAATACAGTAATTCACATGTCATCCATCAAGTTCCTGGAATGCGTAGAGGACTGCTTCTTCACACAAATGTTAGATGTGCCAACCAGGAATGGGGCATTGCTGGACTTGCTACTCACTAACCAAGAAAACCTTCTTTGTAATATCTCAGTGTGAGGGACTGGTAAAACCTTTTGACCATTTTGTCTCCAACAACCAAGCAGCCAAAACAGGACGTACTCTGCAGAGGTGGGATAGTAAACTGTTTCTGGTAATTTTTCTAACAGTTGTGCAGCAGACATTTTACCACAATGGTTATGTAACCAATGCTCATGGAACATGCTCAGAACAAAGGGTGCATACCAGTCAAACGTATTATGGGATAGTGGGGCATGAGCAACCCCCTTCTTTTTCCCCTCAAAGAACTTCTGAGAAAACCCTACAGTTCATATGCAGGGGTATCTTGGACAAGGTTATAAAAGAGGGGGAGACCAGCCCCAGGCATGCACCCACCAGCAGAAGAATCCAGACAACTACCATCAAGACTCTTCACTGGATCCAATGGTGGTGATACTTGCCTTCTTTCTCTCTCCCTCTCTCCTTTCTTTCTCTCTTCCATTTCTTCTCTTCCTCTTACCTTTTTGTTAGATGTTAAGCGGTGTTATCATACCTCTTTTTTAGGTGTTAAGCGTTGCTATCTTACCTTGCTGTTAGATGTTAAGCTTTTTATCTGGGATATCAGCTACTCCAAATTAGCCATGCCTGTGTTTTAAGCCAAACATCAAATAAAGCATCTTTTGACCATTTAGGAGCCATTGTCGTGACTCCCATCCCAGGGTTCCCCAAGTGAAATGGGGTGTTGAATTTTTCTGTCCCTCCTGAGAAACTGATTCCTGGGTACTGCAACAGACTATCTAAAAGATCATTTCCCCTGAGCCCACCAAGTGGGACAGGACACTGTTAGTGACAGCCTTGGCTGCAGTGATCACAATACTGTGGAGATCAGGATCCTGCTGAGCATGCTGAAGGTTAGTACCAAGACAAAGGTTTTAGATTTCAGAAGAGCAAACTTCAGCTCACTCAGGGCTCAGCTGAAAGGGATTCCGTGGGGCATTTCCATGGAGGACAAAGGAGCTAGCGAGTGCTGGAAGTTTTTCAAGAACAGTCCTAGAAACATAAAATCAGTTCATCCTCTTTAAAGGCAATGGAAGTAGGTAGAGCAAGAGATCCTCTTGCTTAAACTGCAAGCTTCTGGGTCTGCTCAGAACCAAAAGGGAAGTGTACCAGAGATGGAAAAGTGGAATAACACCCATTGAAATTACAAGGACATTAGCAGGGCATGCAGAAATGCAGTTAGAAAAGCAAAAGCTCAACTCAAATTTAAATTGGCCAGGTGTCAAAAACTACAAGGGTTCTTCAGATACATAAACAATAAGCAGAAACAGAAGAATATTGGCCCACTGTTAAACAGGAGAGGTGAACTAGTCACCAACAACGCTCTTTCTTCACCTCTGTCTTTACCAGTGCTATTGGGCCCCAGGCCATGGGAACAAAAATCGAGGTTGATGGAAACACTGACTCACCATCAGTGAAAGAACAGTTGGTATGCAAATTATTACAACAGCTTGACCCATACGAATTGATGGCCCCAGATGCCATCCACTCTAGGGTGTTAAGAGAGCTGGCTGACATCGTTGTAAGGCCACATTCCATAATCTTTGGGAAATTGTGGAGATCAAGGGAAGTCTGGCTAATGTCATCCCCATCTACAAGAAGGGTTCAAAAAAGGACCCAGGTAATTATAGGCCCATCAGCCTTATTTCAGTCCCTGGGAAAGTTACGGAATTAATCCTCCTGGGGACTGTCACAAGTCAAATGAAGCACATGATTGGGAAAAGCCAGCATGGATTCACTAGGGGAAAATCATGCTTAACAAACCTGATTCCCTTCTATGACAAAGTAATCCTCTCAGTTGATGTGGGCTGAGTGGTAGACATTGTCTACCTGAATTCTCCAAGGCTTGATATGATCCACCGCAGCCTCCTCTTAGAGGAACTGATGCATTAGGGTCTAGACAAGAGTTCTGGTTTGGTTTAGTGGGGTTTTTTTGGTAGTGGGGGAAGGGTGCCAGAAGTGGCTCCAGTAAGAAGGTAAGAAGCTCTCCCTGCTCCAAAACCCAGCCAAAGAGCCATTAAAGGGACAATAGATGTGCCTCAGAAATTATCATACCAGAGAATTCATATAACACTTGAGCAGAGAAAGAAGGGGGAGAAGAGTTGTGCTGGAGGAAAAGAGCAATGCTGGGTGGTTGGTGAGGAAGAAGGTGCCCTAGCAGAAGTTTCCCTGCAACCCATGGCGAAATGGCAGGCTGTCCCTCTGCACTCATGGAGAAACGTGTTGGAACATTCCCTGAAGGCTCCAGGAGGGATGAACTTGGCCAGTGGACTTGGATTTTGTGGCCAGTGCATTTGCTGCCTGTGGACTCTAATTGCGCAGCTTTGGAAGACCCAAGAGCCAGGGGAGTTGGCTGTTCCCGAAGAAGCCCGTGACTCTGTGAGAAGTCCATGCTGGAGCAGCTTGCTCTAGACCTCGTGGGAAGGACTCATGAAGGAGAGGTTCGTGGAAGACTCTCTCCCATGGGAGGGACTCCGTGGGGAAGCAGGGAAGGACTGTAAGGAATCCTTCTTCCTGAGGAGGAAGGCGTGGCAAGAACTACCAGCCTGTGAACTAACTCTAAACCCCATCCCCTGTCCCCCTGTGCCGCTGGGGGGAAGGAGGGAGAGAAACCGGGAACATAGTGATTTGGGCCCAGGAATAAGGGAGGGGTGGGGTAACATATGCAAGCACTGCTCTTTGTGTTGTCTATGTCCTGTGTGTGTTTGATTAGTGTGAAATTATTTTTTCCCCAAGTTGAGTCTGTTTTGCCCGGGACCTTAATCGGTGAAGAACCCTCCTTGTCCTTTGTCTCGACCCAGGAGCTTTGTCCTCCTCATCCCAGAGTGTGTGGGGAGAGGGAGTTGAGTGAGCGGCCATGTGGCTCTTCCTTTTGTTGTCATATTGTCCCAAACCACAACAACAAGTGGTCTGTGTGATGGATAGGGAGGAGCTGGCTGATAGGCCACACTCTGAGGATGATAGTAAACATTTCCTGGCAACAAACAGTTGCAACCAGTCACAAGCGGGGTCCCCCAGGGATTGATATTGGGCCCAACGCTGTTTAACATCTTCATAAGTGACCTGAATGACAGGATCAAGAGCACCCTGATGAATTTTGCAGATGACACCAAGATGAGTAGGGAAGTAGACACTCCAGAAGGGAGAGCCACCCTCCAGAAAAACCTGGACAGGCTGGAAGAGTGGGCTAACAAGAACCTTATGAAGTTCAAGATGGACAAGTGTAAGGTTTTGCACCTGGGAAAACATAACCCAGGAGCACAGTTCAGACTGGGATCCACCTGACTGGAGAGTAGCTCTGTGGAAAGGGACCTGGGGGTCTTGGTGGATAACAGGCTCAACATGAGTGAACAGTGCGCTGCAGTGGCAAAGGAAGCCAACAGGATACTGAGCTGTATCAACAAGGGCATCACCAGCAGAGATAAAGTCATCATCCTGCTCTACTTGGAGCTTATCAGACCACACATTGAGTATTGTGTTCAGTTTTTGTACCCGCTCTACAAGAAGGGTGCAGAAAGGCTTGAGAGGATCTAGAGAAAGGCCATGAAGATGATCAAAGGACTGGGAAGCTTGCCGTATGAGGAAAGGATGAGAGAACTGGGTTTATTCAGCTTTGAGAGAAGAAGGCTTAGGGGAGACCTTATTGCCTTGTTCAGGAACTTAAAGGGTGACAACAAGAAGATGGAGACTCCCTATTTACAGGGAGTCACATGGAAAAGAAGAGGGGTAATGAATGCAAGTTACTCCTGGAGAGATCCCAATTGGACACAAGAGGTAAATTTTTCACTATGGAAACAGGCAGACAATGGAATAATCAACCCAGGGAAGTGGTAGATTCCCCAACACTAGAAACATTTAAGACTCAGCATGACAGGGTGCTGGGCCATCTCATTTAAACTCTGTTCCTACCCAGAAAGATTGGACCAGATGATCCTTGAGGTCCCCTCCAACCTGGAATTCTATGATTTCTAGAAAGTTTTAACTTCTGTTTGCCATAGGGCAACTCAGTGCTTGAGCTAACCATACTATGAGATCCATTACAATATTGCTTACTGCATTCCATAGTTAACACTGTGAACTTTAAAAATTTAGATAGGAAAAACTTGTGAATTCATCTGAGTGTGCACAAGTCTATGGGACCTGATGAGGTCCATTCACAGGTCCTGAGGGAGCTAGCAGATGCAGTTGCTAAGCCTCTGTCCACCATATTTGAGAGGTCATGGTGGTCTGGTGAGGTTCCCACCAATTAGAAAAAAAGTAGCACAGCCCCTATTTTTAAAAAGGGGGGAAAGGAAAACCCAGGGAACTACAGGCCAGTCAGTCTCACCTCTGTGCCTGGCAAGATCATGGAACAGATCCTCCTGGGAAATCTGCTAAGGCACATGGAAAATAAGGAGGTGATTGGTGACAGCCAACATGGCTTCGCTAAGGGCAAATCTCTTTGTTGCAGACATGGACAGTGGGATTGAGTGTAACCTAAGCAAGTTTGCTGCTGATACCAAGCTGTGTGGAGTAGTTGACACCCAAGAGGGAAGGGATGCCATCCAGAGGGACCCTGACAGGCTGGAGAGGTGGGTTTGTGCAAACTGTATGAAGTTCAACAAGGCCAAGTGCAAGGTCCTGCACCTGGGTTGCCGCAACCCCAGGCACAAATACAGGCCAGGGGGAGAATGGCGAGAGAGCAGTCCTGAGGAGAAGGACTTGGGGGTGGTAGTAGATGAGAAGCTCAACATGAGCTGCCAGTGTGACTCACAGCCTAGAGGGCCAACCACATCCT
The DNA here is from genome assembly GCF_020740795.1 of Apus apus. Lineage (NCBI taxonomy): Eukaryota > Metazoa > Chordata > Aves > Apodiformes > Apodidae > Apus > Apus apus. The sequence continues at coordinate 6,044,892 of NC_067311.1, read as the reverse complement.
GGGCTGCATCAAAAGAAGTGTGGCCAGCAGGGCGAGGGAGGGGATTCTGCCCCTCTGCTCTGGTGAGACCCCACCTGGAGTACTGTGTACAGCTCTGGAGCCTTCAGCACAGGAAAGACATGGAGCTGTTGGAGAGGGTCCAGAGAAGGGCCATGAAGATGATCAGAGGGCTGGAGCACCTCTGCTATGAATACAGGCTGAGGGAGTTGGGGCTATTCAGCCTGGAGAAGACAAGGCTCTGGGGAGACCTTGTAGTAGCCTTTCAGTACCTGAAGGGGGCCTATAGAAAAGCTGGGAAGGGGCTTTTCATTAGAGAGGGTAGTGATAGGACAAGGGGTAACGCTTTTAAACTGAAAGAGGGGAGATTTAGGTTAGACATCAGGAAGAAATTCTTCACCATGAGGGTAGTAAAGCACTGGAACAGGTTGCCCAGTGAGGTTGTGGAAACCCCCTCCCTGGAGGTTTTTAAGGCCAGGTTGGATGAGGCCTTGTGCATCCTGGTCCAGTGTGAGGTGTCCCTGCTCATAGCAGAGAGGGTGGAACCTGATGATCTTTAAGGTCCCTTCCAATCTTAACAGTTCTATGACTCTGTGAGTGTAAATTTTGGAAGAAGACTGACAGCAGTGGGGTAATTGAACTATTTAATTTAATGGCAGGACCTGGGCTCATGAAGGTCATGACGAGACTTCAAGAATTTTTATCATATTTTAGTATTAATCTGAATATGCATACAGTAAGAAACACACACAAAAGTAAACTGAGATCCCTTATGTGTCTTACACACACACTTGAAAATATTGCTGTGATCTCCTCTGTAAGATGTAAGAATACTTCCTGCAGACCCTGTCTTTGCTACAGATTGAATCAATTCAGAGCCAGCACAGAAATTATTTAGGCAACCCAGGGATATGCAACAGTTAGGGAGCCCTCACCTGATCACGTCACCCAGGCGTACTCTAAGGTTGTTGCGAACAACCCTATTCATGCGAATCTTCTCATCTGAGCAGGTATCATCTGACAGAACAATGCAGACTGCTTCTCTCCTCTTCTTTCCTTTTAGCAGGACAGTGTCTCCTCTGAACAGCTGCAATTCATCCATTTTTCCCTGTAAACAATAACAGCATTAGAACAAGCTTTTGACAAAACAAGAATTCAAGCATTTGAAGGAGAGCTATTTAACTTTGAAGAATTACATCTTGGAAGCTATGTACTAGATCTACAAAGACAGAGGCTCCTACTACACCAGTCAAGAGCTAATCCTGAAGCCAGATTAAGGGCACAAGGCTCAACTGAATCCTGAAAGTTGAAAATCAAAATATATTTTTATTATGGAAAAGCATTAGAAAACAAGACAACCCACCTCCCTCATTTGTAACTGCTGCAGCTTCTGACACAAATACTTAGATTTGCATTGCAAAGTTACATTTCAAGTTAATAGACAGCAACAGTTTGCATATTACCAGATTAAATGCTTTGTTTTTATAGATGACACACCTGGGACAGTGACACGACACTGTTGTCTTCATTGATGGCTTCATCAACAATTAACCGATTGGGCCTGTTCTTCTGCTTCAGAATAGCAGTCGATAAGTCATCCGCTTTAGAACTGGCAAAGAAAACATAAGTTATTGAACCCAAGTGATATCACTCCTCCCTATCTAGCCACCTCCCTGTTTTGGTCTCCATGTTCTACAGGTTTCTTTGTTTTGTGTTTTAGAAACAATACTTGTTTATAAGACAAAGGAGAATATTATTCCCAGGTAACAGTTTTGGGAGGTCAAAGCAGAATGTGTTCTGTCACTAAATATAACTACTGGCCTCAAATGGAAATAGTTATGAAGCTATCTATGAAAAGAAGTCATCAGTGAGATGTTGCTGACTGTAAGAATTAGTCACTCATCTGAAATCACATGTAACCACTGTCACCGAAACAAAAGTTCAAGTCTATTTGGTGTTAATTCACAGATAAATAGGGGAATTAAAGGACAATGCTCATGCTCCCCTGACAGGAAGAGTTGTAAGAGTTCAGCCTGTCAAGGCCTATTAATTAAACCTAGCAATCCAGTAGAAATATTCAAGTTCTCACAAAAAACAGGGTTTTCACTTTTAAATTTTTTTTTAGGATATAAGCACCTTTCCATAACACCTTCGCAGGAGTCACTGCAGCTCTAGCCCACTACACCACAAGAAATATGACAGATAATTTGTTTGCCTTGTGGCAGAGAGGGACCTGGGGATCCTGGTTGATGGCAAACTGAAGATGAGCCAGCAGTGTGCCCTGGCAGCCAGGAGGGCCAACCATGTCCTGGGGTGCATCAAGCAGAGCATTGCCAGCCAGTCAAGGGAGGTGATCGTCCTGCTCTATTCTGCACTGGTGTGGCCTCACCTTGAGTACTGCATGTAATTTTGGGCACCGCAATATAAAAAGGATATCAAGCTATTGGAGAGTGTCCAAACGAGAGCCACAAGGATGGTGAAGGGTCTGGAAGGTATGACTTATGAGGAGCAGCTAAGGTCATTTGGATTATTCAGCTTGGAGGAGGCTGAGGGGTGATCTCATTGCAGTGTATGGCCTCCTCATAAGGGGAAGAGATGGGGCAAGTACTGACCTCTTCACTCCTGTGACCAATGACAGGACTCAGGGAAATGGCAGGAAGCTGAATCAGGGGAGGTTTATGTTAGATATCAGGAAATGTTTTTTCCCCAGAGGGTGGTTGAACACTGGAACAAGCTCCCCAGGGAAGTGGTCACAGCACCAAGCCTGCCTGAGTTCAAGAAACATTTGGATGATGCTCTCTGGCACATGGTGTGATTCTTGGGGTGCCCTACACAGGGACAGGCAGGAGTTGGATTCAATGATCCTGATGGGTCCCTTCCAACTCAGCATATTCTATTCTATGATTCACAAAAAGAAGCACATCAAACAACAAGGAAATGGAAGAAAGGCAGATTAAGCGATTTCCTTCAAAATCTAATACAGCAAATAATTCACTTGATGAAAGAAATATCAACTTGGACCACCTGATTCTCAAGGAGCTCTTGGAAATTATATGTTACCCAGCCACAACAACAGCAGACTGTTGTAACTTCCCTTGGTGGTCATCTGACTACTTTCTCAAAGTGCCAGTGACTAAGGTCAGAACAAGAAGTCTGAAGTCTGTATAGTTTGGTTTGATTCTCACCAAAAAGAAAAAATAAGATCTTCCTTTGCCCTAAGCAAGTGGCAAGCACCAGCAAAGAGAAGGAAGCTTTGTGGACAACTGTGTTGGCTGTACACTTTGGCTCCATTTCTCTGTTTTAGGGATAAACTAACCAGAAGAAATCAAACCATGAGTGAAGTGACAGAGCAAGAAGCTACACAGCACAAATGCAGACTGTGGCAGCAGTGCTTCACTTGGCATGCTCGCTGCATTTTGAAAATTACATCAGAGAAGTGACATACCTACAGTGCGATGCTACCTGAGGTCCCCTTACAATAGAGATTTTCCAAGACAGACTACACAGTATTGACTAATTTCTCTGACACGTAAAAGGGGGAACAACACCAAGCAAAACTATGAGAGCAGTCAGCTTCTTTCCAAAAGGTTTTCAAGCTTTGCATAAGCCCTGGTAGCGTAAGAAATGTGTTGGAAATAAGGCAACATTATTTTAAATGAACAAAAGGAGAAGTTGTAAAACATGTCTTTCCAGGATTGCTAGTGTTGGGAAAGTTGCCTTTTTCTTTTCTTCATTAAAGAGTGCAAGAGGCAACATCCATCCATTTCAATGATCATGTGAGATGTTACAGATCCATTCTCTAAACCCAAAAAGACACAAGAAAGGCTGCTGGATACATCCAGGAAGGAGCTCATGAATTCCATCTTCAACCTAAAATGTGGTCTTGGTAGAGTCCTAAAGGGTCTGGGATTTCCAGGAAAACTGAGAGCACAATAAGAAAACTGAAACAAATACATCCTCAGACCAGACAGGATCTTGTGGTTAAAATAGTGGATAAAAATCAGCAAACTACTTGTAAGGACTTTGCCTCAGCATTAGTTGCTGGACACTGAAAATTAATTTAGCAGGTAGATTTTAAAACCTGAGCTAAAAGACATCAGAAAGAAACAATTTAGCCTGTTCAAAGTGTAAATGTAAATCATACCTCTCTGTGCATGAGATGTGGATCCAAAGGCCTTTTGATAAGAAACCCCAGCCAGACTATGGCTACATAAATTGTCACTGAAACCAAGTGGCTGGCACTCAGAATTCAGAGATTGCTGTGCAGCCTAAAAAATGGAAGAGGAACTAGGCAAGAAGCAGAAGCTTTTGGACTAAACTTTCAATAAAACAAAAGCTGTATAAATCAGATACCTTCTGATATACAACAGTGCTGAACAGCATGGCAAGAGGTTCACTTGTTTCTGCTGAATGCGAGAAAAAAAGTTTTAGTACTGAAGAACTGAATCTGCAGTTTCCTAAGTAAGAAGCAAGAGCTAGATCAATGCTGTCAGTATGTTACTGCACTTAAAGCAATTTAAAAGCTTGGAAGCATTAAAGATGGAATAAAGGTCTCCAAGAAACAGCATGCAAACATCTAGATGTGCAAGGTCAGCTTCAGTTATCTGACTTAGTTCTGCAGACAAAGAAATTAAATGACAGCTGCACAGGAGAGTGATGTTATTGCTCCTACAGACAAATGTAAGGACTTTGACAGACAAGCACTACTCATCTTCTAGTAGAAGTTTATAATATTATTACCACCATTTACCCTCACTGCATCTCTCCTGGGGGTTCCCCATGCTGTAACTGAAATTACGGAGCAAAATATGTCTGTGCACCTCAACCATGTTCAGACAATCCCCAACAACTATGCATCAGAAAAGGAGAGCCTGAACTGAAAATACTAAGCCTAAGGCATTGGTTGGGGTTCTCTCCTGCCAACTTCGTAATGTGTGCTGGTAAAATTCAGCAAAGGGTAGGACAGACAGCTAACCTAGGTAATTTTTCAAGCTCCTCAATGAGTTTCCAGTCAGAGAGTGCCTGGTGTAATTCCTCTAGATCATCTCTCCTACTCACCCCTTTTGTCAGAGATCCCCTTATTCAGCATGTGATAATGCCCAGAGGCTATGTATTGTGGTGGGACAGTATGAAGTGAGAGCAGAAAGTAATTACTGATTCCTTTGAAAACAACTACCAATCTCCAAAGCTCCACAAAAAATAGGGAACTAAGCTGTTTCTGCAAGTTCATGCTAAATATACAACAAAAAGTCACCAACTCAAAAAGATTCCAGCTTCAGTAACAAAAGTGAAAACAGTCATGCCTTCTGTATGCCAGTGTGCCTTTTTATCAACACCCTCATGAATTCACTTCCAAGATAAAACCTGTCAGCGGTTTCTTACCTCCTGAACATCCATGTTACAGACTGAGCTACTTTCCCCAAGTATTAGAAGAAATCCATAAAACATTTAATCCATTGAATTCAAATGAGAGAAGTATCTGACAACTGCAGACACTGGAATGGCACATGACAACCAAGCAATAAGTTCATACACATGCTCAAGATGCCAAGTTCTCAAATACAAGTTCCCAGACCGGTATGCACACAAAAACGAGCATCTCTTCAGAAACCACACTCTATTAGCTCTTGCAACGCTACTCTCTGTGCTAAAGCTCAATTCAGCAAGATGGCTGCCAACAGCATTGACTCAAAAATTGCAACTAAAAAGTAACTGTTGTCCAATTGCAGAGTAATTTTTGTTGATTCCTATGTGGTGAGAACAACTTTGCAAAACTAGAAATTTCTTTTTAAAGACACCGTTTGCCTCATTCAGACTCAAAATATGCCTTTGAGACCATCACAAGCTCTACCACGGACGCTAAATTCTTGCACACCTTGCTGCAACTTAGTAAGACCAAGGAGGTCTAAAGTGCAGGACTTGCAAAAGAAAATAAGATAAACCACGGACACTAAAGGGACTAAGAGTGCCTCTGGCAAGGCCAACAAGTCACTTAAAATATTCTTGGATTTAGGAAATTATCTTTAGATTCTATGTTACTCCTCTCAAGGGGCAATGAAGTAGCTTGCGCACGTGGGCTAGGAGCCGAGACCAGTATTACTCAAATAATTTTTGAGGAGCACAAAAGATGACCCTCAGCCTAGAACTGAAAACAGCACGGCAAGACACCGGAGACAAAAATATAGCCGATTGCCTCAGCTGCCACCGAAGCCAGCCCAACGTATCTGCCTCTTCAAATGCCAAGTCATTTCTAGCCCAGACCCGATGGCCACTGCAGACCTGCGGGTAGAAGGCTAGGACATACCTCTGCCCTCTCGCTACCTCGCCAGCAACGGCGCGTTGCTTTTCCCGGCCTGGAAGACAAAGCCCTCCCTGGCTGAGGCCTAGCCCAGGCGGGACGGCCCCGATCGGGGGCAAGGCCAGGGCCCAGCGAGAGGCCTGACCTGGCCAGGCCTCGCCCTCTCCATGACTCGACAATTCCCGGGGAGGCCCGGCCATGAGGGCGAGAGAAGTAGGTAGATGGCTCGCGGGCCCCCCTGCGGGCACGCGCCTGGCCCATCCCCCTCCCAGCCCTGCCCCCACCTCCTTAGAGCCTGCATAACACAGCGAGATCGGGGGGGCCCGATCAGGCCCACCACTGGGCCCGACGCGGGCAGCGCCGCGCGGAGGCAAAGTAAGGGAGAAGTAGGCCGAGCTGGGCCTAACACCGCCGCAGCCAGGCCTAGGCCGCGACCTGCCGGCGGGCGGCCCACACTTACTCGGATCCTGAGGCCATGGCGCTGGCAGGGGAAAGGGCGAGGGAAAGCGGCAGGCAGCAACTCCTCAAGGCGGGCGACGAGTCTCGGACAGGCTCACAACAGCAAGCCGGAACGCTTGGCGCTGACTGCACCTCAGAGCCGACTCATCGGAAAGGGAAGCTCCGCCCCGCGCTGCCTCGCCTACCTAGCAACAGTGTGCGCTGACCAATCATAAATTCCGCCCGGCCAGTGCCTCAGCCAATTGGAGAGGGGGAAACGAAGAAAAAAGAAGAACAAGCGCTCACCCTCCTCCACCCAGTCCCTCTTCTCTTCCCAATCGTCACGAGCTAAGCACGACACCCGTCATCCAATCGCAGCACTACCCCTGCTGTGGCTGTTCTACTCCGCAATACGGGTCGGGCAGTCAATGGCAAAAATCCACCAATGGGAAAATCCAGGCGGAAAGTCCTACCACGACGGCCATCCGAGCTACCCTCGCCTCGCGATTGGCTAGCACCTGAGGAAAGGGAAACGCGCGGGGAAGGTTGAAGCTAATTAGGAGGGACGGGAGGCGGGTGTTCGGGCAGTAGATCGAGTGCGCGGAGCGCTACCTAGGTATAGCCGGTGGGGCTGCTCTGTCGGGGCGGCCTCGGCGAGGCTTTGTGGGGACGCGCTTCAGGGCCCTCAGGTGAAAGGGTGCGTACGGGGGCCCGGCCCTTTCTCCCCACACAAAGGCACCCGCGGGGCTCCTTTTCCCGATTTATTTAGTTTTGGGCAGGTTTTCTTTTCTCTGATTGTTGTTTTTTTTTCCAGGGCTGGACTGAACCACCCGAACAGCCCTCCCGCAGCTCTTCCACCACTGCCACGACCTGCTGTCCTCCAAGCATCGCTTCTCGGTCCATTTGAGCACTCACATTCCCACCTGGGTGGCGTTTCCTTAGGGCCAGAAACATTGCTGGAGCCAAGTGGTATTGCACCCGTAGCCCTAGCTCTGGTGGCATGAGGGAGAATCAGATGCATCCGATGCCTGTTCTCAGCCATCTGGCACGGGCAGGCACTCCCTTGTTTTCTCCTAGGTGCTTATGAATATTTTAATTATCTGGTGCTCTGTTCCAAGGAGCTAACTAGTACTTAATCCCTGCTTCCTCTCTTCTGTCCTCCTTTTTTTAATGCCCAGGCAGTAAAGTAAGACTGAAGAACAGCTGTGGGGCTTTCCCAGCCTAGAGGAATCTGGCTCTACTGAATTTAACTTTTCCCAGCAAGCCACTGTCACCCAAGATCTGAGTTTTCAATCCCCTCTGTTGTTCCAAAGCAGGATTCGTTTACCCAGTGTAAACAGTGTGGAAAATCTGAATCTGTTTAATGTTGGAAGACTCGGGAAACAATATACCAGATGAAGTGATGGATGCAGTATGAAAATACCTGGAAGATCAAAAGGAGTAAGTCCTTTGAAAATTGAACTTAAACCTGGAGCATGACTGGTAAGAAAAAATAATATCCCATCAATCAGATTGGAAATGCAGAAAGGATTAGAACCTTTAATTAATACTTTTCTAGAATATGGATTATTGTGGGAATCTCAATCTGAATATAATACTCCCATTTTAACAGTGAAGAAACCAAAATCACAGGAATATCAACTGGTACAAGATCAACAATTATTTACTTTTTTTTGTTTCTTAAATTAATTAAGAATTACATCCACAAAGATTTCAACATCATGTTCATCCCTTGCTCTCTAAGATTTTTTCTGAAGGAATTGCAGAGCAAGGCCCCTCCAGTATTCAGAGGAGGCTGCAGCAGCTCCTACCTCACTCTTCTGAGCTTTGTGTAATTGATGGAAGAGTATCTAACAAGCTCCCTCAACTTGTCCCAAATCTGGGTTCTTCATCTGGTGTGCAAAGAGCCAATCGATGCACTTAGTCAAGATATTTGTCTTTATTTCTAGTCTGCAGAGTAGGGTGCCAGGCATCTAACACCAGCCAGCATATCTTTTTGGGAAATAAATAGGGTCTTGTATACAAAATAGCAACAAAGGAGCAACTACAACAAAATACATGACTGGTTAATGATTCATTCACCACTCCCAACTATATATATGCATCTAAGCTCATGTTTAAAACATTTAGGGTGTGGTGGGTTAAGACACAGACTCCAGGGTGAGAAGCAATGGAATCGCTTATTATGAGAAAATGCTTCCTTATATACTTTTACAGTGGGAACTGAGAATAAGCAACCGGGATACAGAAAGTGCAAACAGCACTCACACCTGCTCCGTAGCACATAAACAGTCCTTGGGTTCCCAGGATGTAGCAAATAACACACCGAGCACATGATGAGCAGTGTTCTGATTTTTGTTAACATTCACAGTGCTGCTCACAGCAAGCCCTGGCCCCTGGCTGGTCTCATTATGTCTTCTTCTTTACAGATAGAGGAGGCCCTTTTTCTTTTCCCCTGGCTATTCTCCACATTAGGGAAGTTACCCAGTTAGCATGCTCGTTATTCATAAGTGAGTGTGTATTTTGGTATTATAATCACCTAAGGTTACTATAGGATATACTCTTATCTTGACATTATTCCAAACGGACAGGGACGATTTCAGCCAGCACCTTCTCGCCGCCTCCTACCCTGCCGCCGATTCTATCCTCAGACCGGTAGATGGCGAGGCCAGACTGACGGTTTTCAGGCTTGTTTTGCTGTTTTGAAACATGCGCAAGCCCGCCGTTTTTCCAGATAATCCCCGCAGTTTCGAAACATAAGAATTAAAATTTTGGCCAGTATAAACCTGCCGTTTTTCTGTAGTTGTATGATTGAGTTTCTTTTACCTCTTCCTGATTTTTTCTTATCTAAGGTTGTCTTTATCTTGTGAATGTTTGGTATCTCAAGTGTGATTGAGTTGCCTTTCTCACATTGTTAACTTTTGGCCTGTATCTTGTCAATCAAATGGGAGAAAAACCAATTCGAGGTAAAAGCATTCAATCAAATGTTAATTGTGCGGATGCTGGGGTGGTGGGAAGCTGTGCCCTTAAATCCCTCAATATGAAAAGCAACAACCCCCCAAAAAACAAAGGGGAAAAAAAAAGGCAGGGAGGATCGGCTCAGAGAGGAGCATAAAATTTAAATTTTTGTATTTAACATCTAATTGAGTTGCCTGTCATTCATCATGAACTTTTCATATCTAGATGTTTGAATGAGTGGTCTTTGTCTCTGTGAATGTTTGATGAGTTGCCTTTATCTTATGAGATCACTGAAAATAATGGCAGAGCAAGGTGGACATCTCTGATGGCTGAGCACAATGAAGTTAGCACAGTCAGCTTGAACTCTCCCCTAAATATACACAGTTTCCTTGCAAAAGTCATATCAGCAGCTCTTGGTCTAACAAATCCACACCAGGCAGGTAGGGCCTACATTAGGCTTTCCCACTGAACCAGAGAGGAGAGGCTAAGAAGGTGGTATTTGCATCAAGATGAGAATTGGTCATAAAAGATCAGAGGTGGAGTTAGTTATTGGGGAGGCTGTTTCCTCAGGGCTGAAGATGACTAGGGGCAAGTTTTGCTAATGGAGATTCAAAAACTAAAATGAGTGTTTTGATGCTGCTTCAGGTTTGGAGGAGAAACAGTGTTAGCTAAAAAGCTATTTTAGATGAGTGACAGAAGGAAAACAGTAACAAAGGACTAAAGAAAAAACACCATGTAACAGGTGACATTAAAGTGAGAGAAGGAACAGTTGACACCAAGCACAACAAAATACAGAACCCCAACAGCTGGATGACAAAGTTTGCATGAGAGTGACTATAGAATCATAGAATGGTTAAGATTAGAAGGGATCTTAAAGATCATCATGTTCCAACCCCCCTGCTATGAGCAGGGACACCTCACACTAGACCAGGCTGCACAAACCTGGCCTTAAATACCTCCAGGGAGGGGGCTTCCATAACCTCCCTGTGCAACCTATTCCAGTGCCTTACTACCCTCATGGTGAAGAATTTCTTCCTGATGTCTAACCTAAATCTCCCCTCTTTCAGTTTAAAAGCGTTACCCCTTGTCCTATCACTACCCTCTCTAATGAAAAGCCCCTTCCCAGCTTTCCTATAGGCCCCCTTCAGGTACTGAAAGGCTACTACAAGGTCTCCCCAGAGCCTTTTCTTCTCCAGGCTCAATCGCCCCAAAAAAGTGTATGCCTATGTAACCCACTTCCTTATTCTCTGGGGCTGCTGGTAGGACAAGGATTGACGTTTTGCAGACATCTGTTGCAGCAGGCTACTGAAGTGTGGGGTTTTACAGGTGACATCTTCTTGGTGCGTGGAGGGATGCGTGCAGTGGAGTTCAAAGTGGTGGAGACAGATCCAAGTCCTTACTGCATAGTGGCTCCGGACACAGTGATTCATTGTGAAGGAGAGCCTATCAAACGAGAGGTGAGCAGAATCCTGCCATGCGGTTCTACTGAAAAATCTGTTTTGGTAACAGTCCTTGAGAGAGTTCTTGTTTGCAGTTCCTGTTTTGACATTTTGTGTATTGAATGTAATGATTAAAACCTCTGGTTTCAGGAGATGAGGTGCTGCTGAAGATAGTCAGAGAAACGTGTTTCCAGTGTCCTTCCTCACATGCTGAGATAGCACCAATGCTTAGGTTTGCTGATGAGGTGCCATACTTCGGCAGGAGCTGGCTTTGCATCTGCTTCCAGATATTTCATGCTGGACTTAGATGCATCTTTTAATTCCAAAGTTCCCTTGATCCATAGCAGGGAGGGCTTACAACTTTGCTAAATTTCATGCCACATGAAAAGAAAGCAATTAGTGCTTTTTCAGTGAGAAATTTGAAAACTCTAAATTGTTTATATTTAAATTTTTTCCCCCCACTTCCTTAAGATATCTAGCTTTGAGCGTCCCAAACTTGAGGCAGCCTGAGTGGATTGTCTGTCAGGTCTTGGCCACCTTACTGTTACAGAGTAGGAAAACTCAGAGAAATGAGCTAAGGTGGTTGTATACTTCTTAAAGTAAGTGCCTTTTTACTACCTGCAAATCAGTGTGAGTGTTGGTTTGTAGTTAGCTTCCTTCTGAAAAAATCACCTGTTTGGCACTTGTGAGACTATGTCTGGGCACTGAATGAGTCCAGTTTGGGTTCTTCAGGACACAGCAGAGACAGATAGGAGCAAGTTCAGCCAAGACCACCAAAATGATGAGGAGCTGGAGGTCAGAATGAATGAGGAACAGCTGGGAGAATGGGTTGATGAAGCATGGAGAAGGGAAGACAAAGAGGCAAGCTTACTGGCAACTGCCTGATGGGAAGGGGCAGATAATCAGGCTCTTCCAAGAGCTGCACCCAGAGACAGGACTAGAGGCAACAGCACAAGCTGGATCAAGGGAAATTCCCAGTAGATACCAGGAAAAAGGTTTCCCCAAACCCTGGAGCAAGGCCTGGAGTGAGCAGGAATCTCCAGACCTGCAGACCTTCAGTGCTTGATAGGGCCAAATCCTGAGCAACCTGCTTGAGGTAGTAGTTGCTGTTTGTGGGGCTTGGACTTGAGATCCTCTGAGATTCCAGGCTGTGTAATTTTATTTTTTTAGTGTGGCCTAATGTTACAAATACGTAAGGTCAATAGCAGTTTGGACAGCCAAATGAATGGATGCCGTAGACCTATACTGGAAGAGTATAGCTCTACAAATCTGGATCCCTGGGGGTACTAGTGGAAGAAAAGCTGGACATGAGCCACCAATGTGCACTCGCAGCCCAGGGGGCCAACTGCATCCTGGGCTGCATTAAAAGAAGTATGGCCAGCAGGGCCAGGGAGGTGATTCTGCCCCTCTACTCTGCCCTGGTGAGACCTCACCTGGAATACTGTGTCCAGCTCTGGTGCCCCCAACACAAGAAAGATGTGGACCTGTTGGAACGTGTCCAGAGGAGGGCTGGAGCACCTCTCTTATGAGGACAGGCTGAGGGAGTTGGGGTTGTTCAGCCTGGAGAGGGGACCTCATAGCAGCTTTCAGTACCTGAAGGGGGCCTACAGGAAAGCTGGGGAGGGACTTTTTACAAGGGCTTGTAGTGAGAGGACAAGAGGTAATAGTTTTAAACTGAAAGAGAGATTTAGGTTAGAGATCAGGAGGAAATTCTTTAGTGTGAGGGTAGTGAGATGCTGGAACAGGCTGCCTAGAGAAGTTGTGGAAGTTCCATCCCTGGAAGTGTTCGAGGCCCGGTTGGATGGGGCTCTGAGCAGCCTGATCTAGTGGGAGGTGTCCCTGCCCATGCAGGGGGGTTGGAACTCAGTGATCTTTAAGGTCCCTTCCAACTCTAGCCATTCTGTGATTCTATGGAAACAAGTGTGGCTAGCAGGGCAGGGAGGGGATTCTGCCCTGGTGAGACCTCACCTGGAGTAGTGTGTCCAGCTCTAGAGCCCCCAACACAAGAAGAATGTGGACCTGTTGGAGTGTGTCCAGAGGAGGGCCATGAAAATGATCATAGCGCTGGAGCACCTCTCTCATGAAGACAGGCTGAGGGAGTTGGGGTTGTTCAGCCTAAAGAAGAGAAGACACCGGGGGGACCTTATAGCAACCTTCCAGTACCTGAAAGGGCCTATAAGAAGACTGGGGGAAAAACTGTTCACAAAGGCATGTAACAGTAGGACAAGGGAAAATAGTTTTAGGCTAGAAAAGGGTGGATTTAGGTTAGACATTAGGAAAAAGTTCTTCAAGACCTCATAGAATCATAAAATGGTTAAGGTTGGAAGGGACCTTAAAGATCATCAGGTTCCAACCTCCCTGCTATGAGCAGGGACACCTCACACTAGACCAGGTTGCACAAATCCTCATCCAACCTAACCTTAAAGACCTCAAAATTAAGTCAGCACAATCAGCTAGCACATGTTACAAATGGTGTGACTCATACACTAGAGCCTTGTCTTCTCCAGGCTGAATAGCCCCAACTCCCTCAGCCTGTATTCATAGCAGAGGTGCTCCAGCCCTCTGATCATCTTCATGGCCCTTCTCTGGACCCTCTCCAACAGCTCCATGTCTTTCCTGTGCTGAAGGCTCCAGAGCTGTACACAGTACTCCAGGTGGGGTCTCACCAGAGCAGAGGGGCAGAATCCCCTCCCTCGCCCTGCTGGCCACACTTCTTTTGATGCAGCCCAGGATGTGGTTGGCCCTCTAGGCTGTGAGTCACACTGGCAGCTCATGTTGAGCTTCTCATCTACTACCACCCCCAAGTCCTTCTCCTCAGGACTGCTCTCTCGCCATTCTCCCCCTGGCCTGTATTTGTGCCTGGGGTTGCGGCAACTCAGGTGCAGGACCTTGCACTTGGCCTTGTTGAACTTCATACAGTTTGCACAAACCCACCTCTCCAGCCTGTCAGGGTCCCTCTGGATGGCATCCCTTCCCTCTTGGGTGTCAACTACTCCACACAGCTTGGTATCAGCAGCAAACTTGCTTAGGTTACACTCAATCCCACTGTCCATGTCTGCAACAAAGATGTTGAACAGCACTGGTCCCAATACTGACCCCTGAGGAACACCACTCGTCACTTGCCTCCATTTGGACACTGAACCGTCGACCACAACTCTCTGCGTGTGGCCACTCGGCCAATTACTTATCCACTGAGTGGTCCATCTGTCAAATCTGTGTCTTGTCAGTTTGGAGACCAGGATGTCGTGTGGGACAGTGTCAAATGCCTTGCACAAATCCAGGTAGATGACGTCTATCTACTATCTCTGTAGCCTTGTCATAGAAGGCCACCAAACTGGTCAGGCATGATTTGCCCTTAGCGAAGCCATGTTGGCTGTCACCAATCACCTCCTTATTTTCCATGTGCCTTAGCAGATTTCCCAGGAGGATCTGTTCCATGATCTTGCCAGGCACAGAGATGAGACTGACTGGCCTGTAGTTCCCTGGGTTTTCCTTTTCCCCTTTTTAAAAATAGGGGCTGTGCTACTTTTTTTTTTAATCAGCGGGAACCTCACCAGACTGCCAAGACCTCTCAAATATGATGGACAGAGGCTTAGCAACTGCATCTGCCAGCTCCCTCAGGACCCCATCAGGTCCCATAGACTTGAGCGCCTTCAGGTTCTTTAGATGGTCATGAACCCATTCCTCTCCTACAGTGGGGGTACTTCGTTCTCCCAGTCCCTGCTTCCACCTGCTGTGGCCTTTGTGATGAGGCTGGAGCACTTGTCAGAGAAGACTGATGCAAAGAAGTGATTGAGAACCTCAGCCTTCTCAATATCCTGCGTAACTTGGTCTCACGTTTCCTTCAGGAGAGGGCCTACATTTTTTCTTGGTTGTCCTTTTATCCCAAACATACCTATTGAAGCTTTTCTTATTGCTCTTTACATCTCTGGTGAGATTTAATTCTATTTGGGATTTGGTTCTCCTCACCTGATCCCTAGCTGCTCGGACAACCTTTCTGTAATCCTCCCAGGGTATCTGCCCTAGCTTCCACCCTCTGTATGGTTCCTTCTTAAGTTTGAGCTTTTCTAAGAGTTGCTTGCTCATCCATGCCCGCCTCCTGGAGTTTTTACCTGACTTTCTCTTAGTTGGGATGCATTGCTCCTGGGCCTGAAGAAGGTGATCCTTAAATATCAGCCAGCTTTTGTGGGCCTTTCTTCCCTCCATGATATTATCCCATGACACTCTGTCAAGCAGATCCCTGAAGAGGCTGAAATCTGCCCTCTTGATTTCAAGGGCAGTAAGCTTACTGTGAGCCCTCCTTGCTGCCCTAGGGATCTTGAACTCCACCATTTCATGGTCGCTACAGCCAAGGCATCCCTCACCAGCCCTTCCTTGTTGGTGAGAACAAGGTCCAGCATAGCACCTCTCCTTGTTGGTTCCTCGATTACTTGGAAAAGGAAGTTATCATCCACGCACTCTAGGAACCTCCTGGATTGTTTGTGCTTCGCAGAGTTGTCCTTCCAACAGATATTAGGGTGGTTGAAGTCCCCCTTGAATACCATGGCTTGCAAATGTGAAGCTGCTCCTATCTGTCTGTAAAGTGCCTTGTCTATACTGTCCCCTTGGTCAGGTGGCCTGTAGCAGACCCCCACTGTAATGTCACTTGTCCCTGCCTTCCCCTTAATCTTAACCAGTAAGCTTTCTGTTTGCTCCTCATCCATCCCCAGGGAGGGCTCCACGGATGCCAGCTGGTCTTTGACAAAGAGGGCAACACCCCCACCTGGCCTCCCCTCCCTGTCCTTCCTAAAGAGTTTATAACCCACCATTCTGAGGGGGTTAATTCCTTCCCTTTGTTGACTGAATCTGTTTTTTGAAGAATAAACTAACTCATTTATGGTACCAACAGTCCCTAAAACGGTTTGAGTGTCCTTTTTAGTAGATGGTGGGGCAATAGCTGTTATTTTGTTAATCACATCCATTGGGATCTGGCGACGTCCATCTTGCCGTCTAATTCCCAGGAACTGGATCTTTCGTGTAGGTCTCTTGACCTTGCTTCTTTTTACAGCAAAACCAGCATCCAGAAGAATTTGGATGATCTTTTTACCTTTCTCAAAGAGTTCTTCTGGCGTGTCACCCTACACGATGATGTCATCGATGTACTGCAGGTGTTCTGGAGCTTTACCCTTCTCCAATGCGGCGTGGATCAGTCCATGGCAAATGGTTGAGCTATGTTTCCACCCCTGGGGCAGTCGATTCCAGGTGTACTGAACCCCCCTCCAGGTGAAAGCAAACTGTGGCCTGCACTCTGGTGCTAGGGAAATAGAGAAAAAGGCATGAGCAACGTCAATAATGGCATACCACCTGGCTGCCTTCGACTCCCGCTCATACTGAAGTTCTAGCATGTCTGGCACAGCAGCACTAAGTGGTGGTGTCACCTCATTCAGGCCACGATAGTCCATTGTCAGCCTCCACTTGCCATCAGGCTTGCGCACTGGCCAGATAGGACTGTTGAAGGGTGAGTGAATCCTGCTGATCACTCCTTGGCTCTCCAATTGCCGGATCAGCTTATGAATGGGGATCACAGAGTCTCTGTTGGTGTGATATTGTCGTCTATGCACCGTTGAAGTGGCATTTGGCACCTGCTCGTCTTTGACCTTCAGCAACCCCACTAGAGAAGGGTCATCTGAAAGGCCAGGCAAAGTATGCAGCTGTTCAGTGTCCTCAGTCTCTACAGCTGCTATACCAAAGGCCCACCAGTACCCTTTCGGGTCACGGAAGTATCCTTTCCTGAGATAGTCTATGCCAAGGATGCACTGAGCATCTGGGCCAGTCACTACAGGGTGCACTTGCCACTCCTTACCAGTGAGTCTCACATCGGCCTCCACAACAGTCAGTTGTTGAGATCCTCCTGTCACTCCAGATAGTCTGTCCCTTTATGATTCGATGGCATTACTGTGCACTGTGGTCACCATTTGACTCGGGTTCGACAACAATGCTCTCGATCCCCTCCCACCCAGGTAGGGAAGGAGAGAGAGAAAAAGAGAGAGACTTGGCTGGATTGAAAGCTAAACTACACAGCTTTAATTAAACACTAATGATATAAGGAAATATATACAGTTATATACAAATATGTTCAGATATGAGCAAAAGCCTCTCGCTTCCCTCCACCCCCAGCACTCCCCACAGCACTCCCCTGAGCTGGAACAGTCCCGAGAAATTCTGGAGCTGCTGCTGGAGGAAGCAGAGAGCGATGAGGGTCAGGAGAGCTCGACCCTAAGGGTCGAGGGTGATGGATGGACGGAGTCTTCCCTGGACGCCAGCCATGGACGGAAGAGAAGGGAAGAGGAAGAAGGAAGGAAATTGTCTTCTGTGATCTCTGACCTTCCTCTGAGCTTACGTAGATCTATGGAATGGGATATCTCTGGCCAATTTTGCTTTCTGTCTAACTCAGCCTCCTACGGGGGGGGTCATAGATCTCCCGGTAGTGTCTGAGCCGGCAGAGTGAAGGTGTGACCTTGAAGACCCTGGGCTGCATCAAAAGAAGCGTGGCCAGCAGGTCGAGGGAGGTGATCCTGCCCCTTACTCTCTGAACTCCTGAGACCCCGCCTGGAATACTGTGTCCAGTTCTGGAGCCCTCAACACAGGAAGGACATAGAGCTCTTGGAGCAAGTCCAGAGGAGGGCCATGAAGATGATCTGAGGGCTGGAGCACCGCTCTTATGAAGACAGGCTGAGAGAGTTTGGGCTGTTCAGCCTGGAGAAGAGAAGACTTTGGGGAGACCTTATAGCGGCCTTCCAGTCCCTGAAGGGGGCCTACAGGAAAGCTGGGGAGGGACTTTTTACCAGGGTATGTAGCGATAGGACGAGGGGTAATGGATTAAAACTGGAAGAGGGTAGATTTAGGTTAGACATCAGGAAGAAATTCTTTACTGTTAGGGTGGTGAGACACTGGAACAGGTTGCCCAGGGAAGTTGTGAATGCCCCTTCCCTGGAGGTGTTCAAGGCCAGGCTGGACAGGGCTTTGAGCAACCTGGTCTAATGGGAGGTGTCCCTGCCCATGCAGGGGGCTTGCAACTAGATGATCTTGGTCCCGTCCAACCCAAACCCCATTCTATGATTCTGTGATTTGTGCTAGTGTTTGAGCTCTCTGTGTGAAGAAGTTGTTTGGGTTTTTTTTTTCCTTATTTCTAACTGGAATTTTCTTTGCAGCCATTTGTGTCTGTGGTCTCTCATCCTTTCACTGCACACCATGAAGAAGATTCTGATTCCCTTTTCCCTATAGCTACCCATTAGGTAGCTGAAGACAGCTACTGGATTTCTCCCTTCCATTTGGTATATCTCACCTACTGATACTTGAATGCCTAAATAGCCAATTGGCATCCCTAGATTTTGCAGGGAGAGTTTTGGTCCAGGCAAATTGGCTCCACCTTTCCCTCCAGGCATTGGAGTTACCGCCCTTCTGCTTGGTTCACAATGCTTCCAACTTTGGAGAAATGCAACTTGTTCAGGAGAATTTAATTAAGGGTTTGTGTAGCAGGAGACTGTTCCGGAGCAACTCCTCCAAGTTCTCCTTGCAGCAGCAGTGCTCTGGTACTCATCTGAGTTGCTTTAATGGTAGGGTAGGCTTAGTGTGAAATCAGTGTTCTCCTCACCTGGTGGTATTAACATGGAGTAATTGTTTCTGTTTGTTTTTGCAGGCCCGCCAGGCCGCCCCTTGTGTGCTCTTCTTTGATGAGCTGGACTCCATTGCAAAGGCTCGAGGTGGGAATATTGGTGATGGTGGTGGTGCTGCAGACCGTGTCATCAACCAGATCCTGACAGAGATGGATGGCATGTCCACCAAGAAAAACGTCTTCATCATTGGTGCCACCAACAGGCCAGACATAATTGACCCAGCCATCTTGCGCCCCGGCCGCCTGGATCAGCTCATCTACATCCCCCTGCCTGATGAGAAGTCCCGGGTTGCTATTCTTAAGGCCAACCTGAGGAAATCACCAGTTGCCAAGGTAGGATCTGCTCCCTTACTCTGTCTGACTTGGGTTTGCTGTGTGCTGTACATGCTCCTCACAACCTAAGGATAGAGCAGAGGGCTGGGTGACTGCTCTACACAGTACTGAGCTGGGGAAACCTTCAGTCCCTGAAGAAATTATTTCCTGTGAGGGTGGTGAGACACTGGCACAGGTTTGCCCAGGGAGGTTGTGGATGCTCCATTCCTGGAAGTGTTCAAGGCCAGGTTGGATGGAGCTTTGAGCAACCTGGTCTAGTGGGAGGTGTCCCTGCCAATGCAGGGGGGTTGGAACCTGATGATCTTTAAGGTCCCTTCCAACCCTAGCCATTCTATGATTTACAGCTGCTTTACAGGGTCTTGCTGGGTGTGTGGGGAGTGTGGCCTGCCTTTGTATGTGGTTAACTTTCCCAAAAACAAGAAACTTAACAGCTCATATTTTTAAAATTGGCTAAAGTTAAGGCATCACCTTGATACCATGAGATCTAAAGGCACCTCTTTGTCACCTGAGGGTGTAAGATGTAAAGAACAGGTGTCTCATTTTTAGGGGTTTTGTTTGTGTTTGTTTGTTGTTTTTTTTTCCTCTAGGATGTCGACTTGGATTTCCTAGCTAAGATGACCAATGGCTTTTCGGGGGCCGACCTAACAGAAATATGCCAGCGTGCCTGCAAACTAGCCATCCGTGAGTCCATTGAGAGTGAGATCAGGCGAGAACGAGAGAGGCAGACCAACCCTTCCGCCATGGTGAGTGGGGAACTCTGAACTTTCCCCCCTCATGAGATTGGCAACCCACCTCTGCCCATGGGTGAGACGGGAAGTGTTAATCCTCTCCATAATCCTTGGATGGGGATGAGTGGCCTCTCAGCACAGAGCGTGGAGCTGGATTTGTTCTCATCTTGTGGGAGGGTGAGGCCCTCCTGGGGTGCTTCATTGTATCATTGCTCAGAAGACCCCTGCTGCAGCTGGGACTCATAGTTTGCCACAGTGTTCCTCTCCAGCCCCTACTTTGGTGGACATTGGAGCATCCTGGTCTAGAGGGTGGATGTTGGGCCATGGAACTCAGGCACACTGCTCACCTGGGCCTTCTGTCCTGCTGCAGGAAGTGGAGGAGGATGACCCAGTTCCTGAGATACGCAAGGATCACTTTGAGGAGGCCATGCGCTTTGCTCGACGCTCTGTCAGTGACAATGACATCAGGAAATATGAGATGTTTGCACAGACTCTACAGCAGAGCCGTGGCTTTGGCAGCTTCAGGTAACTATGGAGGAGTGGGAGGAAGGCACTGTGGCTCAGCCAGCCCCAGAACAGAGCACCGAGGCAGCTTTCTGTGTTTTCCCATTCTCCCCAGCGCATACAACAGCCAGCTGAGCATATAGCAGGTGTAGGCTGTGCTGCAAGTCAGTTGTAGCTGCTCTGTTAGTGCTCCTGAAGTCCATCAACCTTTTTTTCCCTTTAGCATGAGCAACATCCAGCAGCCATATAAGCCTTTTGTGTGACTTGCTGTAAGACTTCATCCTATTTCTCCTGCCTGTCCTACTTGGCACCAGGGTGTTGGCATGGAGGGAGGGGATTGTGATGAGCTGTGAGGAGACTTTTGAACAGCATCCCTTTTCTTCCCTTCTGTACCACTGCATGCAGGTTCCCATCAGGTAACCAGGGTGGCACAGGTCCGAGCCAAGGCACAGGAAGCAGCAGCGGGGGAAACGTGTACAGTGAAGACAATGACGATGATCTCTACGGTTAACTTGCTGTCCTGTGTGGACCAAACTCCAAATCAGGCCACGTTGTATGGGGAAAAATCCAATGTTCAGTGGACTCTCAGCTTCTTAATTCCTCAGTCAGAACAGTGTATCTGCACATCAGACTGTACAGGGAATGTTATCTAGATCAATGTTCAGTTGGGAGGCAGACAGTGAATTAACAAGGAGGGGAACCGACTTAATTTCTGAGAAATTTTTGTTCTAGTTTATATGGCAGAATCAGCAGCTTTAGCAAAGAGTACAGTGCTAGCCTGTATAAAAAATATCACACAAAATAATAATAATAATAATAAAAAAATCCCACAAAACTCTAGCCAGGCCCTGGCAATTCCTTGGTGTGGGACTGATGCAGTGTAGCTTGTGCCATCTCTGTAAACCCTGCGTCTCATGCTATCTCAGCACTCCTCTGTCTGGTGGAGTCCATTTGTATGTGTACTTCCCTGGTGCATTTGAGGTTGCTTATACCTGTTAGCCCAAGTTAACGGAAGAAATTTGTTTCACAGTCCTTCTCCCCTGCCCTAATTTGGCAGGAAGCACCAAGTAAGAGAGACTGGTAGCAGGTTCTCTCTTTCTTCTCCAATGCTGGCCCTGAGCTGGTTGGTTTCTGCTGCCAACCTGCCCCTTTCTGTGCCTCATACTCAATAGTCAAGTTCTGATCATGGTTCTTATCCTTCCTTTCCACTTACAAATTGCTGCTTTGCTCCTTGGTTTATTTTCCCTTCTCTGAACTGAAAAATGTGCTACTGCTGTACTTCAGTGTTTTATATGAAAGAAGCCCTGGGTCTGATCTGATCAAGCACACAGGAGTGGTGTGGCAGGCTGGATATGGCCCAGCCCTGAACCAAAGGGGAGAGCCTGTTTGAGGCAATGGCCATAGGACAGAGTGACCACGTGCTATTGGCTTTTAGGGGGGGTGCAGAGACTGAGGATTTCTGCAGAGTGGCTTAAATGTAGATTGTGTAGCAGAAGGGTGCCCCAGGCCTTTGGGGCTGAGCCATGCTGGAGAGGGCAACCTTTCCCATGGCAGGAGCTGTGTGGGGCCTGGATGGTAGGAATTTCAGCCCGAAAGCCTGGTAGGTCTAGGAGGGCTTCATCAACCTGGCTAGATTTAAGGGTGGAGGAGACAAGCGAGGCAAGTCTCATCTGAAAATGGCAGAAGGATGGGACTATCCATGAGAGGGGGGCTTGTGCATAGCAATAGGGAGAAAAACACTGAAATTTGGAACTCTGTGTTTAAATAGCACAACCCCCTGTTGTGGTAGGAGGCCATGTAAGCCCCCTGAGGAGGGTGGGTAGCCCTTGCTCAGGTGCTCTGTCCTACTTCAGCACCACTCTTGCCCTGTCCTTACACCACCTTTGTTCTGTGCTGCAGAGAAAATGCTGGCCATCATCTCCTCCTATGCCAGCGGGGTTGAGGCTGGCCTGTCCCTCTTGTAAGACAGACTCCTGGGGGCCAGGAGAGCAGAGCAGGGAGAGCTGGCACTTCCCCTGCCTGACACCAGGCCTTTCTGGGGATAACTAGCACCTGAAAACCTTTATTCCAGGGCGACTTCCCTGCCTGCACTTCTCCCTGCTGCTCTGTGCTCATCCAAGCAGGATGGATGAATACTGGCTTTGCTTTCATTGTGTCCTACATGTTCATCAGTGCAATCCCAAGAGAGACAGCACCAGACAGTGAGGGAACCAGTTGCTTTCAGCCACCCAGCAAGGTTCTGCATCAAGACTCTTCCAGGACTCTCCCAAAAGCCTTCCCCAGCTATGGTAGTCAATGGATTTCTTCTTCCCTGCCAGTTTGGAACTGTGACCACCCAGCAAGCCCCTAGTAGATCCAGCCTGGTGTCTCTGCATGCTATGGAGGCTGGGGCAAGCAGGGTAGGGGATGGTAGGGGGTGCATGTCCCAGCAGCCCAAAGCCTTCTTTGCCACTTCTCCTAATTGCATATGTTAATTAAATCCTCCACAAAAGCTGGAAATCCTAATGTTTTTTCCCTGCCACCACTTGGGCATGGTTCCTGCTGGGGATAGCACCCATGGGAGTGCTGAGAGCATCCGCCCTGTGCTGAAGCTGTGTAAACCTGCTGGGGGACTGAGGGTATCCCCCAAATCAGTACCTGCAGCAGCTAGGAAAATTGGCTGGCCTCTTCCCACCCCCATGAACCTCCAGCCCCAGGAGAGCAGGCACCACCAAGGACTGGGTTTGGCCACAGCCCATACCTTTTTCCAGGGGCCACCTCCCACAGCAGAGCGCCCTGGTAGCTGCATGAGCAAGAGCCTTCCCACAGCATACTCCTCCCTTGCTCAGCGCCTTGCTGGGAGAACTGGGCAGCCCCAAAGGTGCTGGCAGGTGGAAGGTGCTGTCAACTGGGGCTTGCCCTGGATGGAGTGAAATTAATGAGGTGAGCAACTGAGGGCAGCCCTTTAATCGTTGCCATGGTCAGGATCTCCTTGTGCCCTCCTGGGGTTCCCTGTGTGGCCCAGAGCCATGTTGCCCCAGCCCTAAAGCCAGGTATCACAAAGGACCATACACAGCCCAGCCATGGTGCATGCAGGGTGGGGGGACCTCTAACACTAAGGCTGGTCTTTGACCCAAGAGATTTCGGCCCTGCAGCATCCCAAAACTCTCCGGGCTCAGCAGGGCACTCTGGCCAGCAGAGGGCAGGCAGTGGATACATTCAGTATGTCCCCTATTCCAGTCTAGGCCGTCCTATGGATCTAAAAACAAAAAGGTTTGTTAGTTGGTGGGACCGTAGCTGTTATTTTGTTAATCACGTCCATTGGGATCTGGCAACGTCCAGTGTACAAAGCAGCAGATCCGACAAGTGGAGCAAAGTGACCTTGGTCTTTCATCTGAGCATTGTCAGTTTACTAGCTGGAAAACTTGCTGCTAATTTCAGCAAGCGTGCTGCTTAGAAAAGAGTTCACTGAAGAAAAAAAAATAGTAAAAAGAAAATTGGCTTCATCCTGGCTCAAACCAGGACAGAGGCTGAGTGGGCCAAAAAAGGTAAGAATTATAAATATTGTCCTGATGGAAATCAAAAGGTTTTTTAAAAATCCAGCATTTAAAAACAAAGCCAGATTGCCTCATGTGCCTCCAAGCTCCACCCTAACACCCAGAAATATTTCATGAACGAATTGTCCCCGTAGAAAGATATATATATACATACATTTCTCTTCCTAGTAAAATCCTGAAGGTTGAATGCAATTGCTAGTGAAAGCCACAGCTCTGCTCATGTTTGGCTCTGCTTTTGCACCCAGGCTTATGGTATGTGCACACATGGCACACCAAAAGCTGTTGCTGGCCCTCACCTTTCCCTGCCACCCCTTTCAAAGCCCCACCAACACAGGGGCTCTAGTCTTGCCTTGATATCTAAAAGGTCAAACATTTGTACACCTGTGCTCCTGGTCTCAGCAAAATTCAGCTCCAAAATTTAAAAAGACCAGCCATTGCTCCCATATGCAGTCTCCTAGGCCTGAAAGCTGTTGCTGGCCCTCACTTACAATTGGAACCCCTTTTAAAAGCCCTCCAACCCTGGGGCACCAGACTTCTGGTCTCACCAAAATTCACCTTCAAAAAATTTAAAACATATGGCCACTGCACTAAAGTGCAACATGCTAGGCCTGAAAGCTGTTGCTGGACCTCAGTTCACCTTAGAACCTCTTTCAATGGCCCACCAAGACAGGAGCTCCAGGCTTTCTCTTGAAACTTAAAAGGTCAAATATCCATACACCTGTACACTCAGTATGGCCAAAATTCAGCTCCAAAATTTAAAACATCCATCCTTTGCTCCCAAACACAAGGTGTGAGGCCAGAAAACTGTTGCTGGCTCTCACATTTCCCTCCAATGTCTTCAATGTCAGTAGAGATTTGAAAGTGCTGCTAAGAGTACATTTAAATCAACATCAAGCTTCTGTCCCCCACTTATTTTGTTCATAAAGTCATCATCAAGGTTGGAAAAGACCTTCAAGATCATCAAGTCCAACCATCCGCCCTACAACCCCTAGCCACTAAACCATCTTCTGAAACACCACGTCTACCTGTTTTTTTAACACTTCCAGGGACAGTGCCTGTACCACCTCCCTGGGCAGCCTGTTTCAATGCCTCACCACTTTTTCTGTGAAGAAATTTTTCCTAATATCCAATCAACCTCCCCTGTTGCAACTTGACCCCATTTCCTCTTGTCCTATCGCTAGTCACTAGGGAGAAGAGGCCAACACCCAACTCACCACAACTTCCTCTCAGGTAGTTGTAGAGAGCGATGAGGTCTCCC
Source organism: Apus apus (assembly GCF_020740795.1). Classification (NCBI taxonomy): domain Eukaryota; kingdom Metazoa; phylum Chordata; class Aves; order Apodiformes; family Apodidae; genus Apus; species Apus apus. The sequence goes on along the minus strand of NC_067311.1, from coordinate 6,019,749 downwards.
CTCAGCCTCCTCCAGACTGAACAGCCCCAGCTCCCTCAGCCTCTCCCCATAAGGCCAGTTCTCAAGACTCCTAATCAGCTTAGTTGCCCTTCTCTGCACCCTCTCTAGCACCTCTGTGTCCTTCCTATACTGTGGCACCCAAAACTGCACACAGTGCTCGAGGTGTGGCCTTACCAAGGCTGAGTAGAGGTGCAGGATCACCTCTCTGGTCCTGCTGGTCACACTATTCCTGATGCAGGCCAGGATGGTGTTGGCCTTCTTGGCCACCTGGGCACACTGCTAGTTCGTGTTCAGCTGGCTGTCAATCAGCACCCCGAGGTCCCTCTCTGCTGGGCAGCTCTCCAGCCACTCCTCCCCAAGCCTGTAGTGCTGCCGGGGGTTGTTGTGGCTAAAGTGCAGGACCCGACATTTGGCCTTATTGAAACTCATGCCATTGGCCTTGGCCCATCGGTCAAGCCTATCTAGATCCCTCTGCAGAGCCTCCCTGCCCTCAAGCAGATCAACACTTCCACCCAGCTTAATGTCATCTCCAAACTTAGTGAGGATGCACTCTATCCCTTCATCCAAGTCATCAATAAAGACGTTAAACAGGAGCGGCCCCAGCACTGAGCCCTGGGGAACACCACTCATGACCGGCTGCCAACTGGCTTTAACTCCATTGAACACAACTCTTTGGACCCAGCCATCCAACCAGTATTTTATCCAGCGAAGCATGTGCACATCCAAGCCACAAGCAGCCAGCTTCTCTAGGAGAATGCTGTGGGAAACCTTGTCAAAGGCCTTGCTAAAGTCAAGGTAGACAACATCCACAGCGCTTCCCTCATCCAATAAGTGTGTCACCCTGTCATAGAAGGAGCTCAGGTTGTTGGAGTACAGATGTAAGTTTTCACATTGTCAGTAGCTCTCAGGCGAAGAATGTGAAAAGCAGTTGACCACAAATTGGCTAGGAAAGAACAGTGCTCCAGTTTCGGTACAGATGTGAAAACGCTGCTAAGAGAACATTTATAAAGGCATCTGGCTTCAGACTCCCACACTTTTTTTTGGTGTAACTGGTCAAGTTTTTATTTGTTCAACACAGCTCTTACCAGCACCTGACAAAGCAGATGATCAGAAGGTGGCTAAGAAATAATTTTGTTCCAAAGTCAGTGGAGCTGTGATAGGGCTGCTTTGAGAGCATTTAACCAGCATTAGGCTTCGGTCTCCCACGCTTCTTTTTGGAGTAACCAGTGAAAGAGGTCACCATCTCACATTCAGAGAAGAATGTGAAAAACATTTGAAAGTAAAGTGGTTAGGAAAGCAGATTTCTACAAAGTCAGTAGGGATCTGAAAGCATTGCTAAGAGAACATTTAAACCAGCATCAAGCTTCTGTCCCACACCTTTTTTGTTGGAGAAACCCATATAAGTTTTAACGTTGTCAACAGGAAACTAATAGAATGTGAAAAAGCAGGTGACCATAAACTGGCTAGCAAAGTGCATTACTCAAAGCAGCCCTATCACAACTCCACTGACTTTGGAACAAGATGAATTCTTAGCCACTTTATGGTCACCTGCTTTTTCACTTTCTGGTAAGAGCTCTGTTTACAATGTGGAAACACACCGATTTCTCCAAGCAAAAAAGAGCAAAGGTAGAAAGTCTTAAATTTTGGAGCTGAATTTTTGTGAGACTGGGAGTACAGGTGTATGAATGTTTGAACTTTTAGGTCTCGAGGCAAGCCCAAAGCCCCTGTGTCTTTGGGGCTTTGAAAGGGGTGGCAGGGGAACGTAAGGGCCAGCAACAGGTTTCAGGCTTTGCAGACTGTATTTGGGACGTTGTAAATTTTGGAGTGGAATTTTGGTGACATACAGTGTACCAGTGTACAGATATTTGACATTTTAGGTGTCAAGGCACGTCCAGGGCCCCTGTGTTGGTGGTGTTTTGAAGTGATGTCATGGTTTGACTCAGGATCAGCAATTAAACCAGAGACAACAGTGCTCTCGATCTCCTCCCCACTCCCCCAAGTAGGGAAGGAGAGATAAAATTATGGAGAGAGAGACTTTTCTAGATTGAAAACTAGACTAGACAGCTTTAATTAAACACATAAAAGAAAATATGTACAATTATATACAAACGTGTTCATGAATGTGCAAAAGCCTATTGCATCCCCCCCCACCCCCAGCAATTCCCATAGCACTCTCCTTAGCTGTGAACAGTCCTGAAAAGTCCCAAACTGCTGCTGGAGAGCGTGGCAGAGCAGACAGGAGCTGAGGGTAGAGTTATGAGGGTCAGGAATGCACCAGCCTAGGGGACAATGGTGATGGATACATGGAGTCCTCCCTGGATGCCGGCCATAGATGAAAGGAGAAGCAGGAAGGAAGTTGTCTTCTGTGATCTCTGACCTTCCTCTGAGCTTACGTAGATATATGGAATGGGATATCTCTGGCCAATTTTGCTGTCCGTCTAGTCCAGCCTCCCTATGGGGGGGTCACAGATCTCCCCGTAGTGTCTGAGCCAGCAGAATGAAGATGCAACCTTGAAGACCCAGCAGTTAGAAAAACATTCCACTGTCTTATCGCCCTTAGTCAGAACACACTGCTGCTAGTTAAAAGAAAGCTTAATGAAGGAAAAAAAAAAATCAGTAAAAGAAAAATTGGCTTCATCCTGGCTCAAACCAGGACATTCCACTCCTTATTCCATACCATATATTACATATAGGGTCTATATTTTACCAGCTGTCAAATTAAGGATTCTCCCCCAGAGTCAGGTTACCTTGAGGTACATATTGTACTTCACCATCCTCCATCATCACACATCAGGTATGTCCAGGTCCCTGAGCAAAAGCAACACCCCGGACAGGTTTACCTTTGCCTGAAGCAGGATAGACCCAGACACTTTTACCCAGCAGGTTTCTTTCACCTACCACAGGGACTTTATCCCCATCTGCAGTATGTAAAAGGTCTGATTGAGCGGCCCCAGCCCGATTGATGGATCCCCTGGTATTAACTAACCAGGTGGCCTTTGCCAAATTTTTGTCCCAGTTCTTGAAAGTTCCACCACCCATTGCCTTCAGGGTAGCTTTCAACCAACCACTGTACCTTTCAACTTTCCCTGAGGCTTGTGCATAGTACGGGATATGGTAGATCCACTCAATACCATGCTCTTTAGCCCAGTCAGTGACAAGACTGTTTTTGAAATGAGTCCCATTGTCTGACTCAATTCTTTCTGGAGTACCATGTCTCCACAAGATTTGCTTCTCAAGGCCCAGGATAGTATTCTTGGCTGTGGCATGAGGCACAGGATATGTCTCCAACCATCCTGTACTTGTTTCCACCATTGTAAGCACATAGCGCTTACCCTGGCGGCTCTGAGGCAGTGTGATGTAGTCAATTTGCCAGGCCTCCCCATACCTGTACTTGGACCACCTCCCCTCATACCACAAAGGTTTCAACCGTTTTGCTTGCTTAATTGCAGCGCATGCCTCACAATCGTGGATCACCTGTGCAATAGTGTCCATGGTTAAGTCCACCCCTCGGTCACGAGCCCATCTGTATGTTGCATCTCTGCCCTGATGACCTGAAGTATCGTGAGCCCATCGAGCCAGAAAGAGCTCACCCTTATGTTCCCAGTCTTAGTCTATTTGGAACACTTGAGCAGCCTCATCTGCTCGTTGGTTGTGTCCATGTTCCTCAGTGGCTCGACTCAGAGGTACGTGTACATCCTGATTAGAGGTGCTTATAATATTAAAGGGGCTTAGTGGTTAAGGGTTTCATAATATTAGGGAACCTATTGATTGTGAGATTTTTAAGATCAAGGGGCCTAGTCATTAAAGGTTAACATTTTAAGTTTAATATAGTGTTAGAGAGTAGAATCTACTGATGTTAATGTTTAATAGAGACATTGTGCAGGAATAGAATGTACTGCGCCTGAAAGCCCACGAAACAGGATCCAGATGAGTCTGTGCTTGTCTGTGGCTGCCTATGCCTGTCCATGCCTGCTTCATCAGTCAATATGCCAGAATGATGGCCACAACCTGCCAGAGTGATGGATGGCATGGCCTAAGGTGAAAAGTGCACAGCGAGAAAGACTGTGAGCCTTCCTCCAAGAGACCCCTGCCCACGACCGCCGAGAGGCACTGCGCATGTGGGAATGGGTGTTACTTTATGTTAATGATTTTGGGGAGACAATTTAAATATAATAATGAGTTTTTAGAACTAGTTTGTTTAATCCTGCCTATTTCTTTTTTAGGTAATGCATATATATATATTCTTAAGTAAATAAATATGTACTGTCCTTGTCCGTTGGTGTGCATTTGGAGGAGTGATCCCCAGTGCACCAATAAAGAATACCTGCTTTATAGCTTCACAGGGCTATAGAGTTGTCGCAAGCCAGTACTGGGGGGCTACCGGCTGTCAGGATGCTTTTGCGACTCCCCCTCCCGATGTGGAGGGTTTTTTGAATAAGACCAAGGGTCACACGTGGCACATGCCTCTCACGGAGGAACGGCCACTGCGGGACCATAATTCACGGTGGTAGTTAGGAAGCACCTCCCCCCACCACGCTCAGAAATTGCCTCTAAAACCAAGGTTTACTCCACAAACTAAATGGTTTATTAAGGGTTAACACAAACTGAGGGATGATGTTTAGGGAAAATGCAAATGTGAATGGCTACCGGGGATATATATATATATACACACACAGTGAGAAAGTGTCCTTTAGGGAGGCAATGCAAAAGGTCCAGTGCTTTTAAGGGAGAGGGTTGAGGACCAAAGGGAGGAGGGAAAGAGGGAAGGAAGCCCAACGTCAGTCCTCCTTAAGAGGTCGCGCTGTGTGTGCGAGTATGAGGAGAGGAATGTGTGTGTGTGTGTGGTGATGTTACCCTCCCGGCGGCTTGTCCAGCGGCGGTTGGTGGCCGGAAGGTAGGACGGCAGGTCCGTGGTGTCGGAGGGGCAGCCTCTCCCGCTCAGCAGCGGGTGCAGTGGCCGTTGGTTTCCCCTCAACCAGCAGCAACACGGAGAGGGGGCTCCGGCCCCGACCCCAGGGCTCAGGACCCCGGCACGCTCGGCGCTGAGCCTCAGGCTGGATCCGGGGCAGGCAGGCAGGCAGGGTCCCAGCACCAGTGTCCGCAGCAGGGGGGTGTCCCACACAGAAAGCGTCCGAACGAGCCTCAGGGAGGCGGGAAGGGCCCACCTGCTGCACTCGCCACCTTTGGTACCCCCGTGACCCACCTGTCCGGTCAGTGTCACTGTCCAGAGCCAATGAGCGTTCATGAGCCCCAAGTTAGGGCGGTGACTACCAGGGGCACAGGATGGCTTGTTGCCCATCCTTTCTGTCCCGTACCATATCTGTTGCTTTGGGTTCAGTTGTCCTTGAGAAGCAAGTCTGTTTTAGTTCGTTAGCTGGGAATAATCAGGAGAGGCCTTCGCTGGCTTAAAAGGCATTTTGTTTAGACTTATGTGGGGAAGAAAAGAACAGTTTCCCACAGCCTCATAGTCTGCCAACTTATTTCCTACCTCCTGGGCAGTGTTACCTTCCTGGTGTCCTTTGCAGTGCATAATAGCAATGGCTGAAGGCAATTGTACAGCCTCCAAAAGTCTCAGAATCATATCAGCATGCTTGATGTGTTTTCCTAGGGATGTCAAAAGCCCTTGTTCCTTCCAAATAGCTCTGTGAGCGTGAACTACACCAAAGGCATATCTTGAATCTGTCCAGATATTCACTCTTAGACCTTTAGCAAGCTCCAGTGCTCTCACTAGAGCAATTATTTCAGCTCGCTGTGCAGATGTATCCTTAGGGAGGGACTTTGCTTCCACCACTCGATCCATGGTGGTTACGGCATATCCTGCCATGCGGACTCCATCTTTTACAAAACTGCTCCCGTCGGTGTACCAAGTGTATTCAGCTTCCTCCAGTGGTTCCTCCTTCAAGTCAGATCTGCTTGCATACACTGTCTCAATAGTCTCTATGCAGTCATGTGTGATGGCTTCCATTTCCTGCTTATCACTCAGAAAAGAAGCAGGATTAATGATGGCAGATGTAGTAATTTCAACATCATCTTGTTCCATTAGGACAACTTGGTACTTCAGGAACCTTGATGGTGAGAGCCAATACCCCCCTTTTTGTTCCAGAACAGAGGTTATTGCATGGGAAGTATGCACAACCATCTTTTGTCCCAAAGAGAACTTCTGGGCTTCTTGAATATTCAGAACAGCAGCCACTGCCCGAAGGCATCCTGGCCATCCTTTACTAACTGTATCCAGTTGTTTGGAGATATATGCTACTGCTCGCTTATAGGGACCCAGCTTCTGGGCTAGAATTCCCAAAGCCACCCCTTGCTTTTCATATGAGAACAGCCAGAAGGGCTTGGTTATGTCTGGCAGACCCAAAGCTGGTGCCCTCATTAGCTCTTGTTTCAATTCTTTGAATGCCCTCCTAGCTTCATCAGTCCATATTAACTGTGTCTGGCTATTTTTCACTAACTCATATAGAGGTTTAGCCATTAGTCCATAATTATGGATCCATAGTCGGCACCAACCTGTTATTCCCAGAAAGGTTCGAAGCTCTTTTACCGTAGTTGGTTCTGGAGTCCTGCAAATAGCTTCCTTACGGTCATTCCCAAGCTGTCTCTGTCCCTTGGAAACCACAAATCCCAAATATTGTACTTCTTTCTTCAAAATCTGGGCTTTCTGTAATGAGACTCGATAACCACTTAGTCCAAGAAAATTCAATAAACTCACAGTCCATTCTTTACATTCTTCTTTTTTTTCTGTGGCTATTAAAATATCATCAACATACTGCAAAAGAGTCCCATGTCCCGGAGGTCTTTCCCAGGCCTCTAACTCCTTAGCCAATTGATTTCCAAAGATTGTAGGACTGTTTTTGAATCCTTGGGGTAATACTGTTCAGGTAAGTTGGGCTTTTTTTTTCCCTGAATCAGGGTTTTCCCATTAAAAAGCAAATAAATTGTGGCTTTCAGGGGCCAAGGTGAGGCAAAAGAATGTATCCTTCAGATCCAATACTGTGAACCATTCATAGGTCTCCTTTAAATGACTCAACAAGGTGTATGGGTTTGCCACTACCAGATGTATATCTTCCGCTATCCTATTTATTGCCCACAAATCCTGTACCAATTGGTAGGTTTTACCATCAGGCTTTTTCTGACAGGCAAAATAGGAGTTTTATATTCTGAAGAACACTCAATTAGTAGTTAAAATTTCAGGAAGTCTTTTATAATATTTTTCACCCCTTGCCTGTCTTCCAGCTTTAGGGGATTACTGTTTTATCCTAACTGGTTGTTCTCCTTCCTTGAGTTTGATAGTGCGACATGGAAAAGCCTCAGGCCAACCTGAGAAGGTATCTACTAATGCCAACAAATACCTGTATCCATTTTGCCGTGGGAAGACTGAGCAGCTGAAGTGGGCCTCCACCCCCTCCACTCCTCAGGTCCTTATCGGTGTCTCAGTTGTCTCAGGAAGGCCTTTTGGGATGCAAACGAGAGGGGTTACAATGGAGCTTTGACACATATTCCAGCCTGAGGGCTGGTTCCTCACCCCACCCCGTGGCTCAAACACACTGCAGATCCAGGGTTGGGCCAGCCAACGAAGGGGGTGGGGGTTGGTGTCAGTGAGCCCAAGCCCACCATTTCAGCCTCCTGTTCTCACTCCCAAAAGCGGCAACGGGCATTCAGGTAGGTATAGCAAGGTCCATTTTCCCAGCTCTCTCCTGAGGAGCTGGAAAAAGGGCATAACATCTTTTTCCCTGTCGCACCAACAACTGGTATAGAAAACTTTACCTAAAGGTTCCTTGCAAGAATTTAGAACCGCATAACTAGCTCCTGTATTCGCACAAAATTAACCCTGTCCTTCCCCAGCTTTATTGTTCTGCTAGGGAATTTAATTCCACCCCCAGCCAGTCTGAGTCCCTATCTTGATCTATTGTCAAGATAGGATCTAATTTAGACCTAGAGGCTTCTGCCGGGATCGGGGACAATTCCTTTTCCAATGCTCTTCCTTGCTTACAATATACACACTGATTTAACCCAACCAGGCTCGATTTCAGCAGTGCCTCATAGACGATGATCCCACTCTAGCCTGGTCTCTGCTTTTTGCTTTCTGTTATCCAAGGCAGACTGACATGTAAACGTTAAACATTTTACAGTTAGCTTCCGGGTCCCAATATATCATTTTTTTCTAGCAGGCTCACATAGCCTCTCAAAAGAGATTGAAAATGCTTTATCAGACCCCTGTTTAACCTCATGCACAAGTTTGTTCGGTTTGTTTTGCGGGTCTCACCCTGGACCCCATACAAAATTAATTGTTGACATTCCTTTAGTCTGTCCCGGTCCCTCCTGGAGTTAGGATTCCAGTCCGGGTTCTCCCTGGGCATAAGATGGTTAATATAATCTTGTGGATATTTATATTCCACTTTTTTTATATTCCGCTTTTTCAACTCTTCACTGTTCTCATTACTGAAGAGGATTTTTTAATATTTTTTTTTTAATATCATTTTTGCTTTGAGTAGCTCCAACACTTTTCTTCGCATTGGCCCCACAAACTGTTTCAAATTTAACAGGTTCAATGCTTTAAAGGGACATGCACATCAACAAGCCGTCCCTCCATCTTGAATGCTTATCTTAAAGGGGCATGAACAGCAGGACACTGCCCCCCTCTTCCAGCCACCTGACTGGAATCTGTATCCTCCAAACGTCCACTTGCCCCCGTTTCACTCCCCCTCGTATTACCAGGGTGGAGAGGGAGAGTTGAGGGTTCCATTAACTGATCCTCTATATTCTCATCCCCTTTCATCGACTTACAACAACTTTCCTTAATAAACTTACATTTCATTATCATAAAACCATCCACATACGGCACACCTCATCCTCCTTCATGTTTGCAAAACCACATTGACTGCAATCCACGAATTATCAAAGGCTTACTCCCAAACTTATTCCAATCTCCAGAATACATCCTAATGGTGAGCATTTAGTAATGTCACATCCTGCTGAGGATACATTATCCGTGTTACAAGACACAAGTGAAACAAAAGGACAGTATCAGACACAAGCTAAACAACACTTTTTAACAGTTACCAGACAAGTAAAACAACTAGATTTTTTCAGAATACCACCTTTAGACTGTTTCCCATTTTAGTCAGATCCCAATCAATACACAGAAACAAAACCCGTAGTCCAATGACAAAGTAAGTAATTCAAAAGTCCAAAACTACCATAACCAGTGGATCTGCTAGGGTAGATTCCCCAGGTCCCTGTCAGTCCTCATCTTCAAATGCCACTACCTTCTCAATTCTCTTGGACCCAGCAATATCTTTCCAATGTGCTAATATGCATCCTAAGGGGCTTTTCCTTAGGATTTATTTTTCCTGGGTATTTCCCATTTTTGTTTCCTCTTTTTAGTTCCTCACTTCTCTGCGTTTGGAACCCTCCCTCAGTTATATCCCAAAGTTCAACAACTTACTCCAATTGCAACAGCTTCCAGTAACAGTATCACTCACAAAGCAGTAATTCCACAACAATAGTATTCATAATTCATACTATACATGGTGTTGATATGTTACTGCTAAGACAGTCCAAACTTTGTTTTGGGGGTGTATTTACCTTTTGAAACAGAGATCTCTTTTCTTTAACAACCCATGTTACACACTCACACAGCGATCTCTTAACGCTTTCGCTTCGTTCATCTCCGGCCGCGCCCCTCGCGGAGCTACGGAACCGCGGATCAGAACTCCACACTCGCTCCGTGCTTAATTGCACGTCTCAGCCACACTTCATTCACACACACGCACACCGAGAGCTCTCATTCACTCCGGGCCATCTTAGAGTAGGAGTGCCCCTGCGGGAGGCGTTGCCAGCAGCAACCCTACTGCAAATCCCCTCTTATACAGTCATCGGAAGTATGCACGTCCCGTCCCTCACTCCTGTCACACTCTAACTACGGTGTAGAGCCGTGGTGCTCCGGCAGGAAGCATTGCAAACAGCAACCCTACCGCAATCTTCCTCTTATACAGTCATTGGAAGTATGCACGTTGTGGGAAACTGTTCTTTTCTTCCCCACATAAGTCTAAACAAAATGCCTTTTAAGCCAGCGAAGGCCTCTCCTGATTATCCCCAGCTAACGAATTAAAACAGACTTGCTTCTCAAGGACAGCTGAACCCAAAACAACAGCTGTGGTCCGGGACAGAAAGGATGGACGACAAGCCACCCTGTGCCCCTGGCAGTCACCGCCTTAAAGTGGGGCTCATGGACGCTCATTGGCTCTGGATAGTGACACTGACTGGACAGGTGGGCCAGGGGGTATAAAAGGTGGCGAGGGCAGCAGGTGGGCCCTTCCCTCCTCCCTGAGGCCCGTTCGGACGCTTTCTGCGTGGGACACCCCCCTGCTGCGGACACTGGTGCTGGGACCCTGCCTGCCTGCCCCGGGTCCAGCCTGAGCCTCAGCGCCGAGCGTGCTGGGGTCCCGAGCCCTGGGGTCGGGGCCGGAGCCCCCTCCCCGTGTTGCTGCCGCTGGAGAGGAAACCAACGGGCGCTGCACCCGCTGCCGAGAGGCTGCCCCTCCGACACCACGGACCTGCCGTCCTGCCTTCTGGCCACTGACCGACGCTGGACAAGTCGCCGGAGGGTAACATCACCTCACACACACACACACATTCCTTTCCTCATACTTGCACATACAGCGCGACCTCTTAAGGAGGACCGGCGTCGGGTTTCTTTCCCTCCTCCCTTTGGTCCTTAATCCTCTCCCTTAAAAGCACCTTTGCATTGCCTCCCTAAAGGACACTTTCTCACTACATACATATTGATATCCCTGGTAGCCATTCACACCTGCATTGTACCTAAACACCATCCCTCGGTTTGTGTTAACCCTTAATAAACCTATTAGTTTGTGGAGTAAATCTTGGCTTTAGAGGCAATTTCTGAGCGTGGTGGAGGGGGGGGTGCTTTCTAGCTACCACCCTGCAATACGGTCCCGCGGTGGCCGTTCCTCCGTGAGAGGCAGCGCCGCGTGTGACCCTCGGGCTCATTCACAAACCCCTCCACATTGAGAGGGGGAGTCGCAAAAGTATCCTGACAGCCGGTAGCCCCCCGGTACCGGCTTGCGACATACGTCCTCCGTCACACCCCGTTTGTCCCTCTACCCGCATACCGACGGCCCTACCTGGGTACCCTACCTGGGACTACGCCCTACCTGGGACTATGCTGTGCGCCAGACGTCTCTGCGCGCCTTACCAGCAGCCCATGCTGCAGCTACTTATTCAGTAAACATACCTTTGTCCGCAATGTAGATGGTCCTTGTCTGCTCCCGTAGTGAACGGCTGGGAGCGGAGCTCCTACTGAGAAGATCCCGGGGCGCGCCTAGGGTGTCCGTTCCCCAGTTGTTCCCACAGCCGAGCAAAGAGGGTCCCATCTGGGTCGCCAAAATGACGTGAGGAATAACGACTTTACAACCAGTAAGGTTATAAAGAAGGTATGTTTATTTAGCGCTAGGTGTACGGGGGATCGCTCCTCCACAAACGTGCACACCCTAGAGCTGTTGGCAAGCTCATTATATGACACAAAGTAATACATATTCATCCATGTTGTTGCACATACATTAGGTGTCCGAGGGAAGGGAGGGGTTATTACAATTAGTTCCCGGAAATCATTATCATAGTTGCCACCCCGGACCCCTCCTTGCTGCGTCTGCGCAGGTCGCGGGCGGGGGTCTTTGAGATGAAGGCCGTATGACTTCCTCTCTGTGCACTTTTCACCTCTGGCATTCCTTTCTGGAGTCAGCTCCACGTTCTTGCCTTCTCAGCAAGTTTCTGGGGGAACATCCTCTCACACAATACCCTCATTTGCATTCCAAGCCTTATCGATACATTCTAAGTCTTATCTATACATTCCAAACCTTATCTATGCTAAACAATGCCATCCTGTTTACTCCTTATGTGTTAGTCCTTTTTACCAAGGGTGGCCGTCTGGTTTTCCTTAGATCATCTGTCTAATTCAGCCTCCGACGGGGGAGGGGGGGGGCTGTCATAGATCTCCCCGTAGTGTCTGAGCCGGCAGAGTAAAGATGCAACCTTGAAACCTTGAAAACCCAGCAGTTAGAAAAACATTCCTCTCTTATCAGCCTTAGCTAGACCACACTGGTGCTAGTTAAAATAAAACTTACTGAAGGAAAAAAAAAAAAACAACAGTAAAAGGAAAAGTAGCTTCATCCTGGCTCAAACCAGGACAGAATGTTCCTCCACGAGCGCAGGGGGACAGCTGCCATCTCGCCATGGGCTGCACGGAAACCTGCTTGGGCACCTTCTTCCTCACCAACCACCAGCACCGCTCTCCTCCTCCTGCCGAGCTCTTCTCCCCCCAAGTGCCTCTCTGCTCAGGTGTTATAGCTGTTCTTTCGTATGTTAATCGCTGAGGCACATCTGTTGTCCCTCTAATTGATCTTTGGCTGGGTTTTGGAAGCAGGGGGAGCTTCTCAGCTTCTTACCGGAGCCACTCCTGGCGCCCTTCCCTCGCTACCGAAAAAACCCACCAAACCAGAACAGGCATGCACATTAGGAGGAGCGATCACCTGCTTAATAGTCACCATTGTTATAGGTGAATCAGGAATTTAATTTGCTGATCAAATGTGAATGTATGTGGCTGGGTGTTAAGCTGCAATGTTTGTTAAATGTTGGTAGTTATGTTCTGTTATGTAATGGTTAATGTTGGAAGTTATACCTTGTTATTTAATGTTAAATGCTGACGGCCATATCAGGTAGATAGAACTATAAGTTATATAACATCTTGATTGACTGTGCAAGTCCCGGAGAGTAGCACCAACAACGCAGAGAATGGAATTTTCCGAGAGAGAGGCAAACCCCCATTCCGAAACGGCAGGAAAAGGGAGGGAATTTTCCGAGAGAGGGGTGGATCTCCCAAAAACGGCGGGAAAAGGATGGAATTTTCCAAGAGGGGTGGACCCCCCGAACGGCCGGAAGAAGAACTGTATAAAAGGGACCCCCGCGCAGAGCCGCATGCGCGCCGTTGGTAGAGCACAGACTCTTCGGCTGTCCCGCGCTGTTTGCTCACCTATGATCTAAGGAAAACCAGACGGCCACCCTTGGTAAAAGGACTAACACATAAGGAGTAAACAGGATGGCATTGTTTAGCATAGATAAGGTTTGGAATGTATAGATAAGACTTAGAATGTATCGATAAGGCTTGGAATGCAAATGAGGGTATTGTGTGAAAGGATGTTCCCCCAGAAACTTGCTGAGAAGGCAAGGACCTGGAGCAGACCCCAGAAAGGAACGTCAGAGGTGAAAAGTGCACAGCGAGGAAGACATACGGCCTTCATCCCAAAGACCCCCGCCCGCGACCCCCAGGAGCCACTGCGCAGACGCAGCAAGGAGGAGTCCGGGGTGGCAACTATGGTAATGATTTCCAGGAACTAATTGTAATAGCCCCTCCCTATCCTCGGACACCTACTGTATATGCAACAACATGGATAAATATGTATTACTTTGTGTCATATAATGAGCTTGCCAACAGCTCTAGGGTGTGCACGTTTGTGGAGGAGCGATCCCCCGTGCACCCAGCGCTGAATAAACATACCTTCTTTATAACCTTCTTGGTTGTAAAGTCGTTATTCCGCTCGTCACCTACCTCAAATAAATTGATTAATTTCTAAATTCTTTTTCTGGCTGGTTATTACCGATTACAATTTGGTGCCGTGACTCGGATACAGGCACTTGGGCCGGAGTTCCCGCCCCCGGGAGGGCGCCCCCGTCTTCGGACGGTCCCGGGGTCTGGAGCGGTCGAGCCAAATCCTGTATTCAGAACCGTGAGGTAAGTGAGCAAAGAATTAAAAGATCAGATACTGCAGTTCCCCGTAATTTTTGTGCACGAAGATCCGGACAAAGACTCAGGGAAGAGTACATAGCGGTAAGCGAAATCCGTCTGGTCGGGGAGTATGGGATCCCGGGAGTGCGAATGACTGAGACGTTCTGCTAGGACGAAGCGAGTGCGGACCTTCTAGTAGTGCGGTTCTCATTGCCCGCGAGGGCGTGAGCCACGAACGAGGGGAAGCGACTCGTGTGTGAGAGAAGGCACTTTTCGGAAGATCAGTCCGCGGAGGAGACTGATAGAAAAATAGGGCGTCCCGGGAGTGGGGCGGGACAGAAGTCAAGTAGAACTGATAAGAAGATCAGTTTCAAGGGAGGGTTGCCAGCTATCCCTCCAGATAGTCCTTTAGGGCTAATGATAAAACATTGGGAAGATTTGCCCTCTAGGAAAGGAAGGAGTAGAGAGAAAATGGTGCATTTTTGTATGGTAGTGTGGGGTGGAAGGCAGATTAGAAGAGATCATCTGTATTGGCCAGTATTTGGATCCTTTGAGGATTGGATATGCCAGGCTTTGAATATTTATGTTAACAGCAAGGAACCTCATAGCCTGGAGGAAAGTGAGTATGCAAGTTTGTGGATTCGATCGGATACTAGAACCTTTTTGTATACCCTGCGAGGGGGGAAAGGGTATAAAGAAAAGGAATAAGGAATTGGAGGAATTACAACTAATGTCACCCCCTTCTTACCTTCCTCCTCCCCCCCTCCTGTATCGATCCCCAGCGGTCCTGTCTACATCAACAGGGACCCGGTGCAGACAATAAATGGCCTTTACAACGGCCCAATTGGGACAATCAAAATCCAGCACATCGAGCTAACCTGGAAGATTGAAGAGATATGATTATCCAGGGAATCCGGGAAAGGCAAAAGAATTCATAGGGAGGGACATCTGAAAAGGAGTTGTAGAAAACATTTGGAGGAATTGAAAATTGATTTAATAAATGCTCCTGTACTAATGTTACCAAACATCCGAAAACCGTTTTACCTTTTTGTGAATACAGGTAATGGTACAGCTTATGGGGTATTAACACAAGAATGGGCAGGACAAAAGAACCTTTGGGGGAGGATTAAGGGCGTATACCCCTCATAATATATGGATATGGAGCATCCTACAACAAAAGGCAAACAAATGGTTGGCTGATAGCCAATTAACCTCACTGGAAGTCTGATCATCAAAATCCAACAAGGAGTGTTCTGCTTCGGTGCAGACACACACTTAAACATCTTCATGAAATATGGTGCTCTACAAAGGTTCTGATGGATTTCAGTGATCATTTATTAGTGAATGCCTTTGACTGTTCCATCTTCATTATGCCAGGGTAGTGTTAAGAGTCCTTATTTACACAGTACTCTGTACTTGTGTGATTGTTTTGCTGCTTTGGCATGGTGCAGGTTAACAGGAAGGCAAAGCATTGAACAAGTCTGCTGCAATGCTTGAGAGAACCAGTTTAAAAAAAGCAGGATGAAAGGAGCTACAGGAAGCTTTCCAAGCACCTGTATGAGCTCTGGGGACTGTCTCTGAAAGTAGTTTGTCACAAGAACACTGTCTGCAAGCAGAAGCATATTAAAAATGTTTAGTGCTTTAGAAATAAAATACAAACCAAGTATGTAAGAAAATAGGTAGTAGAACTATACAAAAATTAAATAGGCAGTATTTTCATTGGGGAAATGTTAAAGCAAAGCAGTAAAAGTTAATGTTTGGGATTTTGAGCTCCTACTTTTAATTTCTTAAGGGATATAATTTCAATTACAAATTTTGAAGAAAACAATCTGGTGTTTTCATTTCCAAAGGAGCACTGTATGGTGCTATAGTCAGTTGTAATCTGAAGCTGCTTGCTTCACAGTATCTAAGCAGCTGCCTCATTCACACTTTGTTTTTGCCTCAAGAGAAGCCAAAGCATGGCCTGAGGCTGTGATCTGACCTATTGTTTTGCACCTCTTGCTACATGACATTGTGAAATACTAAATTTGTAAATTTAAAACGTTTTGGGGTGCAGCTGGACTTACTTTCAATTCAATTCATTGGTCTTTGACTTCCTAAAACTGTGCATTTTCCTGTGTAATATGATTGAGTCCTTTATGCATTAACTTTAGTATACATGGAAGAATGATGTGATTTCCCTATTATTTATTCCACTTAAGAACATTTGACTTTATCAAAGGTGTCTGTTCTATGCTTAAGTTGCAGTCCCAAAAAGCCTCAAACATTTCACATTCAAACTGAAATGGGATGCTAGACTATTATTCCAAATTACATAAAAGCAGAGTACTTGAGAGCCCAGAATGTCATTTACAGAGGTATCATTATAGCAACATGACCAGAGGCAATGCCTTTAAATTAGGAGTCTCCAGTTGGCATGTTGAGTGGGATTCTGAAGAGCTGTCTTTTAATGTCTATCCGTTAAGTTTCAGCCATTGTCTTTTTGATTAAGTCTTCCAAAAGGTTTCTTTGTTTTAAGATAATTTCTGGTTTTATCTGTTTCCCAATGGGTGGACAGTATTCTTTCTCTAGAATGTAAAGACTTGCTGTAAAACCACACTGTGACTTTAGCAGTTTCTGCTTAAAGCCTCAAACCCTCTCTGATAAATTCTGAGTTTCTTGAAAGGCTTCTGGAGTCTGAAGCCTTGCACTACATTTAGTTTATGAATCGCCATTAATGGGAAGTAGCAACACTGAAGACATCTGTGTTTCAATCTCCTCTTTAATAGACTATGTCACTTTTGTCAGTAGTACTCTGAACCAATAAAGAGCAACAGAGACATTTCATTGAACATTTCAGCCAGCTGGATTATGCCTTAATTTGAGCCATTGTATAAGTATGTATATTAAGAAAACAATCTTGTGTTTAAATAATGAACTTAACAAATAGCAAGAAAAGAGACTGACTTGAAGTTCTGTGATTGTTGGCCTTGATTTTCTTTCAGTCATAATGTCATTTGGAATAACCTTTTGTTATATACTTAAAAGCCAGGTAGCTTTCTGATGATGAAGCATTAAGTTTTATCATCTACTTGAAAGTGTGTTTTAACATTTGTTCTCCTATGTTGTGGGCTAGGAAACAGTTTCTTTACATAGCTTTAAGGACTGTTTGTCGTTGTGGGGATAAAAGCTATAAATTTTGGGTAAAAACTTTATGTGGGAATTGTAAAGGGATCCTATGGGTAAAATAGGGTAGTCTTGCAACGCCCATACCTTTGCCAACAGTGTGATCAGAAATTTAGAAATGACACAATATTTCAGTCTTGGCAATGAATATTAGACAAACAGTGGACAAAATCTAATGGTCAGCCTGATGAGAACCATGGGGGACAGGGACAATATGTGTTAGAAAAAAGAGACCATTTTGAGTTGGCTCCCTTGAGGTATTTTCTAATCACTCTAGTTCATTATATTAAAGGAGTAAAATCTACCAGAATTATTAAGCAGTTTTGTGGAAAGCAAGTAATATTTGCAAACTTTCAGGACATTACTGAGGAGTGGAATAGGGAAATTGGGAGAGGCCTGAAGTATCAGGAATCAAAATAAATTTAAAGAGACCTCTTAAATGCCACCATAAGGAGCTGAGCAGGGAAAGAAATCATAATAACAAGTTGCCAGGAACTCCTGAAGAATACCACTGCTGCCGAGAAGCAAGTATACCTCGTTGCTCCTTGCAAAGGAGTAGACGAAGGAGGCAGAGGGGTAAAAGTGTGGAGGGTAATAATGCTGGGCCTGATGAGAAGAGCTGTGTTCGCTCCCATGGTGATGAGAGGTGGAACGAAATTTGAATGTGAAACGGGTTTGGCTTATTTCCGTTTGGATAATTGGCATACAGGGAAATAATCCTCATCAATCTTATGAATGGATCCTTGCGAGATGGAAGGATTCTCATATAATTAGACGAAACATTACAGCAGGCCCTCCCAGCTTCGTTGCCTCACTCTGTGACTTAGTACACATACAACCATGTTTGCACCAGATCCCCTATTATCTATGTCCAGGAAAAGGGTATTGCAGTAGTCCCAATTAATATTATTGTTGATATTGTTACCATTGCTTCCTCCTGGACTCCTCCACACAGGGATAAGTTTTTGAGGACTAATTGGACACAAAAGGATTGTACCACGCCCCCATCTGAAACCAAATAGAAACTGTACAGCTGAAAGTGTTGTGACAGTAACATTACAAACTATCTGAAGTAAAGAATGTTTTTTTCTGGAGCTGCCAAGGAAGCTTTTTCAAGATTTGATAAGCAAATTAAGAGTATAAAAAGAAAAGGGGGGAATTTGTTATAGGTGAATCAGGAATTTAATTTGCTGATCAAATGTAAATGTATGTGGCTGGGTGTTAAGCTGCAATGTTTGTTAAATGTTGGTAGTTATGTTCTGTTATGTAATGGTTAATGTTGGAAGTTATACCTTGTTATTTAATGCTAAAAGCTGACGGCCATATCAGGTAGATAGAACTATAAGTTATATATCATCTTGATTGACTGTGCAAGTCCTGGAGAGTAGCCACAACAATGCAGAGAATGGAATTTTCCGAGAGAGAGGCAGACCCCCCCCTCCAAAACGGCGGGAAAAGGGATGGAATTTTCCGAGAGAGGGGTGGATCTCCCAAAAACGGCGGGAAAAGGATGGAATTTTCCAAGAGGGGTGGACCCCCCGAACGGCGGGAGAAAGAACTGTATAAAAGGGACCCTCGCACAGAGCCGCATGCATGCCGTTGGCAGAGCACAGGCTCTCCGGTCGCCCAGCGCTGGATCTCGGCCGCCCAGCGCTGTTTGCTCACCTACCTCAAATAAAGTGATTAATTTCTAAATCCTTTTCCTGGCTGCTTATTGCCGATTACAGCAACAACGCAGAGGATGGAATTTTCCGAGAGAGGGGTGGACGCCCCCGAAACGGCGGGAAAAGGATGAAGGGGTGGACCTCTGGAATGGCGGGAAAAAGAACTGTATAAAAAGGACCCTGCACGGAGCTGCTGGCACGCTGTTGGTAGAACACAGACTCCCAGGTTGCCCAGCGCTGTTTGCTCATTTATCTCAAATAAATTACTTAAATTCTGAATTCTTTTTCTGGCTGATTATTGCCGATTACAGGTAAGTTTTCTATACCAGTTGTTGGTGCGGCAGGGAAATGAGATGTTATGCCCTTTTTCCAGCTCCTTAGGATAGGGCTGGGAAAACGGACCTTGCTATACGTACCTGAATGCCCGTTGCCGCTTTTGGGAGTGAGAACAGGAGGCTGAAATGGTGGGCTTGGGCTCACTGACACCAACCCCCACCCCCTTCGTTGGCTGGCCCAACCCTGGATCTGCAGCGTGTTTGAGCCACGGGGTGGTGTGCGGAACCAGCCCTCAGGCTGGAATATGTGTCAAAGCTCCATTGTAACCCCTCTCGTTTGCATCCCAAAAGGCCTTCCTGAGACAACTGAGACACCGATAAGGACCTGAGGAGTGGAGGGGGTGGAGGCCCACTTCAGCTGCTCAGTCTTCCCACGGCAAAATGGATACAGGTATTTGTTGGCATTAGTAGATACCTTCTCAGGTTGGCCTGAGGCTTTTCCATGTCGAACCAATCAAGCAAAGGAAGTAAGTCAAATTGTATTAAAAAAGAATAAAAATCACTCCTAGGTTTGGAGTGCCAGACGTGATCTCCTCTGATAGGGCTCCACACTTTGTGTTACAAGTGGTTCGGCAGGTTACTAAATTATTAGAAATTAATTGGAAATTGCATACAGCTTACCACCTGCAAACAAGTGGGCAAGTGGAAAAGATGAATAATTTGATAAAGACACAACTAAGTAAAATCTGTCAGGAAATACATTTAGGGTGGGATCAAGCCCTCCCTATTGCATTATTAAGGCTCTGACTAAATACCAGGGACAGGATCTCACTCAGGTGGTTGAAATTAATATACAAGAATATCTGATTGCATTAGTGAAACACAAGAAGTAAATAGACGGGTAATGTCTACCAGAACGTGGGGTTTGGATTCCCTGGTGCATTTATTTAAACTTAGGGATTTGGTTTATGTTAAAAACATTTCAGGTGACCCTCTCAAAGAGAAGGGGAGCGGCCCCCTGGATCCACTATTCAAGAATCAAGAAGGCTCCTGGCAGAGCTAACCTCAGGTTTATGGGAGCATTCATTCCTAGTCGGCCCTTGAGAAGCAAATGGCCTTGTAAAGACAACACTGGGACATCTGTACTAAAAGTGGTAAATTGACAGGATCGGTCCCACTTCACCACAGAAACAGGGTCTGGGAAGCTTTTGCAGCCTGCAGGACAACCGATTTCTAGATATTTATTTTCTTTTTAAGAGCAGTCAGCAAGGAGGCTGACTGATACGGCTGGGGGGGGAGGGAACCTACATTCATCCCATACCGATCAATGTCAATGTGATGCCGGCATCAGTAATAGATGTCCAGAGCCTAAGGAAGGGGTTCAGGTCAGCAGGGGAGCACCTGGAGTGTGGCATAATGAAATCCCAGCCCCTCCAGCTAATCAGGTAACTTCACTGGAGGCCCAGCTTAAATGCCTCTATACAAATGCACAGCAGCATGGGGAATAAACAGGAGGAGTTAGAGATGAGTGTGAGCCTGCAGGGCTATGAGGGCTGGTGAGGGGTGCTAAGCTCAAGGGCAGCCTTGGTTGTAGTGACCATGAAATGGTGGAGTTCAAGATCCTTAGGGCAGCAAGGAGGGCTCACAGTAAGCTTACTACCTTTGACTTCAGGAGGGCAGATTTCAGCCTCTTCGGGGATCTGCTTGAGAGAGTGTCTTGGGATAACATCCTGGAGGGAAGAGAGAGCTGGCTGATATTTAAGGATCACCTTCTCCAGGCCCAAGAGCAGTGCATCCCAACTAAGACAAAGTCAGGTAAAAACTCCAGGAGGCTGGTGTGGATGAGCAAGCAGGTCCTAGAAAAGCTCAAATTGAAGAAAGAAGCATACAGAGGGTGGAAGCTAGGCCAGGTACCTTGGGAGGATTACAGAGAGGTTGTCCGAGCAGCTAGGGATCAGGTGAGGAGAGCCAAATCCCTGCTAGATATAAATCTCACGAGGGGCGTTAAGAGCAATAAGAAAAGCTTCTATAGGTATGTTGGGGAGAAAAGGACGACCAAGGAAAATGTAGGGCTTCTCCTGAAGGAAATGGGTGAGCTAGCTACGCAGGTTATTGAGAAGGCTGAGGTCCTCAATGACTTCTTTGCTTCAGTCTTCTCTGGCAAGTGCTCCAGCTTCATCACAAAGGCCACAGCAGGTGAAAGCAGGGACTGGGAGAAGGAGGTATCCCCCACTGTAGGAGAAGAACAGGTTCGTGACCATCTAAAGAACCTGAAGGTGCACAAGTCTATGGGACCTGATGGGGTTCATCCACAGGTCCTGAGGGAGCTGGCGGATGCAGTTGCTAAGCCCCTGTCCATCATATTTAAGAGGTCATGGCGGTCTGGTGAGGTTCCCACTGATTGGAAAAAAGGCAACATAGCCCCTGTTTTTAAAAAGGGGAAAAAGGAAGACCCGGGCAACTACAGGCCGGTCAGTCTCACCTCTGTGCCTGGCAAGATCATGGAGCAGATCCTCCTGGGAAATCTGCTAGGGCACATGGAAAATAAGGAGGTGATTGGTGACAGCCAACATGGCTTCACTGAGGGCAAATCGTGCCTGACTAATTGGGTGGCCTTCTATGACAAGGCTACAGAGGTGGTGAATAGTGGCAGAGCAACTGACGTCATCTACCTGGATTCGTGCAAGGCGTTTGACACTGTCCCACATGACATCCTGGTCTCCAAACTGACAAGGCATGGATTTGACAGATGGACCACTCGATGGAAAAGAAATTGGCTGGATGGCCGCACCCAGTGAGTTGTGGTCAACGGCTCGGTGTCCAAGTGGAGGCGAGTGACGAGTGGTGTTCTTCAGGGGGCAGTATTGGGACCAGTGCTGTTTAACATCTTTGTTGGAGATATGGACAGTGGGATCGAGTGTATCCTTAGCAGGTTAGCTGACGATACCAAGCTGTGTGGTGTGGTTGACACTCTAGAAGGAAGGGACGCCATCCAGAGGGACCTTGATAGGCTGGAGAGGTGGGTTTGTGCAAACTGTATGAAGTTCAACAAGGCCAAGTGCAAGGTCCTGCACCTGGGTTGGCACAAGCCCAGGCACAAGTACAGGCTGGGGGGAGAACGGCTAGAGAGCAGTCCTAAGGAGAAGGACTTAGGGGCGGTAGCAGATGAGAAGCTCGACATGAGCTGCCAGTGTGCGCTCACAGCCCAGAGGGCCAACCACATCCTGGGCTGCATCAAAAGAAGTGTGGCCGGCAGGGCCAGGGAGGTGATTCTACTCTGCTCTGGCGAGAACGCTCCTGGAATACTGTGTACAGCTCTGGTGCCCTCAGCACAAGAAAGATATAGACCTGTTGGAGGGGGTCCAGAGAAGGGCCACCAA
The DNA here is from genome assembly GCF_020740795.1 of Apus apus. Taxonomy (NCBI): domain Eukaryota; kingdom Metazoa; phylum Chordata; class Aves; order Apodiformes; family Apodidae; genus Apus; species Apus apus. The sequence goes on along the minus strand of NC_067311.1, from coordinate 5,997,461 downwards.
GATGATCAAAGGCCTGGAGCACCTCTGCTACAAAGACAGGCTGAGAGACTTGGAGCTGTTCAGCCTAGAGAAGAGAAGGCTCCGGGGAGACCTTATAGCGGCCTTCCAGTACTTGAAGGGGGCCTACAGGAAAGCTGGGGAGGGGCTTTTCATTAGAGAAGATAGCGATAGGACAAGGGGTAATGGTTTTAAACTGAGAGAGGGGAGATTTAGGATAGATATTAGGAAGAAATTCTTCATTACAAGGGTGGTGAGGTACTGGAATAGGTGACCCAGGGAGGTTGTTGATGTCCCCCCCCTTGTTCTCATGGGGGACTTCAACTTACCAGATGTCTGCTGGAAGTACAACACAGCAGAAAGGGGCCAATCCAGGAGGCTTCTGGAATGTATGGAAGAGAACTTCCTGCTACAGCAGGTAAGTGAACCCACCAGGGGTAGTGCCATGCTGGACCTACTGTTTACAAACAGGGAAGGGCTGGCGGAAGATGTAGTGGTTGGAGGTCGTCTTGGGTGCAGCGACCATGATATGATGGGCTTTTCCATATGTGGTGACGTTAGGAGGGTCGTCAGCAAAACCTCTACCTTGGACTTCCAGAGGGCTGACTTTGGTCTCTTCAGGACGCTGGTTGGGAGAGTCCTTTGGGAAGCAGCCCTCAAAAACAAAGGAGCCCAGGAAGGCTGGGCTTACTTTAAGAATGAAATGATGAAGGCGCAGGGGCAGGCTGTCCCTATGTGCCGAAAAAGGAGCCGGCGGGGAAGAAGACCGGCCTGGTTGAGCGAGGAACTATTACAAGAACTCAGAAATAAAAAAAGAGTGTACCGACTTTGGAAAAAGGGGCAGGTGAATCAGGAAGTATTCAAGGATATTGTAAGGGCACGTAGAAAGAGAATTAGAGATGCAAAAGCTCAGCTAGAACTTAAACTAGCCATCTCTGTAAAGGATAATAAAAAAAGCTTTTATAAATACATTAATAACAAAAGGAGGGTCAGGGAAAATCTTCATTCTTTATTGGATGAGGGGGGGAACTTAGTAACGGAGGACAAGGAAAAGGCTGAGGTACTTAACACCTTCTTTGCCTCAGTCTTTAACAAAAAGAATAGCTACCCTCAGGACAACTGGGCTCCTGAGTCGGTAGACAGGCATGGGGAGCAGAATCCCAGGAGGAAGTAGTTAGGGACCTGTTGTGCCACTTAGATCCCAACAAGTCCATGGGTCCGGATGGGATTCATCCTAGGGTGCTGAGGGAGCTGGGGTTGTTTAGCCTGGAGAAGAGGAGACTCAAGGGGGACCTTATCACTCTCTACAACTACCTGAAGGGAGGTTGTAGTCAGGTGGGGACTGGGCTCTTTTTCCAGGCAACGAGCACCAAGACAAGAGGGCACGGTCTCAAGCTGCTCCAGGGGAGGTTTAGGTTGGATATTAGGAAGTACTTCCTCACGGAGAGGGTGATTAGACATTGGAACGCGCTTCCCAGGGAAGTGGTGGAAGCACCGTCCCTGGATGTGTTCAAGGAAAGGCTGGATGTGGTGCTTAGTGCCATGGTCTAGCCAATGTGGTGGTGTTAGGGCATAGGACTTGATGATCTTAAAGGTCTTTTCCAGCCTTGGTGATTCTGTGTGGGTGATTCTGTGAAGGGCAGGTTGGATGAGGTTTTGTGCAACCTGGTCTAGTGGTAGGAGTCCCTGCTTATAGCAGGGGGGTTAGAAATAGATATATATATATACACATGGGATAAGATGAAGATGCCTCCCAGTGGCTGTCTTAGATGCTGTCGCGAGCCGATATTGGGGGGCTACCGGCTGCCAGGATGCTTTCGCAACTTGCCCCCCCCCCCCCCGATGTGGAGGGGTTTTTGAATAAGACCGAGGGCTCACATGTGGCGCTCACCTCTCACAGAGGAATGGCCACTGCGGGACCGTATTTTAGAGTGGTAATTAGAGTGCACACCCCCACCACACTCACAAATTGCTTCTAAGACCAATGTTTACTACACGAATTAATCGGTTTATTAAGGGTTAACACAAACTGAGGGATGATGTTTAGGGAAGATGTAAATGTAAATGGCTATCAGGGACATATAGGTATATACACAGTAAGAAAGTGTCCTTTAGGGAGGTAATGCAAAAGGTACTGTGCTTTTAAGGCGTCTCTCCGAGAGAGGGTTGAGGACCAAAGGGATGAGGGAGGAAGCCCGACGTCAGTCCTCCTTGAGAGGTCGAGCTGTGTGTGCGAGTATGAGGAGAGGAGTGTGTGTGTGCGTGTGTGGTGATGTTACCTTCCGGCGGCTTGTCCCCGACGGCTCCTTTCCTAGAGGCAGCGGCGGTTGGTGGCGCCCCTTTTCGCCAGGCAGCGACGGCAGGGTCCGAAGTCCGTGGTGTCGGAGGGGCAGCCTCTCGCGGCTCGGCAGCGGGTGCAGCGGCTGTTTGTTTCCCCGGCAACCGGCAGCAAAACGGGGGGGGGGGGCACCGGCCCCGACCCCAGGGGTCAGGACCCCAGCACGCTCACCGCTTAGGCCCAGGCTCGACCCGGGGCGGGCAGGCAGGTAAGCAGGCAGGCGGAGTCCCAGCACCAGTATCCGCAGCAAGGGGGGGTGTCCCACGCAGAAAGCGTCCGAACAGGCCTGGGGGGGCCACCTACTGCCCTCGCCGCCTTTTATACCCCCGTGACCCACCTGTCCAGCCAGTGTCACTGTCCAGAGCCAATTAGCATCCATGAGCCCCAAATTAGGGTGGTGACAATCAGGGGCAAAGTATGACTTGTCGCCCATCCTTTCTGTCCCGTACCACATCTGTTGTTTTGGTTTCAGTTGTCCTTGAGAAGCAAGTCTGTTTCAGTCCGTTAGCTGGGAATAATCAGCAGAAGGCCTTCGCTGGCTTAAAAGGCATTTTGTTTAGACTTATGTGGGGAAGAACAGCTTCCCACAGGTGCCCCAGTAACATAGTGGTCAAGGGCAATGAAGGATTGCCCTGCGTCCTCATGCCCATCGGCCTCTTTTAATAGCTGTTAAAGAAAGGTGAAGTTTGCCGTCTCCCTGCCATGCGGTTTTGGTTTGGGTCCGGCTGGGACGGAGTTAACTTTCTCCATAGCAGCCCTCATAGTGCTGTGCTTTGTAGTTGTAGCTAGAAGGGTGTTGAAGACACACCAGTGTTTTAGCTACTGCTGAGCAGTGCTCCCACAGCTTGGAGGCTCTCTCTCCAACCACCCCACCCCCAAAGTCCAGGAAGCTGGGGGCAGGCAAGAGGGTGGAAGGGGACAGAACCAGGACAGCTGACCCAAATTGACAAAAGAGATAGTCCACTGTGCTATGGAAGCACCACAGCTGCCATTCAGACCACCTGCTTTCTCCTACCTGCAGCAGGAAGCTGGGCCTACCTCGGTTTCCCCTTGTGAGTCAATTGCTCTTTGTCTCTCAGTCTCACACTCTCTGTCTCTCAGCTTCACTGCCCTTAGCCTGGAGCTGGAGAGTTTCCACGGAAAGCAAAGAGCATAGTAAACTCTGAGCTGGTATCAATCTCCAAAGCACCAATAGAAGGCCAAGTTGATATCTGTGGTGCCAGCTGCTCTCCTGTGTTGAAGAACACAGAGCCCAGCTTGGCTCCAGCGAGGCCAAACAGAAACCAAAAAAAGAAGGGAGAGATAGATAAACACAAGAATTTGCTTAATGAGGGAAAAGGCTTTCTTGGTTTTTCCTTTGTTTCCCCTTTTGTTCTCCAGTAGAGGATTTTTGAGGTATGGCTAACCAGTTAAGTGGCAGCAGCCAATCCCTTTATTCTATAAAAGCCTAGTCCCGTCTTTGGTCGGGGAGATTCCTGTACATTTTTCTTAGAAGGAGTACTGCATCTTCTCCCCTCCAGTGGGGACGCCTGCTCAAGCAGTTACTCCTCGAGAGGTTGAGAGAAAGGGACACCTGGCCGTAGCCAAAGAAAGGGTAAGGAGTATCAAATCCCTATCTATGCGTTCTTAATCGCATCTTCTTCGCTAATTTTAAACATTTAAGACAGTTTTGAGTTTTAAGCTTTGGAACTTTAAGACGTTAGGATCCTTGTAAACATAAAAGACTGCAGTCAGTGTATTATCACATTGCCTATAGGTATTACTTCAATCATTGTTCTAGATCTAGCATACGACCTATTCACGAGGAAGTTGCTAGCGCTCAAACAATTAGCCTTTGTGTAATAGTTGACTATTTGGTTGTGTATTTTATTGTTAAGGTACCTTCTTGTCTTGTTATCCTAATACCCTGTTTTGCTACCCTAATATCCCAACGCTCATGTCATCCGATGTATGCCTTTATAGTCTCATCTTTGGGATCCTTTGCGATTTACAATGAATCTTGGTTCTGTACATACACATCTCGTCTGCTCTCTTGCCCCGTACGGGACACTACCATAGCCCTCCTTGCCAGAAAAGGGATTATCAACAGGGCCTTATCGCACAGCCATTGATAAAGTGCTCCAACAGGACTTGGATGCTTCCAGCACATTGCGCTGTGCCAAAACCACCCTTGCACGGCACGCCGAGTAGCGTCACATACAGTAGTTTCCAAGGTTTTAGCAGCAGCCTACACACCGGCTTTACGTACGTTTGCGTACCACTCACGAAAAGCTCAGAGTTTGCTTCCTACAAGATGCAGGAGACTGCTAAGCGGCTCCAGCATCACGCTTCCAATGACTGGGCAAATCTGTTAACACCGTTAACAGACTGAAACATGCCACATACTTACACTCCAGGGAGGCACCAGTTTAACTTGCAGAACTATTTCCCTCAGTAAGACACGCCAAGACAGAGATGATATCCCCATGATAAATCTTTATTGTGCAACTGCCGCTCAAAGCTTTCATTACCTTCCACAGACACGCCACACACACACACAAACAATCAGACATCAACAGTGGCTAGACTGACGGGCAACAGACAAAATCCATTCGGTGGCCGTTTGTACACGTGCAGCAACTCTCGCGGTGCTAAAATCTTAGCCAGGCGGCCAGCCCAACAGACGGCCACCCAGAATACGTAGATGTTGGCGATAGACAGACTGCCCACCCTCAGGCCCTTCATCCACAACCGTCCGGAATCCATCGGTCAGGCCCAGGCGAGCAGCACGCTTCTTGCCAACAATCTTGAAAGGCCCAAGAAGCTGGAGAAGGAAGCACAAAACCATAAATAAAAAATAATATAAACCAAAAAGCCACACACAAAGAGGGGAGAGGGCAGGAAGGGAAGGAATGGGAGCAGGGAACCACCCGGAGAAACCAGTTAGCCAATTCCTAGCAATTCAACCACTGCGCTTCAAATTACCGTCCGTCCGCCTGCAACCGACGTTTTCCAAGCAAAGCTACAAAGACCGATCATGCACACTACTATAGAGAAAAAAAGAGCTATGCAATTTTTTTCCAAGCTAGATGCTAACGGACTACAAAACAGCCAGAGAAGCTAAGTTTGTCTCTGGGTTAAAGCCCCCATCGTATCTTCAGGCAACGTAAGCAACTCTGGCAGGGCTTTGCCCTTCCTCACCCCTGACCTGCCAAAAACCCCAAGCCCTCTTCTCCGTATTGCAACAACTACTACTACTCTTACTCTAAAACCACGACAACAGGCATCGGACTGGGCTCCAAAACAACACCGCATTTTGCACCTGAAGTACGTACCCATTGCTTTATATCACTGCTTTGAGTCAAAAAGCTCAAGTCCGTTACAAGCTAGAGGCAACGGGTTATAGCGCCAGAAAACCCAAAATAGCCTACTGTGCCCTATCAAGAGGAAAAGGGGGGGTGGGAAAGAGTCTAGTAAATTAGCAAGTAATTACAGGTAGAGTTTAGCGTACAGAAAGCTTCACAGTACTTACAGATTCACCAGAATCTTCCGCTTCCGATAACCTGATAATTGGCTCCTTAGGCATGACTAGGAAACGCGTCGGAGCTTGGGGTGAAAGACCACGGAAGGCAAGGCACTGGAGGAAGAGCAAACAGTTAAAACGTAATTAGCTTCAGAGAAAGGTAACTCAAGCAAATCAATATGCCCCGCTGAACTCGTACAGCAGCAGATTACCAGACGCCCTCAAGGCAAGCCCAAACGATGACTTTTCTTACGCGATATGAATACTTTCTACACGCAGAACACAACACATTTACAGAGCCCCCTCCAGAAGTGGGATTCAGCACGCAAGATGATGGGGGCAAGGAGACGGGCCAGTACTTCAGATTAGCGACCCCCAGTAGGTTTTCATTTGAGTTGGTCATTTCTTAAGCGGTTTCTCTGTTCAACGCGGTCCACGCAGAGGCAGGAGAGGAGACAAACGGCCTAACTGAACCGGCAAAGAATTTAGCAAAGGGGAAGATCAGCGGCCATTCGTTTCCCACGGTACAGGGAGCTCAAGTATCGAACAAAAGCATCATCACAGGAAGCCGGCACGTGCCTAGTAAAAGTCCGTCTTCTACGTCACACGTAAACCCTACCTTCAAAAGCAGAAGACCTCCCCAACTGTTAGCCTTCAGCATTTTAATTTAAAAATTATACAGGATACTAACCGAAAGTTAACAGCGTGTAGGTAACGGCCGACCTTCCCTCCCCCAGTCTAAGCAGCTCACTCTAGTTCCTAGCACACTGTGGTGCGCCAGCATCCGTGAACCTCGCAAGCATGCTGGTATCACGGTCCCACTTCACCACAGAAACAGGGGCTGGGAACCTTTTGCAGCCTGCAGGATAACCCGTTTCTAGGTTTATCTTTTTTAAGAACAATATAGCAAAAGCTGTAACCCTTTGCTTTAATAATTCAGTGTGGGGGCTCAGAACCAAAGCCCAGCACAGCAGAGCTGTGAAATCTCTATGACACTATCACGAGGCACATCAAGACCTACATTTCTCCTATGCAGAGCCAACTCGTTACGGTCACTCCTCAGACGTTCGCCGTTTACCTACCTACCTACCTACCTAGGTATGTACATACACCTGGAATCCCCGAGGAGATTGACTGCGTGTGCTTCTTCTAAGATTTCGAGACTATCACCCTACACGAGGCAGGACCACTCCCACCCCCCGGCAGCAAACTTTGCACGACTTGCAGTGCCAAAGAGATATCACGCGGCAAACGTCTGCGGCTGCCACCAAGTGCGTTGCCGTCAGAGGCCCTCCTCTACGCGCGCGCACGACACGGCGGGGCTTGGGAACAGAGGCGAGCCGGACAGCACCAGCAACCCACTACGCGCCGCGGCAGGCGGAGACGGAGTGGGGGAGCACCGAAAAAGCGCGATGTTTTAGGGATGGTGCAGTAGAGAGCGCCACAACCCAGAGAGGCCCCGTCCGTTGCCCGCCCGCCCTGGCTCCCGCGGCAACGCCGCCACCCGCCCTGCCGGGCACGCGCAACGGGTCCTCGGCTCAGGGCGCCTGCTGAGCGCGGGGGGAGGGGGAGAGGAAGGGAAGAGGAACCGCGCACAGAGCAAAGCCGCGGCTACCTCCTCGTCCTCGTAGATGACGCTGGCGGGGAAGCGCCTTGCCGATGATCTTTCCGAAGGCAGTAGTGGCGCCACCCGGCCGGGCAGCCCGCGCCCCAGGAATCTCGTCAGCCACGCCGACGCCCGTCCTCGCCCCCGCGCTTCCTCCCCTCGGCCAGGCCCTCCGCGGCGCCCCTTGGGCCGCCGGCCGATCCCGCGTCTCGATTGGCTGTCTCGCCTGTCGTTTCCGCTTGTCCCCGCCCCCTTGGCGGTTCCGCCCCCGTCGACCCGGTGCTAATGACACCTATAGAGCCTTTTATGTTGATTTCGATAAAAGTGTTGAATAGAAGTGTTAAAGTAGAACTAGGCCTTTTTGGAAACTTACTGAAGTGAATCTTTCTCATAAGATTAGACTATTGCTTATAGAATTATAAAGGCGACTAGCACATAAGGAGTAAGCAGGATGGCATTGTTTAGCTTAGATAAGGCTTGGAATGTGAGGGTATTGTGTGAGAGAATGTTTAAACAGGAGCTTGCTGAGAAAGCAGAAACGTTGTGCAGACCTCGGCAGATAAACCAGATTCGACTGACTTTAAGGAAAGGAACGCCAGAGGTGAAAAGTGCACAGCGAGGAAGACATACAAGCCTTCATCTCAAAGACCCCCGCCCGCGACCCCCAGGAGACACTGCGCAGACGCAGCAAGGAGGAGTTCGGGGTGGCAACTATGATAACGATTTCCAGGAACTAATTGTAATAACCCCTCCCTATCCCCGGACACCTAATGTATATGCAACAGCATGGATGAATATGTATTCTTTGTGGCATATAACGAGCTTGCCAAGAGCCCTAGGGTGTGCACGTTTGTGGAGGAGCGATCCCCCGTGCACCCAGCGCTGAATAAACATACCTTCTTTATAACCTTATAGGTTGTAAGGCCGTTATTCCGCACGTCAATACTCACTAACAAGCAGGGTCTGGTTGAAGCAGTGAAGGCTGAGGGCAGCCTTGGCTGCAGCAACCATGAGATGGTGAAATTCAGGATCTTGTAGAAACAGAATACCAAGCATGATTATGACCCTGGACCTCAGCAGGACCAACTTTGGCCTTTTCAAGCAATTTCTAGGGGAAATCCCATGGGACAGAGTACTAGAAGGTAAAGGGGCCTGAGATAGTTAACATTCAACAACCACTTATTCCAAGCTCAAGATCAGAGCATCCCAACAGGTAGAAAATCAAGAAAGGGAGCTGCAATTGAGGCCAAGGACAACAGAAAGGGCTTCTTCAAATACATTGCAGACAAAACTAACACTAGAGGAAATATAGGCCCACGGCTGAATGAGGTGGGTGCCCTGGTGACAGAGGATACAAAGAAGGCGGAGTTACTGAATACTTTCTTTGTCTCTGTCTTTATTGCTGGAGCCCCAGGCTCCTGAGTCTCCAGAAGAAGTCAGAATAAAGGAGGAGTTTGCCTTGGTTGATAAGGACTGGGTTACGGATCAATTAAGCAATCTAGACATCCATAAATCCATGAGTCCCGATGGGATGCACCCGCAGGTGCTGAGGGAGCTGGCGGAAGTCATTGCTAGGCCACTCTCCATCATCTTTGGTAAGTTGCGGGGAACAGGAGAGATGCCTGAGGACTGGAGGAAAGCTAATGTCACTCCAGTCTTCAGAAAGGGTAAGAAAGAGGACCCAGGTAACTATAGACAGGTCAGCCTCACCTCCATCCCTGGAAAGGTGATGGAACACCTTATCCTTGGTGCTGTCTCTAGGCATATCAAGGATAAGAGGGTCATTAGGAGCAGTCAACATGGATTTACCAAGGGGAAGTCATGTTTAACCAACCTGATAGCCTTTTATGAGGACATAACGAGGTGGATAGATGATGGTAGTGCCAGTGGATGTGGTTTATCTTGATTTCAGTAAATCATTTGACTTTGTCTCCCACAGCATCCTCACAGCTAAACTGTGGAATTGTGGTCAGGATGATCGGGTAGTGAGGTGGACTGTGAACTGGTTGAAGAAAAGAAGTCAGAGAGTTGTGGTCAATCGAACAGATTCTATTTGGAGGCCTGTATCTAGTGGAGTCCCTCAGGGGTCGGTACTGGGACTGATACTATTCAATGTTTTCATCAACGACCTGGATGAGGGAACAGAGTGTACCCTCAGCAAGTTTGCTGATGACACTAAACTGGGAGGAGTGGCTGACACACCAGAAGGCTGTGCTGCCATTCAGTGAGACCTAGATAGGCTGGAGAGTTGGGGCAGGGGGAGAAATTTAATGAAATACAAGGGCAAGTGCAGTGTCTTGCATCTGGGAAAGAACAACCCCTGTCCTGGCACACAGAAGGATGACCATGAGCCAGCAATGTGCCCTTGTGGCCAAGAAGGCCAATGGCATCCTGGGATGTATTAGAAGAAGTGTGGTTAATTGTGGTGGGTTAAGACACAGACTCCAGGGTGAGAAGCAATGGAATCGTTTATTTTGAGAAAATACCCACCACATATAAAGAATCTGCAACAATATTCAAAGGCTCTGAGGGAAAAAGGGAAAAGGCATGGAGCACGGCAGACAGTTCTACCACTTGAGTGGAACCTTCCACTGTAATTATTGATGATTGCCAGTCCTTACCTGTTTCTGGCTGCCAAATCACCACAGCCTTGTGTGATCACCCTGAGCCATCAACAAACATTGTATGGGCACTTTGCAGTCGTATCACAGATGCCAATAAATGAAGCTGCAAAGGCAGATCTGACAAAGAATGAAGCAACTTGTGCCATGGGAGAGAAAATTTAGAAATGTTTAAATAATCAGCGAGGGCAGCTTGCAATGACAGTGATTCATGTAAAAATGTGTCAAAGACCTCCTTAGTGAATGGGAAATAAATACAATCAGGATCCTTTCCTGACAGTTGCTGAATTCTCAACCTGCCTCAGGAAATCACATTGATGACCATGTCTGTCCTGGTTTGAGCCAGGATGAAGCCACTTTTCCTTTTACTGATTTTTTTTCCTTCAGTAAGTGTTTCAGCTTGGACTGATAACAAACGCTGGAATGTTTGTGTAACTACCGAGACTCCGAGGTCATGTCTTTGCCGGCTCAGGCACTACCGGGAGATCTATGACCCCCCCCGTAGGGGAGGCTGAATTAGACAGACAGCAAAACTGGCCAGATGTATTCCATTCCATATATCTACATAAGTTGTGAGTGGATGTAAGGGCCGTTTATGGTTTTATCCCGGGGAGAGATTGTGCTTAGAAATAGAATAGAAACAAATATTAGAGCTTACAGTCCCGGCAGGCTGCACGCAACAGAAACGAGCAGGCTGCACGTGGCGGCATCTGCAGCTTTAAGATGGTGGCGGCAGGCCGTAGCCGGGTCTAGCTGCAGGCATCTTCTTTTCTTCCCCGATAGAAGGAGGCAGAGAGCCTTTTGGGGAGATTTACAGTTCTTTTAGGATTTCTTGAGGCAGTGAGGCTAGCAGGTGCTGAGCTCACGGGTCCTGCTTTTATATGTACAGCTCTTTCAGATTTCCCCTTTTGGAGTCTCAAGTGGTGACCAAGCCACTGTAGCTGAGATCTGTGGCGCTTTCTCCTCTTCTTTCCGGCACCAATGGGTGCAGGTAGGTCGATAATGTCTGAAATGAAATGTAGTGTTGTTTTTGCATCTTAGTGTTAGAAGCATATTGTTGGGGTTCTGTTTTGTTTGGTGTTCTTTTTATATACCCTAGGGTTAGGAATATAATAGTTTAAGAGAGAAGTGAGGTATCTGCCCAATCCAATGACACCTAGGAGTGGTTTACAGTCCAAGAAACTGAGCTCCATCTGGGGGATCCGAACATGGAGAAGGATTTATGGCCCAAGATAAGACCGAACAAAGCCATTTCTATCTTGCTCCTCGGAGCAGGATGACACCAGTAAGTGTAGATCATTTTGATGATTGGGAAAACAGCCAAGGGGGCAAGAAAGGTCAGAATTATACCTTACAAGGTAAAAAGTAAACTGCTAGAATGGAATGTGTAAACAGGGGTGGGAAACTTATAGGATAATTTGAAGCGTCGGATAGGCTGTAAACCTTGAACTACCCAGCCAGTGGGGAAACAGGGGAGGGAACTTTGCGTCGGGAATAGGGAATATAAACTGTTATTCACCTTACTATGGGTGTGCCTACTTGTTTAGGTCACCCATTCTTGCAAGAATGTAAATAAACTGTGCTCCGCTGAAGGATCTGTGTGGGCCTGTTCATTGGCGCGACAAACATTTCTCACAATCAGTAGCAGGCAGACCAGCAACAACAACCCAAGCTAGGTAAGCAGTCCTTTTATAGCTCTTATTCCAGTCTCCAATTGGTGTATTTTCTGATCCATTTATTTGCATATAGTTTCGGCCAATCAGGTAGCTACTTTAGCTAGCTGCAGAGTCCAATCTGGGACTTAGCAGCAGTCTGTCCTTGACTTGTCCAGACTTGTCCGTGAGTTGTCCAGGCTTGTCCTTGACTGAGTGATGGACAGTTCCTGGTGCAGCCTTTTTGTCTCCTTTATGAGGTGAATAGTTCTTTATGAGAGATCCCCTTGGTGAGGGGTAAAACCCTCACACATAGATAACTATAATAATCCCACATGTGCACATTCACTCACACAAAGGGAAAGCCTCCCCCTCAGATACCCAGAATCACTTGCCCAATAGTGGCAAGGCTCACTCAAAGATATAGCTAAAAGAATTATAACTCACCAAAGATGAGGTCACTCAATCTCAAGAAGTTTCCTTAGGTAGCATCCCAACATAAGGGGTAGGCTTCTGCACAACCCCACTGCTCCCAGGGAAAACCCAACCAACTTCCTACCAGGGTACTCTGTATTTATGGACTGTCAGATCTGACTTGTGGTCATTCATTCATTCGTCTACCTGGACCAAGACACCCCATTGGCTGAGGACCCTGTTTGTCAACAGAAGGTCCCACCCCAGCAATCCTCAAATTGCCTGCCCAAAGCAGGTGCCACTCTCCTGGCAGTTCCACAGCCCAGCAAGGGGTAAGACCAGAAATCAGTCTCAGCCACCTAGTCTGACCCAACAAAGGTGGGCCCACCAGGGGTTCTTTTGCTGGCTCGAGAGCTTAACAGATAATATAACAAACCCCAGCGGCAGGGGGGGGGTGCATGAGTGCTCTGCCACAGAGGCTCAAACAAACCATTTCACAAGCCACTTTGATGGCGCTCTGACGGTGTCCTAGCTCTGGCCCTGTAGACAGTGCAGCACAGTGTGGCCCAGGTCAGCCCCCAACCAGCCTGCAGCCTGCTCCCCTTGCTGTCTGTGTCCAGGTGGGTTATCAACCCAGATGCACTCCATTGATGGCAGCTGAGGTCTGCTCTCCCAGCAGGCAGCTGGATATCGTGTCTGCCCAAGGTAGGTGTGGCAGTATACCTGGGGCCAGGAAGAGACATGAAACATATGGTCTTCTCCAGCCAGAGCTTGCGTGCTCCCCTCCAGCTCCGGCCCACCTGCTGCCTCAATGGGACCACAGAGATTTGTGCCGCTTCCCAGGCAAAACCCACTGTCTTGCATTTGCAAGCGCAGCAGCAGGTCTGGGGCTGGATACAAAAGGTCTTGTGGGTATGCTAGGTTTGGCCACTCATGTCTTAGTGAGTTGTTGCAGGCTTCCTCTGGGTGAAGGGGAGGCTGGAGAGGAAAGGAGGCAGTTTAAAAGCCGACATATCCAGGTCACTTGTCAGTCGTTCTGCTCTGTTGCACAGGTGAGGGATCTGGCTCCTGGGTGGCTGAGTGAAACATCCGGAGGTTGGGCAGGACCAGGGCCTCACCTGTCAAACGTGTCTGGGGCATGGAAAGACAGATGTCTTAAAACAGGGAAGAGCCATTGTGAGGGTAGTCATGCTGAAAGCAATCTGAATAAGTTAATTTCCAGAGTAGGGCCACCCTTTAACTTCTTGTACAGAAGTGGGAGGTAGAGGGAAGGAGGTCTGTGGTTTGGTGTTACTGGGATTGTTGGCTGCCAAGCGCTTGCAGGACAGTAAAAGGAGACGCACTCATGTGTGCTTCTAGACTCTGAACTTTAACAGTTTAGAGACATGGGGATTTTGGTGGTCCCTTCCCTTTCCCCTTCCCCTTCCCCTTCCCTCCTCATAGCTCATGCAGCATCTAGACCTGGCTTTGCATCAATATAGGTCCCGTGCAGCCCGCCGAAGTGTCTGCGGTCCCAGTGGGTGCACATAGCCAAAGGGCATCCGTGCCTGCTGTGCCGCTGACAGCAAGGCTGACATGCAGAATCAAACTTCACAACTTCAGGAAGGTTTATAAAATAGGTATGTTTATTGCGGCGCTGGGTGCAAGGGGGAATCACTCCTCCTAGCTTGCACACCCTGCATTGGTAAAGCTCTATTTTTATCTATCAGTTACATACATATTCATGAGGTCATGATACATATTCATTATTTCCCAGAATAGGTGTTGCTTATACTAATTATTTCCCTGAAATAATTTACATACGTCTCTGCCTAATTCCACATGCGCAGTGCCGTCTGGTGGTCATGGGCCGGGGTCTTTGGGATGAAGGCTCAAGGTCTTCCTCGCAGTTAACTTCTAACATAAGGCAGTTTAGCTGAGCTGGTAACAGCAAGTCCAGCTGCAGCTGGATTCTGCTTAGCCAAGGGAAACTTTTACACCACAGACAAGAGACTCCTACTCCCCTTATCTAAGGCATGCAGCACATCTCGGCTTTCTGTTGTCTGCTAAAAAGTCTTAACCCATATTTACCCAATTCAACCCTTCCTTTTCTTTCTCTTAGTGCAAATTCTTTTGCTCAAACAATGCCCTCCCCTTCAATGTTTTTGCAAAATACTTCCCACTTTTGACCTTCTGCTGAAGACGAATTTCTTCCACTCCTCATAACTAGTCCTTGTCTGCTTACACATGCACGTGAAACATTTCAGCATAACAAAAATTATTATACCCAATAACAATAAAATCATTAATCCTGCAATGAATTGCTTTAGCCACTTAAGATTAGGAAGCCATGAGGTTAGTTTGTCCCACAATTCTTCAAATCCATAAGAAGTGTCATCCTGACTTACTTGATGCAGGAGTTTTGTTTGCTCCCAGATTTCTGCTAAGTCTGTAGCAATCCTGCCACACATCTATACACATACAACTTGTGTTAAGCACTGTACAGACCCCTCCTTGTGATGCTAACAACATATCTAATGCCATGTGGTTTTGAAGTACAACTTGAGATAGACTAGAAACTTCAAGTTGTAAGGCTTGTATAGCATCTACAGTTTTCAATCTTTTCTATCACTGCTGAAATATTCACAAGGGTCTTTTCTAATTCACTTACTCCTAACCATGGGAGAAACCACCTAACAAAGCTATGAAATGCAGTGAGTCTGTCAGCAATAGCATTGGGGGCTCTTTTGGTTTGCTTAATAAAGATTCTTACCCATCCAGTTTGATTATGTATCTTATCAATAACGGTTATATTAGGGGCCAGAATTCCTGAGGTACATACTCCTTTTCATCCAAGGGGCAACATTTTAAAAGCACGCCTTCCACATATCCAATACCAGCCCACTTTGTGGTTTCTGGGGTGTTGGCCAGACAACTGGAGGGTTTGTGTTATTTTTCTTATATTTTTGTGGAATTCCCAGGTCAAATGTTGGAAGCCCATAACCTCTATAAGAACTGCACCCTTCTGTGATTCCAACTTCTGTAGTCATATCATTTTTACAATAAGGGCCTGTTATACTCACTTCTTGCCCTCTCGTGATAGTATCTAAATAACTCTGTATACATGTGAAATTATAGCCTCTAAGGACTTGTTCTACAGGGAGATTTTGTTGGAGGGACAAGTTAGCACTTTCCCATTCTGATTGAATAACTCCTTGGAATCCATGGCCCTTCTGTGTTTCAATGACTATGATGTCAGGTGCTTCAATGAGGTCATCTGGGATAGGAATTCCCACATATCCTAGTGGTTCTGAGAAATGCCTTGGTAATTTAGAACAAACCCAACAATCATTTCTGTGGACTATGTCTGTAATGTTTTGTACCATGGCCAGATGGAAATTTTGGTTCCAAGAGAGTTCTTGCAGAAACTGACTAGTGGCTGTTATAAATAAATCACCATATACTCATATTAAAATTATCCTAATTATCCATCATCCTTTTCCCATGATTGGTCCCAAAACAATTTAAACTTTCATTGTGGTTTCTTCTGGAGATGCAGCTTGAGAGGTCTTGTTGTCTCTGTGGTCCACAAGTCTCTCAGTGTCTTTTTCACCCTAGAGTAGTGGATCCAAGCTGCTTGTTCACTGATCTTGATCACAGCGTGGATTGTCAGCAAAACCTGGAAAGGACCTCCTTGTCAGATTGGATATTTGTGGGTTTAGGTAGAATCCCAAATACCTTTTCTAAGAAGCAAACCGTGTTTTCACCATTTGCCTTAGAAACAGCTTTGGCACAGGTCAATCCTGACACCACTTCCACAATCAAAATGATATATTGTGTTTCCTGATCTTCGGAAGGGACCGATGTAGTCCACCTGCCATGTGGACCACAAGGGTTTTCCTTCCCTGATATGCAGAGTGTCAGTTGTTAGGGGATGTTCCCCAAGTCTAATTTTGCAAAGATCACATGAGGAAATAACTGTTTTGCACTGCTCACGGGTGACAGGCCACCCACGGGCTTGTGCCTCTTTGTATAGGTCAAAGATTCCTGAATGGCCCCTCTTACAGTGAAGCCATTCAAGCAATGTTTTCCATTCCTGATTTTCTCCTTCTGTGATGGCTAATCGGATTTCCTTCACATCAATCCTAGCTAGTTATTCCACTTACTGGCTTCATCTTTTAGAGCAGCTTGGTGTGAAGGTACCCATCCTACATGAAAATTAGGATTCTTTTTGGCAATTTTCAGAATTTGTTGCCACTTCTCTTTATGCCAGACAGGCACCGTGTTAATTTCCCAATTATTACTTTCCCAGAAAGGAATCCATTCCACACAGCCCTTAAAAACCGCAAAGGAATCTGTGTAAATGTACACAGCGTCCTTGGAGGCTTTTTCTTTTAGGAAAACATTAAGAACAGAATGCAGTTCTCACACCTGGGCACTGCCCTTATCTTGGTTTATGATTTGTTCGCCTGTGGAAGGTTTAACTGCGGCAGATTTGAACAACCAAGTTTTCCCTTCTCTTCGGGATGAAGCATCTGTGAACCAAGCATTAACCATTTCACTTCTATATTTTGGGGCTTCTTTGATAGGACTGGGAACTTTCATTATCAAATCCTTTTCATTTGTAGATTCAATTTGTTCCTGGATTTTCAATTGTTTATCTGGGCCTTCTTCAAGTTGGAACAGTCCAGAATAGTACTCAATTTGACTATACCATTTTCTGATTGTACCCCTTTGGGATATTCCTTCTGGAGGGGCCTTTCCAGATAGTACTTGGTTAACTACCTTGAAAGGGCCTTGAAGAATTACTTTTTGTTTTTTAATGATCTTGCTGATTTCTTTTAGTGCTGTACACACTGTTAGCAATCCCTTTTCCAGAACAGAGTATCGTTTTTCTGAATCCTTCAATGACTGAGAGTAAAAGCCAATTGGTCGAGTACTCCCAGTAGGTCCCTGTTGCCAAAAATGATATGATAAGGCACTGGCTGCAAACCCCCACTCTATTATTATTGGATCCTCCGGGTGAAGGGGCCCCAGAGTTTGGTATGTCTGCGCCTCCAATAATAATAGTTCAAGGGCCTCATCATGAGACTGATCCCATTCCCAGTGACGATTCTTCTTTAATAGATCAAAAAGAGGATGTGCTATGATGGATAGGTCTGGGATATGCTTTCTCCAATACTGGAAGGTTCCTAGTATTCCTTGTAGTTCTTTCTTATTGGTGGGTGCCTTTATCTCTCCTAGGTAAGATAAAGTATCAGAGGGAATATTCCAGGTCCCCCCCTTCCACCTTATTCCCAGAAATTTTGCCTCTTGGGATGGGGGTTGCCTTTCCTCTTCAGGGATTTCTATTTGCATGCCTATTAAATGCTTAATTATGGCATCATAAGCTGCTTTTACCTCCTCCTCACTCTGGCCCCCTACCAGCACATCATCTATGTACTGATAGACTTTTACCTTGGAATTATTTCTGATTTCTGGAATGTTTTCCAGTTCACACGCAAGCGCGTGATGAGCTAGTGCGGGTGAGTGTTTATATCCCTGGGGCAACCTTGGGAAAGTGTACTGCACCCCGTCCCAAGTAAAGGCAAAATACTTTTGGTCCTCAGGATCAATAGGGATTTGGAAGAACATATCCTTTATGTCCAGGGAGGCCAGCACTGGGTGTGCTGCTTCCTGGATTTCTAGCACCAGATCAGCAATGTTAGGTACAGCAGCTGTGAGTGCATCTGTATTGGCATTCAGTTTCCTGTAGTTGACTGTCATTCTCCATTTACCATTGGGTTTTCTTACAGGCCAAATTGGGGAGTTAAATGGTGAATGACAGGGCACAATAATGCCCTTTTGTTTTAAATCAGAAATTACTTCTTTGATGCCTTCCTTAGCAGCGACAGGAATGGAATATTGTCTCACATTCGTGATCCTGCTTTGTGGCAGACGGGGAGCACGTTGTAGCAACCTCAGCTTTAGTGTGGGTGTGCCAAAATTCCAGTAGTGACTCTTGTCATCTCTCCACGCTCGGCCCACGAGAACATCCATTCCTAACAAATTGTAAGGAATGTCACCCACAGTCATTTCAGTCCGATTTGGTTCTTCTTCTCCTGGTAGATTTAAAGTGACTTTAGCTGTTTTTTGTAAAGCAGAGTTGCCGAATGCTCCACTTACATATATTGGCTTTTTAGCTGGTTTAATACCACATTGTTCAGCTACATCGGCTTTCAGCGTGGAAATTTGTGCTCCTGTGTCTACCACAAATGTTACAGGATAACGTCTTGGCCCAACAGCACAAGTAAGCTCCAAGTCCCCATTTTTGTTTTGAACTAATCGTAGTACATCCTGCCAATCTTTTGGAGGATTGGAAGCTTTAGGGCCTGATTGTTTGTCATTTTCCTGTTGATCATTTTCATTTCCTGTGTCAAGATTTTGTTTTTCCTCTCGCCCCCCCCCCCCCGTCTTTTTGTCTTTCTTTTTGATTTCTTTTTCTTGGCAGAAGGAGGGCTATTTAGTTTCCCGACTTGTTGGGTTTTTCTCTGGATCTCTCTCTTGAATTAGACCTTGAGCTGGGCTTTTTAGGCCATTTTTCTATTAGTGTTTTTAGATGATGGTAGGTATAATTCTGAGACAAAAGCTCAGATGGGATGCCCATATGTCTGGCTTCCTCCTTAAGCCTAGCGTAGGGCCCTTTGTTATCACCTCGAGATGAAGCACTTTTGTTTTCAGGGTACTGGCTTTTACGGGTGCTGTTTGGCTTTCTGTTGTTTTTAGATCTATCCACGACTGTCCAATCACCCCGTGATTTCTCCCGCTGCTTAGGAGGTTCCCGGGGTGGCCTGGCAGCCACATCAGCATAGGAGGGTCGAGTCTTTTGTCTGGCTGCAGAAGGCTTGGGAACATATTCAGAATCAGATACATCATCATATTCCTTGCCGTAATCTACCAATTCTTTGGCCAAATCAGACCATGTAAATCCTCGCAGATCTCCATTTTCAAGCTTATGTTTGATTTGCATGGCTACATCTTTAAATGACCGAGGGAGCCCCCTGATTAAAACCTTCATTCTTTCTGGTTTCACTCGAAGATTCATAGGACTTTCTTGATCTGGTATTAAATCATGGTCATAAATAATTTGAATTACAGCAGCTTTTTGGACATTGTCCATAAGGTTAGAATAGCCCCCCCGAAGAGCCCTCGGCTCTCCTCGGCTAGCGGGATCACTTGAGGGACCAGGGGTGCCCCTTATCTCCAGTTGTTAGAACAATTCCGGGTCCCCAGAACCCTCTAGCTTCTTGTTCACTCAACATGATATCGTCTCCTCCTGCGAGGGACACTCTCATTACATATTCAATTTCGGTCTCAGATAGGAGCCTGCTGTATTGTTTTTTAATTTTTGCCAATTCTAGTGGTGTATAAGATACTTCCTTAACTACCACATCTTTCTTCCTACCAGTGTCTCTGTCAAGAGAAAAAGAAGTTCTCACAACCAGGCACAGTTGTTTATGCTCTGTTCTCTCCTCCTCCTCAGAACTGATATTGTGAGAAGATAAATTAGTTGGGACTTTGTCCATATTTGTGGAAAGTCGGTGGACATATTTTTCCAATTCGCCAATCCTTTGAGTGCTATTGTGAACATCTATCTCCAAATTGCTAATCCTTTGAGTGCCATGTGTCATGAAGTCCTTAACTGCCTTGTGTAATATCTTAAAATCTGCCCTTAGTCCCTCCTCCTGCTCCTTGGAGAGGGGAGGCTGCAGCTGCGCGGAAGCTTGCTGCTCTTGCGGCTGTGGCTTTGATTCCAAAATCGGGCGCTGCTTTTCCATCCCAAAATGAAAACTCACACATTTTCTATCTGATTGCTCAGAGTTTACGGGCTTACATTTCTTTAGTGTATTAGAGTCATCCGAGATCTCAGTATCCTGACTACCAGAACCTGAGGAATCCTCGCAATTAGCGAGTTCCCCACATCTATCACCTGGGCAAGACAGGGTGGCACCAGTTCTCCTCTCCTTTCCCTGCTTTCTTAACCCTTCAATCTTTCGCTGCAACCCTTCAATTCTTTGCTGTAACCCTTCATTCTCTTGCTGCAACCCTTCAGTTCTTTGCTGTAATCCTTTATTCTTTTGCTGTAACCCTTCTGTTCTTTGCTGTAATCCCTCCTTTGCTTGCTGCACCACCATGGCCAGGACAAAGAAATTTTGGGCATTGATGAAATCAAGCCCGTGTTTCTTAATCTCCTTTTTAAACTCTTTAGACAGAGGAGTACCATCTTCCAAAGTCATGATGTAATTTGCGAGTCTACTGAGGTCTCCCCCCATGTAGGCATCATAAATCACTTTGTACTGCTCCCTCTGTATAGCGTACCCGTGCCTCTTAAGGTGCTCCCAAAAGGGACGCACAAATGCACATTTTTGCAATTGCTCCTCAAAACTAGGGGGAGGTGAAAATGGCCCCTCCTGAACTTCAGTGCTTTCCTCACAAATTTCATTTTCTGCATTTTCTGCACCAGCACTTATAGCATCTGTATCACCTATATCCCCCTTGGTAACCATTTTCTCTCTTTCTTTCTCTCTTTCTTTCTCTCTTTCTCTCTTTCTTTCTTTCTTTCTTTCTTTCTTTCTTTCTTTCTTTCTTTCTTTCTTTCTTTCTTTCTTTCTTTCTTTCTTTCTTTCTTTCTTTCTTTTTACTTCACAAATTAAGCAATTTCAGAGCATGGGGGGCTTCTAACGACCCCTGTTACCCACTTCTGACACCAGATGTCACAAACCAGTACTGGGGGGCTACCGGCTGTCAGGATACTTTTGTGACTCCCCCTCCAGATGTGCAGGGGTTTGTGAATAAGACTGAGGGTCACACGTGGCGCTGCCTCTCACGGAGGAACAGCCACCACGGGACCGTATTTCAGGGTGGTAGTTAGAAAGCACCCCCCCACGCTCAGAAATTGTCTCTAATACCAAGGTTTACTCCACAAACTAATCGGTTTATTAAGGGTTAACACAAACCGAGGGATGATGTTTAGGGAAAATGCAAATGTAAATGGCTACCAGGGATATAAATATGTATATAGTGAGAAAGTGTCCTTTAGGGAGGCAATGCAAAAGGTCCGGTGCTTTTAAGGGAGAGGGTTAAGGACCAAAGGGAGGAGGGAAGGAATATGTGTGTGTGTGTGTGTGTGTGTGTGTGTGTGAGGTGATGATACCCTCCGGCTTGTCCCCGACAGCTCTGTTCCCAGCAGCAGTGGCAGTCGGTGGCCCCTTCTCGCCAGGCAGGATGTCAGGTCCGTGGTATCGGAGGGGCAGCCTCTCGGCAGCGGGTGCAGTGGCCATTGGTTTCCCCTCAAGCGGCAGCAACATGGGGAGGGGGCTCCGGCCCCCACCCCAGGGCTCAGGACCCTGGCACGCTTGGCGCTGAGGCTCAGGCTGGACCCGGGGCAGGCAGGCAGGCAGGGTCCCAGCATCAGTGTCCGCGACGGGGGGGTGTCCCACGCAGAAAGCGTCCAAACGAGCCTCAGGGAGGAGGGAAGGGCCCACCTGCTGCACTCGCTGCCTTTGATACCCCTGTGACCCACCTGTCCAGTCAGTGTCACTGTCCAGAGCCAATGAGTGTCCATGAGCCCCAAGTTAGGGCGGTGACTACCAGGGGCACAGGATGGCTTGTCGCCCATCCTTTCTGTCCCGGACCACATTTGTTGTTTTGGGTTCAGTTGTCCTTGAGAAGCAAGTCTGTTTTAGTCCGTTAGCTGGGAATAATCAGGAGAGGCCTTCACTGGCTTAAAAGGCATTTTGTTTAGACTTATGTGGGGAAGAAAAGAACAGTTTCCCACACCTCCCCACTTTGGTTCCAGCGGTGAACCTGTAAAGGTCTTAACATATACATAATCACCTGGTAACAAATTATTAATTGATTCATCTAAGCCCCTTTGATCTAGTGCCTAGCACTTGCTGGTTTATTTTCTTTAGTTGTTTCTGTGGAGAAATAACATACTGGGGTAAACTCTCCTCACCTGACTGAGGAGTATTTTCCATGGGTTGGGTTGAGTATGGCTGCCTATACATTATCTCAAATGGGCTCAGATTTTCTTTTGGTTCGTGGTTTAGCCCTTATTCTCAATAAGGCTAAAGGTAAAGATTGTGGCCAGGGAAGGTTGGCTTCCTGTCCCAGTTTCACAATTTGTTGTTTTATTAGGTGGTTCATTTCCTCCATCTGATCACTTGCTTAGGGTCTATAAGGGGGTATGCAGTTGCCAATCTTTGCCCAAGACCTGGCTTACTTGTTGAACTACTTTAGCACAAAAATATGGTCCCCTATCAGAGGATATTCCTGCCGGTACCCCAAAGCATGGTACTATTTCATGTAACAACATTTTAGTTATCTTTCTTGCTTTGTTGGTTCTGCGTAGGATTGCTTCTGGCCAGCCTGAAAAAGTGTTAACACCAATAGGTATCAAAACCCCATTTTCCTTGGTAGTTCTGAGAAATCAATTTGCCACTGCTGCCCTGAAAAATTTCCTCTACCAATTGTCCCCAATTGCACACGATAATTATTTCTGGGGTTATTTTGCAAGCATATTTCACACTGCCATGAGACTTGCTTCACAGTGCTGTACAGGTTTTGGGCTATTATTTGCTTGTTCAAAGATTTATACAAGGCCTCAGCTCCCCAGTGAGTCTTTCTATATTCTGCCATTACTAGAGCCCATAATAAGGCAAAAGGCACTATTAATCATCCATCTGATGTTCCAGCCCACCCATTCTCTGAAATTTTTCCCTCCAAATCCTCTATCAATTTTAGATCCTTCTTTGAATATTTAGGTTTTATATCAGTTTGGATTTTACTGTCTGGGACCAAAGTTGTGGCCACAGCATTCCCCACTTCAGCTATCCATTGTGCCTCCTGGTCAGCCATCATGTTTCCAATTTCCTGGTCAGTACTCCCCTTCTGGTAGGCTTTACAGTGCATAATCACCACTCTCTTAGGCAATTGTATGGCATCCAAAAGCTTTAGGATTTCATCAGCATGTTTGATTCATTTCCTTTGTGCAGTCAATAGTCCTTGCTCCTTCCATACAGCTCCATGGGCGTGAACTACACCAAATGCATACTTGGAGTTAGTCCAAATGTTAATTTTCTTTCCTTTTGCCAATTCTAAAGCTTGGGTAAGGGCGATGATCTCTGTTTTCTGAGCTGAGGTACCTGGAGGTAAGGCATTGGACTCTATTATCCAGTTGATGGTAGTCACTGCATATCCAGCCTTACGTGTCCCTTGCCGAATGAAGCTGCTCCCATCGGTGTACCAGGAGTCCTCTGCGTTGTCCAGGGGTTCTTCCTTCAGGTCAGGCTGACTTGAGTACACTGCCTCAATAGTCTCAAGGCAATTGTGTGTTACAGGTTCTCCAAGGGTGCCACTAAGAAAAGAGGCTGGGTTGACAATATTAGTCACTACTATTTCAACGTCATCTTGCTCCACCAAGATTGCCTGGTACTTGAGAAACCATTGTGGTGACAGCCGATGCCCCCCTTTTTGTTCAAGCACTGCAGAGACTGTGTGGGAGACTAGCAGTTATTTTCTGTCCCATAGTGAATTTACGAGCCTCTTGGATGTTAAGGACGACTGCAGCTACCGATCGCAGGCAGCTAGGCCATCCTTTGCTTACTTCATCCAAATGCTTGGACAAGAATGCCACGGCTCTCTTGTAGGGATCAAGCTTTTGTGCTAGTACTCCCAGGGCCACTCCCTGTTTCTCATGGGAAAATTGCCAAAAGGGCTTTGAGACATCTGGCAGCCCTAAAGCAGGGGCTTTCATTAATTCCTGTTTGAGTTGCTGGAAGGCCCTTCGTGTTTTACCTCTCCATGTTATTGTGGACCGATTCCTTTTTATCCATTTATATAGTGGCTTTACTAAAAGTCCATAATTATAAATCCAAAGAGGACACCAACCTGTCATTCCCAAAATGGTCCGTAGTTCTTTTACTGTTTGTGGTAGAGGTGTCTGAAAAATGGCCTCTTTTCGCTTCGTTCACTGTCCTCCGGAAATCTCATATCCCAGATAGATAACTTGCTGTTGGATTAACTGCACTTTCTGTGGAGAGACTCGATACCCATTAAGGCCCAAGAAGTTCAAAAGATTCACAGTCCAGCTTATACAGTTTTCTCTAGTTTTGGTTGCAACTAACAAGTCATCCACATACTGCAATAGAATTCCTTCTGTATCAAGGGTTTCCCATTTCTCAAGTTCTTTTGCTAGCTGATTTCCAAAAATAGTGGGGCTGTTTTTAAACCCTTGAGGCAATACTGTCCCAGTTAGCTGAGACTTTCTTCCAGTATCTGGATTTTCCCTCTCAGAGGCAAACAGACGCTGACTTTTGAGGCTAAAGGTAGGCAGAAAAATGCATCATTTAGGTCCAACACAGTAAACCAAACTAATTCATCCCTTAGCTTAGTTAACAGTGTATATAGGTTAGCTACCACAGGATGTATATCCTCAGTGATCTTATTTATAGCTCTCAGGTCCTGCACCAATCTATAGTTACCATCAGGTTTTCAAATGGGTAAGATAGGTGTGCTATATTCAGATTCACATTCCACCAACAATCCATATTTTACAAACCTCTCTATTGCTTCTTTTATTTCCTTTCAATCCTCTAATTTTAAGGGATACTGTTTAATCCTTATGGGTTGCATCCCAGCTTTTAGTCCTATGATTACTGGGGCAGCATTTTTGGCCCTCTCAGGTGCTTCAGATGCCCATACTCCAGGATATACCTGGTCCACTATCTCTTTGGGCACATTGGACTTGGTTGGAGTATGAATCAAGGCCAAACATAACATTTCAATTAATTGATTGTCTCCAACTACCAATTAAATTTTTCCTTTATCAATTTTAATATTTGCTTCAAGTTGTTCTAACAGGTCTCATCCCAATAGGGGCTTTGGAGACTTGGGCATGTATAAAAATCTGTGTATCACTATTTGTTTTCCTAGTTTGTATTTAAGAGGTTTCAGGAAAAATGCCTTTTCGTGCTGACTACCGTAACAAAATCTTGATCCTTTGGTACCAATTCTTAGTTCAATGCAGAAAAGGAAGCCCCTGTATCTATTAAAAATTCCACTTTTTATTCATCTTACTCTAGCTTTACTATAACAAATGGATCCACTAGGGTAGATTCCCCAGGTCCCTGTCAATCCTCCTCAGGGGTGGTATGGTTGTCGCCTGGGGCACTCTCGTTTACAGTGCCCCTTCTCTTTACAAAAGGCACACTGATCTCTTGACAAAACTTCCACTCGATTGCCTCTTCCCCCTCTACCTGGTCCTTTCAAAAAGCCATTATCTCTTTTCCTTTCTCTTCCTTGTTCTAACGCTGTCACTGTTGCCACAGCCTGAGCTTTTGAATTTTTCCTTCTCTCTTCTTCTCTATTTCTAAATACTCTCCACGCTTCTTCCAACAACTTTTCTAAATCCCTGTCTTCAGGTGGTTTTACTTTCTGGAGTTTTCGCCTAATATCAGGTGCTGATTGTCCCAAAAATAGTGAGACTAGTTGTTGTTTCCCAAGATCAGAGGACAGATCCAGAGGAGTATATTTTCTCATAGCTTCTCATAGCTTATCCATGAACTCCGAAGGAGTTTCTTTAGGGCCCTGTTTTACTACATATAAGGCCAACCAATTTATAGTTTTTGAAATTGCATTTTCCATACCCCTTTGTATCCATTCCCAATACTGCTCCAAAAGTTTATATTGTGTGGCTGAATTCGGGTTTCAGTGGGGGTTAGTTAGCGGGACATGCTCTTCTACCATACCAGAAAGGGACCCACTGATAATTTGCATTTGAACCATGGTTTGTGCAGTTTTCAAGATCAATTGTTTTTCCATCTCAGTCATTTCGCTCAGCATCAAATCGATATCTGCCCAGTCAGTATTTTGCTGTTTTACTATTAATTCAAATCTCTTTACCACTTTAATATGGTCATCCCAGTATCCTTTAGCTATATTTTTCCATGCCTCAAGGTCACTGGTAGTGAACGGGACTCTAAGGTGTACTGGGTCTCCATTCAGTCCCATGGCTTCCCTTAATGGAGCCAATAAAGGAGGATTTTTGCTTCGGGTCCTGGAAGAAACAGGGGAGGAAGGCGGGGAGGTTGTGCTCTCAGCCTCCTAGCTTTCCTTAGCCTGCTCTCTGGAAGGTTGTAGCTGGTTTAAAGGGACAGCTCTTATATGAGGTGGGCTACTACAGTCTTGTAAATCTCTGCCAAGATCCTCCTCGGGTCTAGGATCTCTAATTTTTAGACACCTTTGGCCAATACTTCAGGCTGAACAACACCTTCATAGGCTTTTGGATCCCTTTTGCTTTCATTCCAGAGCTAATACTAAAGGGTCCTGAGGAAGGGCATTTATGCCACAAACCCTTTGCCACTCTGGGTGGTTTCTGAAGGTAAAAAACATGTCTGCATAAGAAACTTCATCCCATTTTCCATCTCTCCTTAAAAACAACATCAATTGTAACAAAGTGTTGTAGTTCAAGATTCCATTAACAGGCCATTTTTCCCCATCTTCTAACTTATATAACAGCCACCATTGATTACAATACTTAATGAGAGCTTTCTTATTCAAGCTCCCTCCTGGGGGTCTGTCTATATCTTTCCAGTGAGATAAAATACATCCTAGTGGACTCTTTTTCAAAATTCCTCCACTCTGTGACGCACTGTCACCATTTGACTCAAGTTTGACAACAATGCTCTCGATCCCCTCCCCCTCCCACCCAGGTAGGGAAGGAGAGAGAGAATAAGGAGAGACTCTCTGGATTGAAAACTCAACTACACAGCTTTAATTAAACACTACTGATATAAGAAAATATATACAATTATATACAAATACGTTCAGATATGTGCAAAAGCCTCTCCCCTCCCCCCCAGCAACTCCCACAGCACTCTCCTTAGCTGGGAACAGTCCCAAAAAAATCCCAGACTGCTGCTGGAGGAAGCGGAGAGTTATGAGGGTCAGGAGAGCTCAAGCCTGGAGGTCAGCGGTGATGGATGGATGGAGTCCTCCCCAGATGCTGGCCATAGACAGAAGAAAAGGGAAGAAGAAGCAGGAAGGAAGTTGTCTTCTGTGATCTCTGACCTTCCTCTGAGCTTACGCAGATATATGGAATGGAAATATCTCTGGCCAATTTTGCTGTCTGTCTAACTCAGCCTCCGATGGGGGTGGGGGGGGTCATAGATCTCCCCGTAGTGTCTGAGCTGGCACAGTAAAGATGCGAATTTGAAGACCCAGCAGTTAGAAAAACATTCCACTCTTATCAGTCTTAGTTGGAACGCACTGGTGCTAGTTAAAAGAAAGCTTACTGAAGGGAAAAAAAAAAAATCAGTAAAAGGAAAATTGGCTTAATCCTGGCTCAAACCAGGACACCCACCCACTCTCAATTGGTAATTGCAGTTCTTGCTCTGGGGTGAGTATCTTTCGGTTACGACAACAAACCCAAGTTGGTAAAAACCTATCTGATATTTCTACAAAACAACCACAAGTTTTACAAATAAGATTGAGGGAGTCTCTCACCCATTGTATTCTAGGATAGGAGTTGAAACAGCCACACTCTCTACAGAGAGACTCAATTGCTAAATGACAATTTCTATACACACTAATTTCCCTGATTCCCTTCCTCATACAACTGCTGAGGTGTTCTTAGTTGTGTACAAAACAATACATCACTCACTTTGTTTATCTCCGGCTGCACCCCTCGCATGATAACGGAACCGCGGATCGGAACTCTGCACTCGCTTTGCAGCCGTGCTGTGTCTCAGTCACACAGTCCTGGCCAGTCCATTTATGCAAACATCCATTCATACAAATGTCAAATCAAAATCTACTTTCAAAAATAGTTTCTTATGAGTATATCCAAGTTCAATACCAATAAATCAATACCATGCTATTTTATCACTCAGTCTCTCACCAGTTGCTTCATTTATCTCCGGCTGTTTCCCTCGTGAGAGAACAGAACCGCAGATCAAAACTCCGCACTCACTTCATATGGCTATACTTTCAAGCACGTCTGTTTCTCTCTGGCCTTTCACACCACTCACTTTGTCCATCACTGACCACGTCCTTCGCAGGACAGTGGAACTGCAGCTGGAGACTCCGCACTAACTTCGTCCTTAATTGCATGTCTCAATCACAAACATTTAGCAGACCCGATTTACAAAACAAAAATATTTAACAGACTGAATTCACAAGACTAAAGCATTCAGCAGACCCAAAACAAAAGAATACCCAAAGCGACCAGATCCAGATTAGTCCTTTACAACATACAAAATCTAGGGTGGGACTTGAACCCACAATCCTAGTTTATACCAAACAGGGAATGTTATACCTTTGGTAAATACAAAGTCTAGCATGGGACTCTTATCCCACAGTCCTAGCGTCAAATACAATAAACAGTATACCCCCATAAACAGCAACTGCAGTGCAACTGCTGCTGTCCCAATAAAGAGCCAATAAACCAAAATACCAGAGGGTACTCAGGGACTCTGGACTCCCGCACACTGCCCAGCGTAGGACGTCTCCTACGACTTACGGATTACCAACTGGCCACCCAAAAAACCAAAACACAAAAAACCCCAAAAAAGTATACCTTATCCACTGAGATGGTCCTTGTCCGTCCCCGTAGTGATCTGTGTGAGTCGAGGAATCCCTCTGAGAAATCTCAGCGGCATGCTGGGGACATTACTCCCTAGGGGAGTCCTGTCCCCAGCAGGTCCTGCAGCCAGACAGAGAATGCCCCATCTGGGATGCCAAACTGATGCGCGGAAAGAAAACTCTATAGCCCCATGAAGCTATAAAGCAGGTATACTTTATGGCAGCATTGGGTACGTGGGGGATAGCTCCTTCCATACACACGCACACAACGATCAAAATGGTGACAATTTATACAGCCAAGTCATATATATGCATTATATGGGCAGGACTATGCTAGGTATTTCTCGGAAACATTATCCCACTTCTGCATGTGCACTGCCTTCTGGTGGTCGTGGGCAGGGGTCTTTTGAAGGAAGGCTCGAAGTCTTCCTCACTCATAAAATCATAGAATCATAGAATCCTAGGGGTTGGAAGGGACCTCGAAAGATCATCTAGTCCAACCCCCCCTGCCAGAGCAGGGTCACCTAGAGTACATCACATAGGAACGCATCCAGGTGGGTTTTGAATGTCTCCAGCGAAGGAGACTCCACAACCTCCCTGGGCAGCCTGTTCCAGTGCTCTGTCACTCTTACAGTAAAAAATTTTTTTCGGATATTCACCTTGAACCTCCTATGCTCCAATTTACACCCATTACCCCTTGTCCTATCACTGGTCATCACTGAGAAGAGCCTAACTCCATCTCCCTGACACTCACCCCTTACATATTTGTAAACATTGATGAGGTCACCCCTCAGCCTCCTCTTCTCCAAGCTAAAGAGACCCAGCTCCCTCAACCTTTCCTCATAAGGGAGATGTTCCACTCCCTTAATCATCTTAGTAGCTCTGCGCTGGACTCTTTCCAGCAGTTGCCTGTCCTTCTTGAACTGAGGGGCCCAGAACTGGACACAATACTCCAGATGCGGCCTCACCAATGCAGAATAGAGGGGGAGGAGAACCTCTCTTGACCGACTAACCACACCCTTTCTAATGCACCCCAGGATGCCATTGGCCTTCTTGGCCACAAGGGCACATTGCTGGCTCATGGTCATCCTCCTGTCTACCAGGACCCCCAGGTCTCTTTCACCTACACTACTCTCCAGCAGGTCAGCCCCCAACCTATACTGGGACATCGTGTTGTTCTTCCCCAAATGCAAAACTCTACACTTGCCCTTGTTGAATTTCATCATGTTTCTCCCCGCCCAACTCTCCAGCCTGTCTAAGTCTCTCTGAATGGCAGCACAGCCTTCTGGTGTGTCAGCCACTCCTCCCAGCTTGGTGTCATCAGCAAACTTGCTGAGGGTACATTCTATACCCTCATCCAGGTCGTTGATGAAGATGTTGAACAACACCGGTCCCAGTACCGACCCCTGAGGGACTCCACTAGTCACACACCTCCAACCAGATTCTGCCCCATTGACTACAACTCTCTGACTCCTTCCCATCAACCAGTTCCTAATCCACCTCACTACCTGATCACCAAACCCATACCTGATCAACTTATCTACAAGGATGCTGTGGGAGACGGTGTCAAATGCCTTACTGAAATCAAGATAAACCACATCTACCGCTCTACCATCATCTATCCACCTAGTAATTTCCTCATAGAAGGCTATGAGGTTGGTCAAACATGATTTACCCTTGATAAAACCATGCTGACTGCTCTTGATGAGCCCCATGTCCTTGATATGCCTAGAGATAGAGACAAGAATAAGTTGTTCCATCACCTTTCCAGGGATGGAGGTGAGGCTGACCGGTCTATAGTTACCCGGGTCCTCCTTCTTGCCCTTCTTGTAGACTGGAGTGACATTTGCTATCCTCCAGTCCTCAGGCACCTCTCCTGTTACCCATGACTTACTGAAGATGATGGAGAGTGGCCTAGCAAGGACCTCCGCCAGCTCCCTCAGCACCCTTGGATGCATTCCATCTGGACCCATCGATTTATGGACGTCCAGATTACTCAACTGATCCCTAACCCAATCCTCATCTACTATGTCCTCACCTATCTTGACTACTTCTGGGGCTATATGAATCTGGGGCTCATGGGGAAAGCCTGCAGGAGTAAAGACAGAGGCAAAGAAGGTGTTCAGCACCTCTGCCTTCTTTATATCCTCTGTCACCAGGGCTCCCACCTCATTCCTCAGTGGGCCAATATTGCCTCTGGTATTAGTTTTGTTAGCTATGTATTTGAAAAAGCTCTTTCTATTATCCTTAACCTGACTTGCAAGGTTAAGTTCCAAGGAGGCCTTAGCTTTCCTAATTGCCTCCCTACATTCTCTGACAACATTCCTATATTCCTCCCAAGTGACCAGCCCCTCCTTCCACGATCTGTAGATTTTCCTTTTCCACTTAAGTTTGCCCAGTAGTTCCTTTTTTAACCATGCTGGTCTCCTAGCTCCCTTACTAGATTTCCTAACCCTTGGGATGCTCTGATTCTGTGCTTGCAAGAAGTGGTCCTTGAATGTTGACCAGCTATCATGAGCCCCTTTATCTTCCAGCACCCTGTCCCATGGGATTTCCCTTAACAGTTGATTGAGGAGGCCAAAGTTCGCCCTGTGGAAGTCCAGGGTTCTGGTCCTACTGGGTATTCTGTTCCTTCCACACAGGATCCTGAACTCCACCATCTCGTGATCACTGCAGCCAAGGCTGCCACTGACCACCACTGCTTCAACAGGGCCCTCCTTGTTGGTTAGTACAAGATCCAGCAGCGCTCCTCTTCTAGTCGGCTTGTCCACCATTTGCATTAAGAAGTTATCATCAATGCACTGGAGGAACCTCCTAGACTGTGAAAGGCTGGCTGTGTAAGTCTTCCAGCAGATATCGGGGTAGTTAAAATCTCCCATGAGGACTAGGGACTGCAGTTGTGAGGCTACTGTCAGCTGCCTGTAGAAAGCCTCATCAACCTCCTTGCCTTGGTCAGGAGGTCTGTAGTAGACCCCCACAACTGTATCACCCACACCAGCCTGCCCCTTAATTCTTACCCACAGACTTTCAACTTGCCCCTCATCAGTCCCTGCACAAAACTCAAAACTCACTGTGCCCTTTTGACCTGGAGCCATGCCGTTTTCGAGCTTGCCGACTGTGCAGCTGCAAATCCTTCTAGTCAGGCTTGCAAGAGGAGCTGCTGTTGCAGCTAAAGCCCCGAAAGCCAACTCACGGAAACATGAGGAGCAGCTCTCCCTCTGCAAACATTAACCAAAACATTAACCCCATGAACTTTAAACACCATAACTATTAACTCTCAATCAGCAACGGTCTCTTTGACCTGGGAGTGTGATTTTCAGTATTATAATGACATAATGAGCTAAGTTCACCTAAAGGACACAATATCACAAGTTCTATGGCTTCAACTGCCCAAGACTGGTTTAGCTATCAATCTTCTTGATTTTGGTTCCTCTTTATCACCTCCTGCATTCCTTAGGTCCAATGATCAGTATAGACCTCAAGTCTCCTCTGCCAAGTTGGTGATTTACATGAGAGACTCCCTAAGCCTCTTGATTAATTGCATTCTTCCAGGCCTGGTTATTCTAGGATGTCCTTGCTCAGTGCTAAGTGTGGTACTAATTGTGTGCCTCTCTGACTCCACTTCTGACTTGTATATACACACAGAGTACATCTTACACAAAATAACCACATAATTCTAAATTTCTGAGTTATTTTACAACATGGAGGCTGGAGAAAGAAGGCAGTGGGGTTCACAGCATGCAATAGCAGCTTGGGCGCTGGAAGCTGCTGCCGCTTGAAGCGCTTTTGACGGCACAGGAAACTCCCATTGATGAACATGTTGGTAGACTCAGGGTCCAGCATCCACTAGTTGCCCTTGCTTGGGTTGTCGGGCTTCCGGGGGATCTTGACGAAGCAGTTGTTGAGGGAGAGGTTGTGGCGGATGCTGTTCTGCAAGGTGGGGAACTTCTCCCAGCAGTAGGGGAAACACCCACTGATGAATTCGCAGATCTCGCTCAGCGTCAGCCGTGTCTTGGGGCTCTGAAGGATGGCCATGGTGATCAGGGCGATGTATGACAATAGTGGCTTTGTCAGGCTGTTATTACCGCCGTTCCCCTTTACTCCGCCTTCTGTGGGCCGCCTCGCGAAGGGGGCCCGTCCCCGCCGCCGCCCACGGGCAATCGCAGTAGCAGGGTATTGTCGTGGAGGTCGCTCACATCCTCCTCGTCCTCAGAGTAGGAGCGGCGGCGGCAGGGCTGCGGCTCTTCGTCTTCCTCCTCGCCCACCACATCGATGTCGGTTTCCTCAGCCAGCATCGAAGCTTCGGATATCTCCGAGTTCAAGGTCATGGCGCGGCGGCGGCTGGCGCGCTCACAGACGCCGGCCAGATCTCTGCCCCGCTCCGCGGAGAGCCGCCCCGTCGCCGCGAGCAGGTGAGCCGCTCCGAGACGCGCCGGCCCCCAGCACTGCCGCCGCGCCGCAAAAGCGCTCCTGCCGCCCGCTCGGAGGCGGCGTCTGGTTTGGGTTTTGTGTCGGAGTATTTTTTTTCTGCTTTAAAAAATGTATGTCTTGTTTTTTCTCCCCTCCTTTTTCTTTTTTTAAATTTATTTTGCTTTTTGGTTGAGGTTGGGGGGAAGGGGGTGGAAGGGCTGTGCCGCCGCGCCTGGAAGTCGGTTGTCTCTTCTTTCACCTCACGTCGGCACCCTCGCCTTGGCCCCCAGATGCGGGGCAGGAGGGAGCACGCCTAGTCCTGGGAGAAGGAGAGAGGAGAAGAAGAAGGAGGCTGGCGAGGAGAGAGGGTAGAGGTGGGCAACTTGCCGGGCCTTAGGAAAGACTGTGGCCGAGTCCCAGAGTGGACATCCTTCCTTCCCGCCTCATAGCGAGGGGGCTCATAGGGCTCTCCGCGTCAGAGCACAGCGGGGCGAGCGGTGGTCCTGGGCGGCGCTATGCCCCCTCCCCCCGCAAGACGCCTCGTTGCCCTCGCCCCACCAGGATGGGCTGTGCTGGACCACGGGACCGTCTTTAGTGGACAAGGGGGGAAATACCCCCCTTTCAAAAAAAAAAAAAAAAAAAAAAAAAAAAAAAGAAAAAAGAAAAAAGTGTAGGTCTGTCCCAAAGTGTTGGAGCATCTTCCCAGGAGCCTTCTGAAGGGTGCCGGCAGTTCTACGTCTTCCTGGGCTGCCCTCGGGCACTGGGTCCTGCTTCCCGTGGGAAGGAAGAAAATTGCCTTATCGCCGAGATTTCAGCGCCGAGTCGCTGTTTCCTTGCCCGACGCTCTGCGGCGGGGGGCCGGCCTGAAGCGGGGGCTGCGGGAAAGCCCTGCCTCCGGGGTGCTGGCGGGGGCAGCCGGAAGGCGGCTTGGCGAGAAAGAGTATTTGGCGGGGCTTGTCTCAAAGCCCTCTAAAAGAAAGGCGTTTTTCCCCAAAAAATCAGGCCAGAGAGGGAGGTGTTTTCATAAACTTCAGATGAAGATATCTGTCCACAGGACAGTATAGAAACATCTCTCCCTTCTCCTTCCTCTTCCCCCTCCAGAGTTTAATTAATTTAATAATGAAATCAAATATCTCTAGATGTTGACCTCGCAAGCTCTCAAATAATCGCCTCTAAAACACACCACTAATATCACCGTTTATTTGTAAGGCTATTGTTTTTAACTGGAGAGAAGCAGCTCCCTCCATTATGGGAAACACTAACATAGAATTAGCGTTATCTCTTTCTTATGTAAAGGAAATCAATCCATCGGCCTTTAAAATGCCAATTCTGCTTTGAGAGCAGAAGCAACAACCCAAAGAAAGCAACACAAAGGGTTACTTCCTAATTGTGCCCCACCATTCCTAGTTTCAGGTGATACATATTAGGATAGCAGGAGCTCGAAGAGGAAAAACTCACCTTGGACAGAAATTTAATCACCGTCTTAAAAAGAAAACACTGGAAATTCCCATCGCTCCTACTTCTGGCAGAAAAACCCACAATCAGAATACGATTAGAATCAGAGCAGTAGAAGAGCATTTTGTGCTCTGAAAGAAACCATTGTGAGAAGGGCAGACTGATGCCTAGCATCACAGAATCACAGAAACTTAGGGGTTGGAATGGAGCTCGAAAGATCATCTAATCCAGCCCCTAGCGTCCTTACTTCTCAAATCTCTCTTCTTAACTGAAACACAATTTTATTGAAATTTGTTTTCTATATATCGTCCTAATTCAAAGCTTCAAGCCACCCTGTTTCAAACAGTTTCATGGATTTACAACATAATCCTTTCTACTATTTCAAAATAATCCTGTATATTTTGTTCACTAGTAAGGCGACTGCAGGAGAATACCACCAAAAGTTAAAAAAGAGTGAAAAGAAAAGGAAAAAAGAACCCCTGAACCTAGTAACTCCATACTGTTTTTTTCCCGTTGAAAGACTGATAACATCACTCGAGAATTAGAGTTTATAGGAAGCAAAATGCCCTTTTGAATTAGTTTTGGGATCCTAGGGCAAGTTACTAAAAGGATGGCAGAACTTTTCCTCTCTGAAAAGTTTTTCCTCTTTACCAAGAGTTACAATTTTCCTTTTTATGCTCTTTCTGTTCTTTTTATGCTTGCTGGTACTTACTGATTTGTCCTGACGTTTAAAGTAATCTTAAAAACAAAACCCCAGCCTCTAAATAGGAAGAACGCTGGAGTTTAAAAAGACTATAGTTAAGAACTGCTGTAGCAACAAAGCAGAACCACAAGAGTCGAATCTGCCTGTGATCTCCTGCTAAAACTCACACAGGACGCACCGGTGTTTCACTGAGTGCGTGACTCTTTCGCAGCACCGCATTCCCGGGAACACTGCTGCCGCGGCGTGCTGGGAGGGCCCCGTCTGGGATGCGGGTCCTCGTGGCCGGCCGGGGTGGCGAGGCCCTCAGGGGGTGATGGTGAGGGGGCACGATGACTGGAGACCCCCCTTTCAGACTTGGGCAATACTGGAAGCCCTAGTACATCGACACGGGGGAGACCGAGGGACTTGCTTTCTAGAGGGCCATTGAGCCAGCCCCCAGCGCAGACAATAAAGATCTGGTGTTACTGCAGCCTCTACATGTCCCTGGAGATCGCGACTTGTCTTTGTGCTCCCAGCATAGCATCTTCCGCTTGTTCCCTTTCCCAACCTGGCAAGTGCCTTCTTAAAAGGGTAAGGAAGAAAAGGCGAGCAGAGGCAGCACAGCTATGAGCGGCAGCAGACGCATTTCCCAAAGTAGGACACGGTCACACCCTGACTACGGGACCGCGTCCGTGGGGTTTCCTTTGTCCCCAGGCTGTGGGGCAGCGCGGAGTCCCTTGCCCCATGGCCAGCCTACCGATCCGGAAGATTCTCTCCGTGGACGGAGAATACCACCTACCGGCAAGGAGAGCCAGGTGGAAGCGAGTTGGCCAGCTCCAGGTCACAATGTGCTGGGGCAGTGTAGAGGGCCTTTTAGCGAGCAATGGACATGTGAGCAATCCAGACTTTACTGAAAACACCTGGGCCCCTGAGCAAGGACGTTTCCATGGATACCAACTGAGAGAGTGAGTAGCGAAGTAAACAACCGGATGTGCCAAAGAAGGAAGTGAGGCGGAGAATCAAGACTGTGCATTCATGTGCTATAAGGCTAGGAACCAATCACTGTTTAGGTCGTGGCAGGTTTTATGAGAATTGACCAATGACAAGAGTGGTTTTGGACACGTGTACATAGCAAGGGGCTATATAAGGAAGGTTGGCGCGTAAAATAAACGACATTCACTTAATCATATTGATTCCTGTGTGTCTGTCCATGATGACCTCCTGCAAGTAGCGCCCAAACAGGGACCCTCAGGTTCGCTGCAAAAAGCTGCCGGACAGTGTGACGAAGACAAGACAAAGCGGGTGGAGAGGAACCGCCCAAAATCAGGTGCTGCCCCGGCGGCTACGTTCAGCAGTGCCCAGCGGAGCGGCCCGCAACCGGTGGGAGAGAGTGGCCCGCAACGGGTGGGAGACCCGCAACCGGCGGGATAGAGGTGCACCTCGGACTTAATACTCTTCTCAGTAAAAGGCAAGTGAACGGTCGGGGAGGAGATGGGGTCTACGCTTAGCAAAGAAGAGGAAGCAGTAAAGCTCCTCCAACTTATACTGTCTGTGAGAGCACTTATAGACTTGTGTGGGGAACGGTCCCTCTTCTCTCCCCCCACATAAGACTAAACAAAATGTCTTTCAAGCCAGCAAAACAAGAGTGGCGCCTTTTTACTGATTTAGCCAAGGACAGAATGGAACAGGCCTCTTGCTCTACCAGATAAGTCCACAGCAAGAAAAACAGCATAAGGGTTATGATAACTGGCAGAAAAATGGACAATAGGTTAAAGACTGCCTCTAACAGAGCACGTACCTGGCCAGTGCTAATTGGCTAATTTGAACAGTGGTACTTCCTCGAGTAGTGATTTCTGATCTATAAAAGAGGGCAAGATCCGCAGGCCGGTGCTCTCTGCCTGACCGGGACGAGACCCTGCTGCAGTACCTGAACCTGCCTGGAACGCCAGCCTCGCTGTCCGGAGGAGCCGAGAGGGAAGGGGGGGCTGCCCCGCGACCGCTGCCCGGAGAAGCGGAAAAGGGGGGGGGGGCCGCCTGTGCCCGCTCCGCGGGAATCGTGCCCGCTCCCCGGGGACGCTGCCTGCCCAGCCTAAACCAAACCGGACCAAAGTAGGAGCTTGCCCAAGCCTGCATTCGCCACCTACTTCGGGACTAAGGCCGTGCTTGCCGCAGCTGCTGCTGCTGCTGGGAGTGGTCGCCCCGGTTACCGGGAAGCCGGCCACCCCACGGATCTCCTGCCGAGCCTGCCAGCCGCATCCGGGGAACCACGCGCTACGGAAGGAGGGTAAACACACTCGCACTCACACACTCTCACACTCACTCACTCACACTCACACACTTTCTGTCTCTCCGTCTCTGTCTCTCTTTCTCCGTCTCTCTCTTTCCTGCCGGGCTCAACTCCTACCCTTTCACTCCATTGATTCTACATTCATCCTCGGAGTGTGCATTTAATAAGACCATAGTACCTTTGAATCCCTTTTCCAATATACACCTCGACAACCTCTCCTGAACCTTGATCCCTTAATTTGTGTAGACCCTTAATAAACCGATTAATTCGTAAACTAAACATTGGTCTCAGTAGCAATTGGTGAGCATGGTGGGAGAGTATTCTAATCTACCCTCTAAGATACGGTCCCGCAGTGGCCGTTCCTCTGTGAGAGGCGAACGTCACGTGTGACCCTCGGTCTCATTCACAAACCTCTCCACATTGGGGGGGGGGGAAGTCGCGGAAACATCCTGACAGCCGGTAGCCCCCCAATACCGGCCCGCGACAACTTGTCGCAATGGGCACGGGACAGAAACTTAATCCCTGGGATCGGTACAGGGTTTGAGTTGTCCAACTGGGAAGCCATAGGTCTAAGCCTATGTGATAACATCAGCAGTGGAGGAAAAGATGGAAAAGAGGCTAGCAAATATTCTACATTATGGAAATCGATCAGAGAAACCTTATGCTTTATGAAAGGGGAGCGGGTTGCTGCCGCTTCTGCTTTCGCTGCCTTAAATCCTAATGGGGAGGATAAGAGCGGTGCTGCCGCAGCCTCTCCTTCCCCTGTAAATCCTTTTGCCCAAAACTTCGCGATACTGGATCCTCGGGTTCCCGCTGTGCTCCGCCCGCCGCCATCAAGGCGCCTCCCAGGGCCAGTTACCGCCCTGACGACCGGAAGTGCACAGCAGGACGGAACAAAACCGGCTGAAGCGGAAGTAAAGCCGCACAAAACCAAGAAGAGGGCGGTCCCGCCTGCAGACCAAAGGCGGAACTGTATCCACCGTCGCCTGTATTACGTCATCTACGAGAGCAGCAGCGACACCCGGTAATCATGAGGCGCCGCAAGGACCGGTGGAAGAATTGCTGAAAGAAATTTTGGATAAGCTTAACGACTTCAACCTACAAAACCAGGGCTCGACAGTGAAGCCTTTCACTGACCAAGTACACGACTTGCCCGTCCGCCCTCCCGCCGCTGCCGCCGCCACCCCCCCACCCCCGCTGTTCTTAATGTTTTTAGAAAAGAAAAAGCCTCCAAGGACACTGTGTACATTTACACAGATTCTTTTGCAGTCTTTAAGGGCTGTGTAGAGTGGATTACTTTCTGGGAAAGTAATAATTGGGAAATTAATGGAGTGCCAGTTTGGCATAAAGAAAAATGGCAACAAATACTGAAAATTGCTAAAGAGAACCCTAATTTTCATGTAGGGTGTACTCCTTCTCACCAGACTAATTTGAAAAATGAAGCCAGTAAGTGGAATAACTATGTTGATGAGATAGCTAGAATTGATGTGAAGGAAATCCGATCAGCTATCACAGAAGGAGAAAATCAGGAATGGAAGAGATTGCTTGAATGGCTCCACTGTAAAAGAGGCCATTCAGGAATCTTTGATTTATACAAAGAGGCACAAGCCCGTGGGTGGCCTGTCACCCGTGAGCAGTGCAAACCAGTCATTTCTTCATATGATCTTTCCAAAATCGGACTTGGGGAACATCCATTAACATCTGATCATTTGCATATCAGGGAAGGAAAACCCTTGTGGTCCACATGGCAGGTGGACTACATCGGTCCCTTCTGAAAATTAGGAAACAAACAGTACATCATTGTGATTGTGGAGGTAGTATCAGGCTTAACCTGTGCTGAAGCTGTTTCTAAAGCAAATGGGGAAAACGCAGTTCATTTTCTGGAAAAGGTATTTGGGGTTCTTCCTAAACCCACAAATATTCAATCTGACAACTGTTGGGGCCCTAGCTGTGCTGAATGATTATGAGAAACTTTAGATAACAAGAGAAACAGTGAAGGCCATTCTGTGGGAACTAGTTAGTGAAGGTCATGTACAGCAGTCGGGTAGTGTGGTAAACAGGATGGGGGGCTGGACAAAGGGTTTGGAGTTGGGACCAATCAAAAGGGGAATGGGGACATGTAAACAGTGTGTACTAACCAATCAAGAGCCTTGCTCTGCCATGTGGATGGCGTACACGCTGTCCTGAGACTATATAATCTGCACGCAGCCTAATAAACATGGACTGAATCTACATCATACTGGTGTGTCATGTTCTTTCCCGGCTTGCCACGGAAACTGGACCTCGGCAGACAACGGAACTCATTTCACCTCACACCTGGTACAACAATGGGCTAAAAGGGAAGGTATCAAATGGACATTTCATGTCCCATACTACCCACAAGCTAACGGGATAGCAGAACGTACTAATGGGTTAATTAAAAGTCTCATTTGTCCACAGGATTCCAGATGGGATGAGAGGTTAAGATATGCAGTCTCTACTATAAACAACAGGTAGGGGGTGAATGGGTGCCCTCGCCTAAATGCCCTTTTTCCCTACATCACCTACTCAGGATAATGGCCAGCACAGAAGACCTTACAACAAATCCAAAACTCCCCTCCACCCTAGACAGACTGTTTTGGCAAACCTGCCAAATACTGGTAAGGTCAAGCTTACCTTACAGACACCGGTGAATTCAAATACATGGGTTGCATCTGATTTAAACGACAACATAAAATCAGTCATTTCTATATACCTGTGTCTAGTGATGTTAGTTAATACATTGCAAATCATGACAGCTTAAAGAGCCAGAGACATCCTGGTGACAGTACCAGGCCTGATCAACCTGTTCCTGGACTCCGGAGGAGTTACTTTGTGACTGCTGTTGGGACTGATCACCCCATGGCCTAAACAAGGTGCTCTGTAACATTGTCTCCTCCTATACTCGCCTTTGAGTTGTTTGTATTGGATGGGACTACTTAAAAATACTGCTACAGAACTCACTTAAGTGACAAGAACTTGTTTCACACATATATGCTAATGGACAGTAAGGACACTATATGGGTTACATTCACAGCTTACACAGCGGATCATTTGTTATATATTTACTGCTGATTTGTTAATATCAATCGATAGTTTACAGGTAGCAAATGTGTTACTTACTCCATCACAACAGCTCATGTTTCAAAGAGCTTGGCAAAGGTTGTGATGCAGAACAAGCTAAGCCACGTCAACAAAACGATCCATTGTATGGGGTCTAAGCACAAATGTTAATGGGAGTGGGTCAGTTTGCTAATGCCCAAATGCGATTGCAATTTGCAGTAGAAGAAGTTTTACAGTTGTCTCAACAGCTAGCGTTACAAGCCATACTTTCTGTACATGGGCCAGGAAAGCCTTATGGATTTACCCACATTAAGCAAGGACCACATGACAGCTATGCACATTTTGTGGATAAATTGTACTCGGCAATTGATAGCCACCCTGATCTCGATGAGACCATGAAGCAACAAATGCTTAAAATGTTAGCTTTTGATAATGCCAATGAAAAAACCTAGGAGGCACTAGGTACATTGCCAAAGGGTGCAGAAGTCGCAGATATGATTGATCTAGCAGAAAGGACCACACAGTTAAATAAGGCAGCATATGTGGCCGCTGCTGTAAAAGGAGCCATTACCCCTTTTAGAAAGAAAAAAGGGGGAGAGCCCAGTATCCCGGCTGAAAGGTTAGCTAAGGCAGTGTATGTGTTAAACTATTTATGTCTTATGGGAGAGAGACGAGATCCGCCTATGGTAATTCATAGCGCTGCCTTAACAACTGAAATATCTGAACAACAAAAGGTTTTGGTACAGTATAAAAACTTGAATACAGGGCTTTGGGAAGGTCCAGCCAAAGTCAAACTAACTGGTAGAGGATATATGTGTTTACTTACAGGAGAGGGCCTTCGGTGGGTTCCTGCAAGATGGTAAAACCGTGGAAGGGGCCACACCCCAAAGACTCATCTGTAGAGGGCTCTGCATCGGAGTAGTATTGCAGGGAGCCTCTTATGCTCTTCACACCATTAACCCCCAGCACAAAACGATACTAAATCATACCCATCACCACAGGCAAAACAAGGGTTGCAACACATAACATTGAATTGTATTGATACAGTAGATTTGTGGAATGTTGGGGAGCGCTTTGCTGTTAGTTTGCTTTAGCTTTGCTTTTAGCAAAAGCTTTGATAGAATTGAATAAATTAGCATGCTTTGTTGCAAAAAGGGCCAATGAGATTTCTGAAATATTGAGTGCCTTAGTAACTAATATGAATACTGTTAGCCATGCTGTTTTGCAGAATCACGCCGCTATTGATTTTATTGCTAGCACAGGGTCACAGTTGTGAAGATTTTGATGGAATGTGTTGTGTGAACTTGTCTGATCATTCAACTTCTATTCATAAGTAGTTGCAGGCTTTGCAAGGGAACATGAAGAAAATTACCATCGTGCATTCTCCATTATCTCCGTTCTTGGACTGGCTGCAGTCACTGGGGATAACCGGGTGATTGTTGGGATTAGTAAAAGGTGGAATGGTAATACTGATCGTTGTTGCTGTAGTATTAATAATTGTACCATGTATCCTGCAATTAGTATCTGGAATGATCAATAAGGCCATGAGTCAGGCCTGGATTGCTCAAAAGGAAAAAGGGGGATTTGTAGAGGGCTTTTTAGGGAGCAATGGACATGTGAGCAATCCAGCCTTTACTGAAAACATCTGGGCCCCTGAGCAAGGACGTTTCCAAGGATACCAACTGAGAAAGTGAGCAGCAAAGTAAACAGCTTCCGGATGTGCCAAAGCAGGAAGAGGGCAGAGAATCAAGACTGTGCATTCATGTGCTATAAGGCTAGGAACCAATCACTGTTTAGGTCGTGGCAGGCTTTATGACAATTGACCAATGACAAGAGTGGTTTTGGACACGTGTACATAGCAAGGGGCTATATAAGGAAGGTTGGCACGTAAAATAAATGGCATTCACCTAATCATATTGATTCCTGTGTGTCTGTCCATGATGACCTCCCGCAGGGCAGGGTGTCTGGCATGGCCCCCCGAAAAAAGCAGCCCGGGAAGGACAGGGGAGGACAGGACCATCCTGCCGGAAGACTGAGCAGGACCCTGAGATGCTAAGGAACAGCAGCTTTTTGGGGAGACCTGAGAACCCTCCCACCAGAGAAGCGGCAATGAGGCTGCTTTCTGAGTGCAAAGGCTGAAACTGCCCCGACCACCTCCCCCCACAGGCCTCTGCCGCCCCACAGTCCTCCTCAGGGAAACGGGAAATGGGGCTGCCCCCCTCTTGGGCCACACACTCATCTGCAAAATGGCTACCCCGGGCCTGGGACCTCAGGGGCTGTCTTCTGTGATTTCCTGCCTGTTGTGAATGATG
Organism: Apus apus; assembly: GCF_020740795.1. Taxonomy (NCBI): domain Eukaryota; kingdom Metazoa; phylum Chordata; class Aves; order Apodiformes; family Apodidae; genus Apus; species Apus apus. Next base: position 5,954,502 of record NC_067311.1, on the reverse strand, counting down.
TAACATAACATACACCTAAAATCACAGTAGCAGAGAAGTGAGATGTGAAATACAGGCATGCGGGTAAGGTTTATTTTTTATTACTTGGGTTTATTAATATTCATTATAAACTTCAATTATATAATATGCACACAGTTTCTGCATGCATATACAGAACAGCTCACATTTTATCAGTGTGGTGCATGCATGGGATCAAACCACTGATAATCCATACAAGCAATTCTTGTGGCTCTTGCCCTTTATCCAAGCCTGTGTTCCTCTCCAGCACCAAGGATGGGCCCCTGGTGTCCACAGCTCCTGCAGGGCAGTGAGAACAGGAGCTTCCCCCCAAGCCTCATTCCCCAGATCCAAACCTGAGAAGGGGTTGGGTATTTTGGCAGCTCTCTGCTGTTGGAGGTGGCTGGAGGCCCCAGAAATCCAGGACATCTTGGCTCAGATGGTGCCTCCAGGGACTGTGGACAGGAGTCAGACTGGGTGGACCTACCATCACCTCCCTGTGACAGGCTCTGGGGGACATTGCCCCTCAGGACCCCTGCAACACCCCAGGACATACACTTTTCCTACAGTTGAGGTGCCCATGCTTGAGCAGGGCACCCAGGAGCCCATGTTAGGATAAGGGATAAATGAGCCTACAGAACCACCCTGGCCCATTATTAAAAATAAAAGACTACCCTGGGTACAGTTTGGGGCACTTGCATGCAGGCACACTGGCTGAAGTGCTGTGGGTTTTCCGGGGTTGTCTCTGACCATGCAGCAGGATGCCAGAGCCTTCTCCAGCACCACATGGGTCAGGTGTCTGGTGGTGGTGTGCATCCCTGGGTGATTTGTTAAATGTTTGGCTTGGTGCAGCCTCCAGAAAATGAGGTAGAGCCTAGCTACCAACTGTAAGAGCTACAGCTGAAGAACCTGCTCCAGGCCTGCTGCACCTTGCAAAACTCATAGAATCACAGAATGGCTAGGGCTGTGTCCTGGTTTGAGCCAGGATAAAACCAGTTTTTCTTTTGCTGATTTTTTTTTCTTTTCAGTGACCTTTCTTCAACTAGCAACTGCGTGTTCTGCTAGGTTGATAAGACACTGGAATGTTTTTATAATTGCTGGGCCCTCAAGGTTGTGCCTTTGCTCTGCCGGCTCAGACACTGCGGGGAAATCTGTGGCCCCCCTGTGGGAGGCTGGATTAGACGAACAGCAAAACTGGCCAGAGATATTCCATTCCATATATCTACGTAGGCTCAGGGGAAGGTCGGAGATGACAGAAGACAACTTCCTTCCTTCCTGCTTCTTTCTCTGCCTTCCTTGCTCTCTCTGTCTCCCTTCCTTCTTCTCTCTCTCTCTCTCTTCTGTTCGTGGCCAGCACCCGGGGAAAACACCATCTGCCCATCATCGTCGACCCGTCGACCTCAAGCCCTCCTGACCCTCGTAACTCTCTGCCTTTCTCCAGCAGCAGCTCCGGGATTCCTCGGGATTGTCTCGTCTGAGGGGAGTGCTGGGGGAGTTGCTGGGGGTGGGGGGAGGCGAGAGGCTTTTGCCCACACCTTTGTATAATCACATATATATTCTCTCATATCACCCATTAGTATTCTAATTAAAGCTGTGCGGTTCAGTTTTCAATCTAGCCAAGTCTCTCTTTTTTTTTCTCTCTCTCCTTCCCTACCTGGGTGGGAGGGGGAGGGGATCAAGAGCATTGTTGTCAAACTGAGTCAAACGGTGACAGGCTGGAAGGGACCTTAAAGATCACCTAGTTCCGAATCCCCTGCATGGGCAGGGACACATTCCACTAGATCAGGTTGTTCAAAGAAACCTGGCCTTGCACACTTCCAGGGAGTGGGTATCCGCAACTTCCCTGGGCAACTTGTTGCAGTGTCTCACCACCCTCATAGTGAAGAATTTCTTCCTGATGTCTAATCTACATCTCCCCTCTTCCAGTTTTAACCCATTATCAATTTATTCCATGGTACCCTACCAAGTATATCCCTGAAGAGGTTAAAGTCTGCTCTCTGGAGGTCCAGGGTAGTGACCTTGCTTTGCACGCTTCTTGTTGCCCTAAGAATCTTAAATTCCACCATTTCATGGTCACTGCAGCCAAGGCTGGCCTTAAGGTTCATGTTGTCCACTATCCCATCCTTGTTGATGAGAACAAGGTCCAGCATAGCACCTTTTCTCATTGTTTCCTCTACCACTTGGAGATGGAAATTATCATCAATGCATTCCAGGAATTTCCTGCATTGCTGGTGCCTTGCTATGTTGTCCCTCCAACAGATATCAGGGTGGCTGAAATCCCCCATAAGCACCAGGACTTGTGAACATGAGGCTACTCTTATCTGTCTATAGAGTGCATCATCCGCTTGGTCTTCCTGGTCAGGTGGCCTGTAGCAGACCCCCACTATGATATCACCTGCCCCTGTCTTGCCTTTAACACTGACCCATAAACTTTCAGTCAGCTCTGCATCTATCCCCAGGTGGACCTCCACGGACTCCAGGTGGTCCTTGATGTAAAGGGCAACACATCCTCCTCTTCTCTTCTGCCTGTCCCTCCTAAAGAACTTGTATTCGTACATTCCCACACTCAAGTCATAGGAGTCACAGAATCACAGAATAGTCATGGTTGGAAAGGACCTCTGAGATCACTGAGTCTAACCATAAAAACAAACAAACAAAAAACCCCCAACAAAACAAAACACACACAAAACCACACACAAAGAGACATCAAGAGACCAAATCAAATTTAAACATATACAAAAAGCACAGCCTTGCCAAAGCCTTGGCTCTGAAAATTGCTAACATGGGAGCCTTAACATTAATGAATACAGAAGGATAAATTAAGTATTAACGTAGTTTTACAGAAACAACAACAAAGGGAACAGTTTATTGAGGATATTCCAGAGAAGAACCAATTTAAAAGGCATTAAAATATAGGATAAGATGGCAAGCTCAGTTATATTTCTACTGATGCCAGGAGGCTCATTCTGTTTGGTTGCAGTGATGATGGGGGCAGGACCATGGAGCTTCTCCTCCATGGCTTCTCCTCTCTCATATCACTCAGTGAGTATGTGCAGCGCTAATGGGAGCACCAGGCTGTCTCCCCCATAAATCTGCTTCTGCACCCTGCTACGCAACACTGGTCCAAACCCTGCAAAGACTGCTTAGCTTTCTACATGGCAAAAGTGGTCATTTGAGCCAGACACACAAGTTCCAAAAAACCATGAGATTAGCTCCACTAGACACTGAAGAGTGGGCAAAACAAGATATCTCAGTGATGCAAAATATAGGAGAAAAGCTCCAAGAGAACCAAGGTTGATATCAGAAGAGACAGGCCAGTATGACCAACAGAAGGGGGTGCTTGCTGAGCTATCTTGGTGTGAATATAACTTGATATGAATGTAGCCACAGAGGTGCTTGCTTATCTTATCTTGGTGTAAATGTCTATAGCCACAGGAGATGGGTATCACAGGTAGCAGAGAACAGTGAGTAGTTAAATTACTGGGAAGAACCCCCTCATCACAAAAGAACTCGCTAGACAAACAAGTAGATGACAATTTGGTGTACTTGAGGGATAAGATGAATTTACATTTTTAATGTATAAAAGAAACCCTGTATTATGAGGAAGGTGTGCTTGATTTGTGGGAGTCCACAGAGCACCCAGCTTTGTGCAAACCTGCAATAAACAATGCCTCCTTCCTAAACATAGTCTATTTGTCCGCGTTTCAGGAGCTATCTTTAAACGGTAACAAGGAGAGGACAGAGTGTGTTCAACAGTGAGCAAGAAGCAGTTCCACATGGGTGCCTGATAACATAAAAGAAGATGCAAAGTCAAAGCAAACAAAACAAAACAAAACTGAGGTGGAAGAAGAGTAAAAGGAAACATGAACTGCCACATAGTTTCTATAGTTATATACACGGCTTTACCAAAAAAAAAAGTTTCAGCGGTTTGGCTTTGACAATGATGGGCTTGTAGAGCTTCACCTGAAAAGCCATGTTGCAGAGGGGAGGGGGAGAGCTGAAAGAAGAAAAATCATGGATATCGAGACGAAGTTTAAGTTACATAAACAAGAAATAAAATACAACATATTTAAATGTTTTATAGGAAAAAAAACAACATTAAAATGCAAAGAAATGCTGCCGGGTGAGGCTGCAAGCAACGAAAGGAGACAGAAGGTGGGGGAAGCAGAGAGGGAGCTGAGACTGGCCGCGTACTGAACCAGATCGCAAAGAGAACCGAGCCCACCTTGGGGGTGGGCGCGGGCTTTACTTTGTACTCCAGCGCAGCCGCACAAATAAATCGGTTTTATGCACCGGAGCGTACTTATGACAGTTCAAAATCTCCCACAAGCAGGAAACTCCCATACTTCACATCCCAACACCTCCCCGGGCGGAGGAGGCGGAAGAGGCCCCGCCGCCACAGAGGGTGCCCCCTCATGGCCTAGGCGGCGGCAACAGCAGCAGCGTGGTGTGCCTCCCATTCCGGCCGCCATCTCGCTTCATCCCGTGTGCTATGCTTGGTCCTGCGCCCGCAGTACTTGTCTATCTTCCCTGCTCCGGCACCGCTGCTTCGGTCCCAAGAAGGTACAAAGGAGGCGGTGGGGGGCAGTGGCCGGGAGGAGGAATTTGTTGCGCGACTGAGGGCTGTGGATCGCGGTGACTGGGGCAAGACAAGGCGGTTATGGGCTGGCCCTGAGGGGAGCTGAGTTAAGGTTAGCTCGGGCGGCGCTGCGTGCTAGCAGACTTCCCCCACCTGACAGAGCTGGGACGTCCTCCCACTGGGAACGTGTGTGTGGTGAGGGGTAGCTGCGGCCCCTCTACCTGCCCTACTGCCAGGCTCGGGTTGTTGTGGCCTGCGCCGCCAGTGCTTCCTGACCCGCTTTCCATGGACGCTCTTGTTGCTTCCGCAGATGAAAGAAACGATCATGAACCAAGAAAAGCTCGCCAAGCTCCAGGCCCAAGTGCGCATCGGTGGCAAGGTAGGAGTCTTCTACCCTCCCTGCTCTCGGGATTGTGTGCTTCTGCCCACATACTGGGCCTAGGACATGGGATCCTGGAAACTCATGTGGGGAGTAGCCCTAAGTCTCTCAGCTTGGCTGGATCGTCCTCAGGGGGTGCTGCACTACTGCAGGGATCTCTAGTCAGTTCAGTAGAAGCAGAATGGCCTTTTATGTTTGAGTTTGTTATATTATAGCTGACTTGTAGCCTATATTCTTGTATGGGCTATATTAGAAGACATTTAAGATTTGAAATAGACCTTACAGCAAGTGATCTTCTGTATAGATTTCATAACAGATTAGAGGGCTGTGTTCCAAATTCTCATCACAAATCTTTAAGATGGCCATGACTGTTTTCTTGCTTTTTAGGACAAAACTGGAGTTTCTGTACTTGTCATACTCTTATCTTTTTAGAATAACATGCTTGGAAGACCTTTTTATTTTATTGTGACATCTGAATGCATGTAGCTATGTGATTACTTATAATCTGAAAATAAAAAAGTATGCTGAATACAGTTGTATGCTAGTAAGCATTTTAATTGCAGTTTCAATTTTAAGGCAAGAATTTGTTAGTAATTTTCTTATACCTGAGGAAATGTACATACAATATGTTAGAATACAAATTATTCAACAGAACTCTTGCTGACAGTTTCCAGTAGCTTTCATTCCTGTGTTGGAGTTTTTGCTGCTAGCTGGAGTTAGCCTTAAATCAGGGTTAATCCAGTAATTAACTGGCTTGGTGATTTTGTGTATTCTTTGTATGGGTTACTAGTTAAGCAGAGAACTGCTGTACTGTATTGAGTATGATGTGTGTGTTACCTGTTTGTATTGACTATAAAGGGTTTTAATGTTTTCACTGTACTACTTTCCCCCCCCCCCCTCCTTGTGAGAAAAGATTGCACATTGCCTCTGCCGGAAGATTTTCATGTCACTGTAAGACTGCAGGTCTTAAAAACAAGCTAAATATTATATTTAGGTGGAGGGGCTATTGTAGTACTTCATTATGTGAAATTTGATATTTTTGTGTAGGATGTTGATATAGCTAAATGTAATGTCATTTCTTCCAAACCTTTTTAGAAGAATAGCAAATGAGTCTGTGTTAGTGTTCCATTTGTACCCTGCTGTACCCTCTCCTCTTTAATATCAAGGTAGAGGGGTGTGAACAGTGTGTCTCAGCATGATCAGGATGGAATTTGCTTACTAAAACTATGTAATCTTTAGAAGCTTAAATCTGTGGAGGTGAAAGCAGTAGCTGTTCATTTAAATTAAATTCATATTGAGTGGTTTGATATCTGTCCTTAATATGGGTAAAAAGGGGATGCGTGTTCCTATATAGCCTTTGATTAAAAACATTCTTTTTTGAAATTTATTGAGATTCTTTTTTCCAGGGAGACTTAACATAACCCTTATGTGGCTCAGTTTCTGGGTAGTCAAGGTACTTAATTTCATCTCTGTAATTTTATTAGTTTTCAAATCTCTGTGTGTGCTAACCTGACAGTAGCAGGGAATGAACATCAAGCTTTCTAGACAAACAACTAAACTTGTGAGCTGTAGTCTTCCAAGTGTTAGTTTCGTGTGAATTTGTCTATTAACGTTTCTTGTTTGTTACTGGATTATGTTAGAAGTATTACTGTCCAGCCAATTTTCTGACTTTTACCAGTTGACTCAAAAGATATTGCAGCTGTTTATACAGCTGGGCAGCAACACATTTCATTAGTGCTAGCATGTAGCAGATGTGCAACTGGAATAGGAGAACTTAGATTAGTAGTTCTAGTGTGTCAAAAAGGAGCTTAGTTTCACCTGTTCTGAGACATTTGCATGTCAAATTTTACTGAAGCATTATGATTGTGCAAGGAAGTATAAATCGACACTTTCTTCTTTTTCATAATTATAGATATATTGTAATATGGGGCAGTTGTTTCCCTTGAGAAATCTAGAGCTCTATGTCTGTAGGGGAACTTAACCTTTGCTTTTTTTTTTTTCCCTTTCTGAACAGGGTTGGTTGGTCTGGAATACTATGTAGAACTATTTCTTTTAATGTATGTATAAAATATTTTGTATATATCTTCAAATTGGTATGTGTAAGTCCATCAGATGGAGATGTTTACTTGAAATACAAAAAATAGTAGTTTGGGTTTTCTCATATTTGTTGGTTGATGATATGTTGATAACTTCATGGTCTCTGACTATTATAAAAATTTGGATACAACTTAAAAAGATGACTGAAGGAAAAATTAATGGGCTTCAGAAATTACTGAAAACTGTGCTCAGTCTTCAGTTTTATGCCTACGGTAACAGACAAGGATAAACTCGCAATTTTTCTTTTCTAGGTAGGATGTGGCAGAATCCCTATGAGAATTGTGGAATGAAGGTTCTCTGGTGCATGGCTTCCTAAAATCTTGCACTTCTTACAAATATGTGAAGCTTGCTTTTTAGCAAGGGAAAGACTGCTGCAGTGCAGCTGGGGGGTTGGGGTAGTGTGTGCTGTAACACAGAAATAGGACTTTGTATACAAAGTTGTTTTTTAGATGACTGCAGAGTAGTTCTATGGCTATGAGGATTAGAGTTTGTGAAGAAGTACTTAAATACTAATTTATAACTTTTTTTGCAAAGGGTACTGCCCGCAGAAAGAAGAAGGTTGTCCACAGAACAGCTACAGCAGATGACAAGAAACTTCAGTTTTCTTTGAAGAAACTGGGCGTCAACAACATTTCTGGAATTGAAGAGGTAATTGCTTCAAAGGGAAAAATGTTTTTCTATATAGAAATATAACATGTATAAAATTTAGTTTTCTGGTAAGTAACATCTTAAACTTGTCTGTAAAATATCAATAGATCTTTATTGAGCTTCAGGAACTTTAGCTACTTTCCTGTTAAATTGAAAAATCACACTAAATGCTTGAAATACTGGATTTTTTTTCTTGCAGGTAAATATGTTTACCAACCAAGGAACGGTCATTTACTTCAATAACCCTAAAGTTCAGGCATCTCTGTCTGCTAACACTTTCACTATCACCGGCCATGCTGAGACAAAGCAGCTGACAGAAATGCTTCCTAGCATCTTAAATCAGCTCGGAGCTGACAGTCTGACCAGCCTGAGGAGACTGGCAGGAGCCCGACCCAAGCAGCGTAAGTTGAAACTTGAATGCATTTCATGCTGGCAGCTGACATGTGCCTTATTTGCATAGGTGCAGTGAAATTCAGTGCACTCTTACTGTCTACAAGCATATTATAAAATGCTTATAAAGAAACGGAACTCTCAGATCTTATTTATAGCTCAAATCTGACAATTAATATAACAGAATAAGGGAAAGGCACCTGACTCTCAGTATATCCTGCAGCTAGTGTAGGACAAGAAAGTTGTAGCAAGACTTGTTTTATGATAGTTCACTTCTTGGTGTGGCTATCATATTTTGACATACCTAGTTCATTAAAGGTAGGTAGAGTTACTCTGGGAGAGTGAGATTTAAAAAAATATATATAGAATGGCTAGGGTTGGCAGGGACAGCTCCGACTAGATCAGGTTGCTCAGAGCCCCATCCAACATAGCCTTGAACACTTCCAGGGATGGGGCTTCCACAATTTCCCTGGGCAACCTGTTCCAGTGTCTCACCACCCTCATAGTGAAGAATTTCCTCCTAATGTCTAATCTAAATCTCCCCTCTTCCAGTTTTAATCCATTATCCCTTGTCCTCTCACTACAAGCCCTTGTAAAAAGTCCCTCCCCAGCTTTCCTGTAGGCTCCCTTCAGATAGTGGAAGGCCGCTATGAGGCCCTTCCAGGGCCTTCTCTTCTCCAAGCTGAACAACCTCAACTCTCTCAGCCTGTCCTTGTAGGAGAGGTGCTCCAGCCCTCAGGTCATCTTTGTGGCCCTCCTTTGGACTCGCTCCAACAGCTCCATGTCCTTCTTGTGTTGGGGGCTCCAGAACTGGATACAGCACTCCAGGTGGGGTCTCACGAGAGACAAGGAAAGGGGGAGAATCGCCTTCCTCAACCTGCTGGCCCTGCTTCTTTTGATACAGTTGGCTTTCTGGGCTGCAAGCACACATTGCTGGCCCATGTTGAACTTCTCGTCCACCATCACCCTTAAGTTCTTCTCCTCAGGGCTGTTATCGATCCATTCTCCACCCAACCTGTATTTCTGCATGGGATTGCCCCGACCCAGGTGCAGAACCTTGCACTTGGCCTTGTTGAACTTCATGCAGTTTGCACAAACCCACCTCTCTAGCCTGTCAAGGTCCCTCTGGATGGTATCCCTTCTCTCCAGCATGTCGACCACACCACACAGTGTGGTGTCGTCAGCAAACTTGCTGAGGGTGCACTCAATTCTACTGTCCATGTTGCTGACAAAGATGTTAAACAGTGCCAGTTCAAGTACTGATCCTTGAGGAACACTGCTTGTCACTGGTCTCCATCTGGACATTGGGCCGTTGATCACAACTCTGAGTGCAACCAGCCAGCCAATTCCTTATCCATTCTGTAGTCCATCAAATCCATATCTTTCCAATTTAGAGATGAGGATGTCACGTGGGACAGTGTCAAAAGCTTTGCAGATGTCCAGGTAGATGACATCACTTGCTCTTCCTTTGTTCACTGTCAGAACCTGGGTGGTGCAACCCAGAGAGATTCAGATTGGAGCCCCTTGCTTTCTAAACTCCTCAGAGATGAGCCTAGGTGTGGCTGGATCCAACCTTAGTCTCAGACCTGGCCCTCCCAGGGAGAGTGATTAAAATGTTACGGTCCGAGGAAATGCTTGACTGTCCGATATGCCTTGATTGGATTAACGCGAAATGACACTCAGGGTATTTATTTGAATATTAGGTTTAATTAAAACTATAGGAGTCATGGTTTGACTCGGGATCGGCAATTAAACCAGCGACAATAATGCTCTTGATCCCCTCCCACCCAGGTAGGGAAGGAGAGAGAGAGAACAAGGAGAGAGACTTTCTATATTGAAAACTAAACTAGACAGCTTTAATGAAATACTAATGATAAAATATGTACAATTATATAAAAGTACGTGCAGGAACGTGCAAAACACTTATCACCTCCCCCCACTCTCAGCAACTCCCACGGCACTCTCCTTAGCTGTGAGCAGTTCTGAAAAGTCCTGGACCACTGCCGGAGATAGCGGCAGATCAGATAGGAGCTGAGGGTAGGATTATGAGGGTCAGGAACGCATGAGCCTAGGGATCAACGGTGACAGATAGATGGAGTCCTCCCCGGACGCTGGCCATGAATGGAAGAAAAGGCAATAAGAAAAAAGGAAGAAGAACGCCTTTTACTTCTGTGATCCCTGACTTTATACCGAGAGCTGTGTAGATATATCATGTATGGAATATCTCTGGCCAATTTTGCTGTCCGTCTAGTCTGTTCCTCCCATAGGGAGGGTTTCACTTAATCATTTTGCTATGATGAGGAAGCGTGGTTGACACATATCACCATTGAGCAACTGGAGTGGACCTCTGCTCCTCCATAGTTATCTCTATATGCAGGCCGGCCGTAGTCGGTTATGGTCCTTGATATTGTGTTCTCCATCTTCTCAGGCAGTCCTTTTGGGATGCAAATGAGGCTTTGTTTGAGGGCTTACAATGATGTTTCAGTACCACTTCCCTCAATTGGTCCTGAGGGCTGGTCCCTTACAGTCCACCAATGCTGTGACGCCATCCTAAAAGGCCACCACATTAGTCAGGCAGGATTTGCCTTTAGTGAAGCCATGTTTGCTGTCACCAATCACCCCTTTGTTTTCTATGTGCCTTAGCAGATCCTTCAGGAGGATCTGCTCCATGATCTTTCCGGGCACAGAGGTGAGACTGACTGGCCTGTAGTTCCCCAGGTTTTCTTTTTTTTTTTTCTTCTTGAAAATGGGATGTATGTTTCCCCTTTTCCAGTCACTGGGAACTTTGCCAGACTGCCATAATTCTTCAAATATGATGGACAGTGGCTTTGCAATTTCATTGGCCAGTTCCCTCAGGAGCCATGGATTAATCCTGTCAGGCCCCATGGACTTGTACACCTTCAGGTCCTTCTGGTGGTCTCAAACCTGTTCTTCTACATCAAGCGGATCTTCCTTTTCCCAGTCTCTGCCTTTGCCTTCTATGACTTGGATGGTGTGACCAGAGCCCTTGCTGGTGAAGACTGATATACTTTGAGTATGTCTGTTTTGACACTTTCAATGGAAGCATAAACAATGGGAGAGGGACTTGAGGACAGACATCTTGCTACTGCTTTGGTCCCTCGCAGGTGTGGTGAAGGTATTTATTCTTGTATGGGCTTTTTGATAGCTAAGAGGGAATTATACAGTATTTGTAAGGAAATATGTTATAATTTCTGTGTGTGTAGAACAGTGTAGAGAACAGGACTGGCATGATCCTTAAGCTAAATACACCAACTTCCTATTCCCTCCTTAAATTAGTAAAAGAACCTGAACACTTGTTCTCCCTAAAACTGTGTGGGTAAAAATAGAGGAGGGACTTAAGTATGTGGTGATTGGAAAAGGTGCTGCTGCTACAGGGTGAGAATCGAGAGTGAAAGATAGGCTTGTTGACAATGGGAACATTCTTCATGTCCTGCATGTAGGATCTTTGTACTTACTTCCTATTTCTGGTAGGTATGAACTTGATTGTTGCATTTTTTCTTTCTGTGCTTTGCTGCCAGCAAAGATAGTCCCTGTTTCCATTCCTAAAGCTGTTGATGCTTCACTTCTGTCAACTTGGCACTGAAAAAATCCTGCTAGAAGTAGTCTTCAGGAGGTGAGGCAAACTGCTTCTTTCCCCATGGAGCTCAGGTCCCTCCTTCCTAGTGTCACCTGTGTGGCTTCCTTGTGGTAGTAGTGGGGCTTGAAAGAAAGAAAACTTAAAGGATTTTAAATGATCCCTTAAGATCTCTCATTCCAAGGTGAGTATGTTCTGGATGAGCTAAATTGCACACTTTTGATATTAGGGAAGCTTGTTTAAAGTGTTTGCTTTGTATGACCTGGTAAATAGCTATTTCTTTCCACTTTGGGTGGATGCCAGAGTAGTTGCACAAACCTTTCCATTCAGCATTGTTTGCTAGATTTGGAAGTCTGACATTAGAGTGAAGTGTGGTGATTGCATTTGCTGCTGCTAAAGTAAACTTAGCCTGGTCTTGAGGATGAGAGAGAATGCAGACAATTTAGGAGGAAATAACATAGTTTGCTTTTAAAATGTTGTTTTTGTCACTAGTATGCATTCAAACTCTAACAGCTTTCTGCTGTTAAAACAAAAGGAGGATTAGTGGTGACCTTGTCCCAAGCCCTTTCAGAACAAAGTTTATGCATTCATCTATTTTGGTTCTCTAGAAATCGGGATACAGCAATTTCAGAAGTGTAGTATAAATCCATCTCTTTCCTCATGCTTTTCTTAGAAACTGAGAAAGATTAATTAGGATAAAACACAGGTGATAGCTGTACTACCTAGAGAGTATGAGACCGTTTAGCCTAAGAATAGCAGTAAAAGTAGTGGCACAGGCACCCAGGGACCTGAGATATCTATTCTTAGCATTATACTGCTGCGGTTTCACGGATGCTCGTTGGTCTGCTACAATGGACATGGTTAAGTTTCACTAACTCTGGCAAATATAATGGGAATAGTCAAGAAGTGACTGAGTTAGCAGAGATGTGGACCAGGACATGTGGTTGTCTCAACCACCTTAGTATAAAATTGTGCATCCAGTTCCATATTCCTCTGGCTTTGCCAGGGAACAATAATATCTTTAAGTGCCTCTAGTCATGTATGTCTACCTGCAGATTCACAATTACACCGTAGTTTTCCTTGAAGGCCTAGAATCATAAGATTTCCGTGTAACTTGCTAATGTTGTAAAACTACTGAGTAGTCAATAAACCGAGCTGCTTTTGAGAGAAATTGGTAATTTTCAGCTAAAAGTGCAGAGACTGATTTTATTGTTATACAAGGCATTCTATATAACTAGAACCAGGATGGTGACTAGTAAACTGGCTTAGCATGCATCTTCTCACTTTCCAGCTGAGCTGTTTGAGCATTATTGGAAACAAAGGGTTAGTTGTAGATTTTCATTCACCAAGGGAAATGGATAGAGCATTGCAGTTTAGCTCAGACTCTTTTATAATGTTTTCAGAAAACACAAAGCAAAACAACTTTGTAATCAAGATGCTTATGGTGAGTTTGACTGATGCTTTTGAACTGCTTGCTCTTGCAGCTGTGGATGGAAAAGCACCACTTGCTACTGGTGATGATGATGATGATGGTGAAGTTCCAGGTAAGAACAAGCATGGAATGGAGGAAAAGGAAGTTAATTTTGCTGAGAGAAAACATGTGCAGCATAAGATTGGATCAAGGATGTAAGAATATTGACTAAAGACTCGCTGTTGTAGAATTTGTGGACTTTGTTTTCAGACGCCATGTGAGACTTATATGGACCGTTTGTTTGAGTTAGCATTTTTGTTCTGTGTAGGAGTAATAGCTATGGCTAAGATAATTATTTACTATTCAGTAAGAAGAGTGGTAAGAAACTGCCTTTTCAGTATCACTTTGTCCAGTTGTGGGTATGGTGAAGTTAAATGCTCTTAGAGGGTTCATTATAAAGCACAATTCTAAAACTTGTTTAAACGAGAATCATAGAATCATGAAGCTCTTAAATATTATTTGGTCTCTATTTCATAAGCTGATTTTTTTTTTTTCTTTGTAAGCACTTTATATGAAGTAGAACTTTGGGGAGGGGGAAATTGGCAAAGCAAAAGTGGGTCAAACTTTAAACATTTTTCTTTTTCTAGATCTGGTTGAAAACTTTGATGAAGCTTCAAAGAATGAGGCAAACTGAACTAAGTGACACTTTCTGAATAAAGTTAAAACTTGAAAAAGTTACATGGAGTTGCTATTTTATATTGTGACTGCTAATATTTGATTTTATTTTTATTTCCTGATGAGATACCAAGATTTATAATATTTGGAAACTCCTTGAACCTACAGCTCTTTTTTGGTTATTGCCTGTACATAATGTTATTTTTGTGGCCTAGTTGAAAGAGCCTGTGCTTTGAAATAAGTCAGATTGCTAATGAATCTTGGCCTAGACACAATTTTTGGGTAACTTGCATACAAGCAAAAATCCTATCTTTAATGAACTTTGGCATGCAATAAAAAAATAAAATACATTTTCTGGTGTGGCTTTTTGTCAGAACAGCAGGAAAAAAAATGGCCATAACTATGAAACAGTCATAAAAGGTCAATGTCCTGGTTTGAGCCAGGATGAGGCCAATTTTGACATAGAGGGCAACACCCCCCATCCTGTCTTCCCTGTCTGTCCTTCCTAAAGAGTTTATAACCCTCCAGCTGCGTGCATTTGTATAAAGGCATTTAAGCTGGGCCTTCAGTAAGTTTGCCTGACTAGCTGACTTCACCACCACACCAACCCTAGGCTCATCTGTAGTAAGCCTGGCTTTATCCCCCACCCCCTTCCAACCTAGTTTAAAGCCCTATCAATGAGTCCCACTAATTCCTGCCCTAGTACCATTTTCCCCCTGTGGGACAGGGTCTTCCGATCCAATGGCAGCAGGCCCAGTGTCCTGTAAACCAAACCATGATCAAAAAACCACAAGTCCTGTTGGTAGCACCAGTTTTGGAGCCAGCCATTGATCTGTGAGGTCTTCTTGTTAACCCACTCACCATTCCCCAAGACTGGAGGGACAGAGGAGAACACAACTTGTGCACCCGAGCCCTTGACCAGTCATCCCAATGCCCTAAAATCTTTCTGGCAGGATCCACATTTGAGATGCTTGTGAAGAACTGTCTCCTATGGGTGGGACCCCATGCTGGAGTAGGGGGATCCTTTTCATGGGATGCCATCCTTCAGGAACAGACCTCCAGTGTGGGTCCCCCTCAGGGCCACAGGTCCTGCCAGAAAACTCACTCTGACTTGGGCTCCTCTCTCCAGGGGGTCACAAGTTGTCACCGTTTGACTCGGGTTCGACAACAATGCTCTCGATCCCCTTCCCCTCCCACCCAGGTAGGGAAGGAGAGAGAGAATTAGAAGAGAGAGACTTGGCTGGATTGAAAAGTAAACTACACAGCTTTAATTAAACACTAATGATATAAGGAAATATATACAATTATATACAGATATGTTCAGATATGTGCAAAAGCCTCTAGCCTCCCCCCACCCCCAGCAATTCCCACAGCACTCCCCTCAGCTGGAACAGTTCCGAGAAGTTCCGGAGCTGCTGCTGGAGAAAGCGGAGAGTTATGAGGGTCAGGAGAGCTCAAGCCTAAGGGTCGACAGTGCTGGATGGAGTCCTCCCTGGATGCCAGCCATGGACGGAAGAGAAGGGGAGAAGAAGCAGGAAGGAAGTTGTCTTCTGTGATCTCTGACCTTCCTCTGAGCTTACGTAGATCTATGGAATGGAATATCTCTGGCCAATTTTGCTGTCTGTCTAGGGGGTGGTCATAGATCTCCCTGGCAATTTTACCAGGCCTTTTGTTTTGTCATGTGTGTAATTAAAGCTGGGTGATTAAAGCAGTCCATTTACTCCAAGTCACATCGGTGGCATGATGGATCAGAGCAAGTTTATTCTGGAACATGAATCTCAGCACTGGTAATCTGGGCACCAGGAGGAGCTGCGCTTCAGTGCCTATCACTTCCGAAGCAGCTCTAACTCCTTCGTATGCTGCAAGTATCTCCTTCTCAGTTGTTGTGTAGTTGGCCTCAGAACCTCTGTAGCTCCGGCTCCAGAATCCCAAAGGGTCGACCTCGAGTCTCCCCTGGTGCTTTGTGCCAGAGGCTCCAGTTGGGACCGTTGTGTCCGGCTGCGGTGTAGAGCACATTCTTGATGTCTGGGCCTATTTGAACTGGTCCAAGGGCCATTGCCTGCACAATCTCCTTTTTGATCTGCTCAAAAGCTTTCTGTTGGTCAGGGCCCCATTTAAAGTCACTCTTCTTTCAGGTCACCTCATAGAGAGGTTTCACAATTTCACTGTAACATGGAATATGCATTCTTCATAAACCAACAGTCCCTAAAAAGGTTTGAGTGTCCTTTTTAGTAGATGGTGGGGCCATAGCTGTTATTTTGTTAATCACATCCATTGGGATCTGGCAACGACCATCTTGCCACTTCATCCCCAGGAACTGGATCTCTTGTGAAGGTCCCTTGACCTTGCTTCTTTTTACAGCAAAACCAGCATCCAGAAGAATTCAGATGATCTCTTTACCTTTCTCAAAGACTTCTTCTGGCTTGTCACCCCACACAATGATGTCATCGATGTACTGCAGGTGTTCTGGAGCTCCACCCTTCTCCATGGCAAATGGTTGAGCTGTGTTTCCACCCCTGGAACATGAATCTCAGTATACTTCACCCAGTATTTCTCCATTTTGACTAGAGTTCAGTTACAATTTGCGGCTGAAGGGCTCAGCACCCCAGTCGCTCATGCTAAGCTAAGCAAAACCAGTTTCAATTCAACTAAATTTTAAGAGCTCACACAATTCTCATTTTTTTACAAGTAAATTATTTTAATTCCCAACAATGGGAGAAGCTTCTAGCAGCTTCTCATAGAAGCCAGCCCTGCAGGTCCCCGAACATTGCAACATAAGCCCAATACAACCATAAAGTATTTCTAGAAAGCAGGAAGGAAGTTGTCTTCTGTGATCTCTGACCTTCCTCTGAGCTTACGTAGATCTATGTCTAGTTTAGTTTTCAATTCAGAGAGTCTCTCTCCTTATTTTCTTTCTCCTTCCCTACCTGGGTGGCAGGGGGAGGGGATTGAGAGCATTGTTGTCTCTGGTTTAATTGCCCATCCTGAGTCAAACCATGACAGTTTTAGCTTTTCTGCAGAGCATCTTGGTTTGGCTGTGTTAGAAAACTGGCTTCTAAAATTTTTTTGCTGCATAATGGAGCATTTTCCACTTAATTAGTGAATTCCCAGTGTTAGCAGGTCAGCACATACACTGTGTTCCTAAGACACTTTGTAATGTATGAAAATTGACCTCCATCTACTAAAAAGGACACTCAAACCTTTTTAGGGACTGTTGGTTTATGAAGAATGCATATTCCATGTTACAGTGAAATTGTGAAACCTCTCTATGAGGTGACCTGAAAGAAGAGTGACTTTAAATGGGGCCCTGACCAACAGAAAGCTTTTGAGCAGATCAAAAAGGAGATTGTGCAGGCAATGGCCCTTGGACCAGTTCAAATAGGCCCAGACATCAAGAATGTGCTCTACACCGCAGCCGGACACAACGGTCCCAACTGGAGCCTCTGGCACAAAGCACCAGGGGAGACTCGAGGTCGACCCTTTGGGATTCTGGAGCCGGAGCTACAGAGGTTCTGAGGCCAACTACACAACAACTGAGAAGGAGATACTTGCAGCATACGAAGGAGTTAGAGCCACTTCGGAAGTGATCGGCACTGAAGCGCAGCTCCTCCTGGTGCCCAGATTACCAGTGCTGAGATTCATGTTCCAGAATAACCTTTCTCCTATCCATCATGCCACCGATGTGACTTGGAGTAAATGGACTGCTTTAATCACCCAGCTTTAATTACACACATGACAAAACAAAAGGCCTGGTAAAATTGCCAGGGAGATCTATGACCACCCCCTAGACAGACAGCAAAATTGGCCAGAGATATTCCATTCCATAGATCTACGTAAGCTCAGAGGAAGGTCAGAGATCACAGAAGACAACTTCCTTCCTGCTTCTTCTCCCCTTCTCTTCCGTCCATGGCTGGCATCCAGGGAGGACTCCATCCAGCACTGTCGACCCTTAGGCTTGAGCTCTCCTGACCCTCATAACTCTCCGCTTTCTCCAGCAGCAGCTCCGGAACTTCTCGGAACTGTTCCAGCTGAGGGGAGTGCTGTGGGAATTGCTGGGGGTGGGGGGAGGCTAGAGGCTTTTGCACATATCTGAACATATCTGTATATAATTGTATATATTTCCTTATATCATTAGTGTTTAATTAAAGCTGTGTAGTTTACTTTTCAATCCAGCCAAGTCTCTCTCTTCTAATTCTCTCTCTCCTTCCCTACCTGGGTGGGAGGGGAAGGGGATCGAGAGCATTGTTGTCGAACCCGAGTCAAACGGTGACAACTTGTGACCCCCTGGAGAGAGGAGCCCAAGTCAGAGTGAGTTTTCTGGCAGGACCTGTGGCCCTGAGGGGGACCCACACTGGAGGTCTGTTCCTGAAGGATGGCATCCCATGAAAAGGATCCCCCTACTCCAGCATGGGGTCCCACCCATAGGAGACAGTTCTTCACAAGCATCTCAAATGTGGATCCTGCCAGAAAGATTTTAGGGCATTGGGATGACTGGTCAAGGGCTCGGGTGCACAAGTTGTGTTCTCCTCTGTCCCTCCAGTCTTGGGGAATGGTGAGTGGGTTAACAAGAAGACCTCACAGATCAATGGCTGGCTCCAAAACTGGTGCTACCAACAGGACTTGTGGTTTTTTGATCATGGTTTGGTTTACAGGACACTGGGCCTGCTGCCATTGGATCGGAAGACCCTGTCCCACAGGGGGAAAATGGTACTAGGGCAGGAATTAGTGGGACTCATTGATAGGGCTTTAAACTAGGTTGGAAGGGGGTGGGGGATAAAGCCAGGCTTACTACAGATGAGCCTAGGGTTGGTGTGGTGGTGAAGTCAGCTAGTCAGGCAAACTTACTGAAGGCCCAGCTTAAATGCCTTTATACAAATGCACGCAGCTGGAGGGTTATAAACTCTTTAGGAAGGACAGACAGGGAAGACAGGATGGGGGGTGTTGCCCTCTATGTCAAAATTGGCCTCATCCTGGCTCAAACCAGGACATTGACCTTTTATGACTGTTTCATAGTTATGGCCATTTTTTTTCCTGCTGTTCTGACAAAAAGCCACACCAGAAAATGTATTTTATTTTTTTATTGCATGCCAAAGTTCATTAAAGATAGGATTTTTGCTTGTATGCAAGTTACCCAAAAATTGTGTCTAGGCCAAGATTCATTAGCAATCTGACTTATTTCAAAGCACAGGCTCTTTCAACTAGGCCACAAAAATAACATTATGTACAGGCAATAACCAAAAAAGAGCTGTAGGTTCAAGGAGTTTCCAAATATTATAAATCTTGGTATCTCATCAGGAAATAAAAATAAAATCAAATATTAGCAGTCACAATATAAAATAGCAACTCCATGTAACTTTTTCAAGTTTTAACTTTATTCAGAAAGTGTCACTTAGTTCAGTTTGCCTCATTCTTTGAAGCTTCATCAAAGTTTTCAACCAGATCTAGAAAAAGAAAAATGTTTAAAGTTTGACCCACTTTTGCTTTGCCAATTTCCCCCTCCCCAAAGTTCTACTTCATATAAAGTGCTTACAAAGAAAAAAAAAAAAATCAGCTTATGAAATAGAGACCAAATAATATTTAAGAGCTTCATGATTCTATGATTCTCGTTTAAACAAGTTTTAGAATTGTGCTTTATAATGAACCCTCTAAGAGCATTTAACTTCACCATACCCACAACTGGACAAAGTGATACTGAAAAGGCAGTTTCTTACCACTCTTCTTACTGAATAGTAAATAATTATCTTAGCCATAGCTATTACTCCTACACAGAACAAAAATGCTAACTCAAACAAACGGTCCATATAAGTCTCACATGGCGTCTGAAAACAAAGTCCACAAATTCTACAACAGCGAGTCTTTAGTCAATATTCTTACATCCTTGATCCAATCTTATGCTGCACATGTTTTCTCTCAGCAAAATTAACTTCCTTTTCCTCCATTCCATGCTTGTTCTTACCTGGAACTTCACCATCATCATCATCATCACCAGTAGCAAGTGGTGCTTTTCCATCCACAGCTGCAAGAGCAAGCAGTTCAAAAGCATCAGTCAAACTCACCATAAGCATCTTGATTACAAAGTTGTTTTGCTTTGTGTTTTCTGAAAACATTATAAAAGAGTCTGAGCTAAACTGCAATGCTCTATCCATTTCCCTTGGTGAATGAAAATCTACAACTAACCCTTTGTTTCCAATAATGCTCAAACAGCTCAGCTGGAAAGTGAGAAGATGCATGCTAAGCCAGTTTACTAGTCACCATCCTGGTTCTAGTTATATAGAATGCCTTGTATAACAATAAAATCAGTCTCTGCACTTTTAGCTGAAAATTACCAATTTCTCTCAAAAGCAGCTCGGTTTATTGACTACTCAGTAGTTTTACAACATTAGCAAGTTACACGGAAATCTTATGATTCTAGGCCTTCAAGGAAAACTACGGTGTAATTGTGAATCTGCAGGTAGACATACATGACTAGAGGCACTTAAAGATATTATTGTTCCCTGGCAAAGCCAGAGGAATATGGAACTGGATGCACAATTTTATACTAAGGTGGTTGAGACAACCACATGTCCTGGTCCACATCTCTGCTAACTCAGTCACTTCTTGACTATTCCCATTATATTTGCCAGAGTTAGTGAAACTTAACCATGTCCATTGTAGCAGACCAACGAGCATCCGTGAAACCGCAGCAGTATAATGCTAAGAATAGATATCTCAGGTCCCTGGGTGCCTGTGCCACTACTTTTACTGCTATTCTTAGGCTAAACGGTCTCATACTCTCTAGGTAGTACAGCTATCACCTGTGTTTTATCCTAATTAATCTTTCTCAGTTTCTAAGAAAAGCATGAGGAAAGAGATGGATTTATACTACACTTCTGAAATTGCTGTATCCCGATTTCTAGAGAACCAAAATAGATGAATGCATAAACTTTGTTCTGAAAGGGCTTGGGACAAGGTCACCACTAATCCTCCTTTTGTTTTAACAGCAGAAAGCTGTTAGAGTTTGAATGCATACTAGTGACAAAAACAACATTTTAAAAGCAAACTATGTTATTTCCTCCTAAATTGTCTGCATTCTCTCTCATCCTCAAGACCAGGCTAAGTTTACTTTAGCAGCAGCAAATGCAATCACCACACTTCACTCTAATGTCAGACTTCCAAATCTAGCAAACAATGCTGAATGGAAAGGTTTGTGCAACTACTCTGGCATCCACCCAAAGTGGAAAGAAATAGCTATTTACCAGGTCATACAAAGCAAACACTTTAAACAAGCTTCCCTAATATCAAAAGTGTGCAATTTAGCTCATCCAGAACATACTCACCTTGGAATGAGAGATCTTAAGGGATCATTTAAAATCCTTTAAGTTTTCTTTCTTTCAAGCCCCACTACTACCACAAGGAAGCCACACAGGTGACACTAGGAAGGAGGGACCTGAGCTCCATGGGGAAAGAAGCAGTTTGCCTCACCTCCTGAAGACTACTTCTAGCAGGATTTTTTCAGTGCCAAGTTGACAGAAGTGAAGCATCAACAGCTTTAGGAATGGAAACAGGGACTATCTTTGCTGGCAGCAAAGCACAGAAAGAAAAAATGCAACAATCAAGTTCATACCTACCAGAAATAGGAAGTAAGTACAAAGATCCTACATGCAGGACATGAAGAATGTTCCCATTGTCAACAAGCCTATCTTTCACTCTCGATTCTCACCCTGTAGCAGCAGCACCTTTTCCAATCACCACATACTTAAGTCCCTCCTCTATTTTTACCCACACAGTTTTAGGGAGAACAAGTGTTCAGGTTCTTTTACTAATTTAAGGAGGGAATAGGAAGTTGGTGTATTTAGCTTAAGGATCATGCCAGTCCTGTTCTCTACACTGTTCTACACACACAGAAATTATAACATATTTCCTTACAAATACTGTATAATTCCCTCTTAGCTATCAAAAAGCCCATACAAGAATAAATACCTTCACCACACCTGCGAGGGACCAAAGCAGTAGCAAGATGTCTGTCCTCAAGTCCCTCTCCCATTGTTTATGCTTCCATTGAAAGTGTCAAAACAGACATACTCAAAGTATATCAGTCTTCACCAGCAAGGGCTCTGGTCACACCATCCAAGTCATAGAAGGCAAAGGCAGAGACTGGGAAAAGGAAGATCCGCTTGATGTAGAAGAACAGGTTTGAGACCACCAGAAGGACCTGAAGGTGTACAAGTCCATGGGGCCTGACAGGATTAATCCATGGCTCCTGAGGGAACTGGCCAATGAAATTGCAAAGCCACTGTCCATCATATTTGAAGAATTATGGCAGTCTGGCAAAGTTCCCAGTGACTGGAAAAGGGGAAACATACATCCCATTTTCAAGAAGAAAAAAAAAAAAGAAAACCTGGGGAACTACAGGCCAGTCAGTCTCACCTCTGTGCCCGGAAAGATCATGGAGCAGATCCTCCTGAAGGATCTGCTAAGGCACATAGAAAACAAAGGGGTGATTGGTGACAGCAAACATGGCTTCACTAAAGGCAAATCCTGCCTGACTAATGTGGTGGCCTTTTAGGATGGCGTCACAGCATTGGTGGACTGTAAGGGACCAGCCCTCAGGACCAATTGAGGGAAGTGGTACTGAAACATCATTGTAAGCCCTCAAACAAAGCCTCATTTGCATCCCAAAAGGACTGCCTGAGAAGATGGAGAACACAATATCAAGGACCATAACCGACTACGGCCGGCCTGCATATAGAGATAACTATGGAGGAGCAGAGGTCCACTCCAGTTGCTCAATGGTGATATGTGTCAACCACGCTTCCTCATCATAGCAAAATGATTAAGTGAAACCCTCCCTATGGGAGGAACAGACTAGACGGACAGCAAAATTGGCCAGAGATATTCCATACATGATATATCTACACAGCTCTCGGTATAAAGTCAGGGATCACAGAAGTAAAAGGCGTTCTTCTTCCTTTTTTCTTATTGCCTTTTCTTCCATTCATGGCCAGCGTCCGGGGAGGACTCCATCTATCTGTCACCGTTGATCCCTAGGCTCATGCGTTCCTGACCCTCATAATCCTACCCTCAGCTCCTATCTGATCTGCCGCTATCTCCGGCAGTGGTCCAGGACTTTTCAGAACTGCTCACAGCTAAGGAGAGTGCCGTGGGAGTTGCTGAGAGTGGGGGGAGGTGATAAGTGTTTTGCACGTTCCTGCACGTACTTTTATATAATTGTACATATTTTATCATTAGTATTTCATTAAAGCTGTCTAGTTTAGTTTTCAATATAGAAAGTCTCTCTCCTTGTTCTCTCTCTCTCCTTCCCTACCTGGGTGGGAGGGGATCAAGAGCATTATTGTCGCTGGTTTAATTGCCGATCCCGAGTCAAACCATGACTCCTATAGTTTTAATTAAACCTAATATTCAAATAAATACCCTGAGTGTCATTTCGCGTTAATCCAATCAAGGCATATCGGACAGTCAAGCATTTCCTCGGACCGTAACATTTTAATCACTCTCCCTGGGAGGGCCAGGTCTGAGACTAAGGTTGGATCCAGCCACACCTAGGCTCATCTCTGAGGAGTTTAGAAAGCAAGGGGCTCCAATCTGAATCTCTCTGGGTTGCACCACCCAGGTTCTGACAGTGAACAAAGGAAGAGCAAGTGATGTCATCTACCTGGACATCTGCAAAGCTTTTGACACTGTCCCACGTGACATCCTCATCTCTAAATTGGAAAGATATGGATTTGATGGACTACAGAATGGATAAGGAATTGGCTGGCTGGTTGCACTCAGAGTTGTGATCAACGGCCCAATGTCCAGATGGAGACCAGTGACAAGCAGTGTTCCTCAAGGATCAGTACTTGAACTGGCACTGTTTAACATCTTTGTCAGCAACATGGACAGTAGAATTGAGTGCACCCTCAGCAAGTTTGCTGACGACACCACACTGTGTGGTGTGGTCGACATGCTGGAGAGAAGGGATACCATCCAGAGGGACCTTGACAGGCTAGAGAGGTGGGTTTGTGCAAACTGCATGAAGTTCAACAAGGCCAAGTGCAAGGTTCTGCACCTGGGTCGGGGCAATCCCATGCAGAAATACAGGTTGGGTGGAGAATGGATCGATAACAGCCCTGAGGAGAAGAACTTAAGGGTGATGGTGGACGAGAAGTTCAACATGGGCCAGCAATGTGTGCTTGCAGCCCAGAAAGCCAACTGTATCAAAAGAAGCAGGGCCAGCAGGTTGAGGAAGGCGATTCTCCCCCTTTCCTTGTCTCTCGTGAGACCCCACCTGGAGTGCTGTATCCAGTTCTGGAGCCCCCAACACAAGAAGGACATGGAGCTGTTGGAGCGAGTCCAAAGGAGGGCCACAAAGATGACCTGAGGGCTGGAGCACCTCTCCTACAAGGACAGGCTGAGAGAGTTGAGGTTGTTCAGCTTGGAGAAGAGAAGGCCCTGGAAGGGCCTCATAGCGGCCTTCCACTATCTGAAGGGAGCCTACAGGAAAGCTGGGGAGGGACTTTTTACAAGGGCTTGTAGTGAGAGGACAAGGGATAATGGATTAAAACTGGAAGAGGGGAGATTTAGATTAGACATTAGGAGGAAATTCTTCACTATGAGGGTGGTGAGACACTGGAACAGGTTGCCCAGGGAAATTGTGGAAGCCCCATCCCTGGAAGTGTTCAAGGCTATGTTGGATGGGGCTCTGAGCAACCTGATCTAGTCGGAGCTGTCCCTGCCAACCCTAGCCATTCTATATATATTTTTTTAAATCTCACTCTCCCAGAGTAACTCTACCTACCTTTAATGAACTAGGTATGTCAAAATATGATAGCCACACCAAGAAGTGAACTATCATAAAACAAGTCTTGCTACAACTTTCTTGTCCTACACTAGCTGCAGGATATACTGAGAGTCAGGTGCCTTTCCCTTATTCTGTTATATTAATTGTCAGATTTGAGCTATAAATAAGATCTGAGAGTTCCGTTTCTTTATAAGCATTTTATAATATGCTTGTAGACAGTAAGAGTGCACTGAATTTCACTGCACCTATGCAAATAAGGCACATGTCAGCTGCCAGCATGAAATGCATTCAAGTTTCAACTTACGCTGCTTGGGTCGGGCTCCTGCCAGTCTCCTCAGGCTGGTCAGACTGTCAGCTCCGAGCTGATTTAAGATGCTAGGAAGCATTTCTGTCAGCTGCTTTGTCTCAGCATGGCCGGTGATAGTGAAAGTGTTAGCAGACAGAGATGCCTGAACTTTAGGGTTATTGAAGTAAATGACCGTTCCTTGGTTGGTAAACATATTTACCTGCAAGAAAAAAAATCCAGTATTTCAAGCATTTAGTGTGATTTTTCAATTTAACAGGAAAGTAGCTAAAGTTCCTGAAGCTCAATAAAGATCTATTGATATTTTACAGACAAGTTTAAGATGTTACTTACCAGAAAACTAAATTTTATACATGTTATATTTCTATATAGAAAAACATTTTTCCCTTTGAAGCAATTACCTCTTCAATTCCAGAAATGTTGTTGACGCCCAGTTTCTTCAAAGAAAACTGAAGTTTCTTGTCATCTGCTGTAGCTGTTCTGTGGACAACCTTCTTCTTTCTGCGGGCAGTACCCTTTGCAAAAAAAGTTATAAATTAGTATTTAAGTACTTCTTCACAAACTCTAATCCTCATAGCCATAGAACTACTCTGCAGTCATCTAAAAAACAACTTTGTATACAAAGTCCTATTTCTGTGTTACAGCACACACTACCCCAACCCCCCAGCTGCACTGCAGCAGTCTTTCCCTTGCTAAAAAGCAAGCTTCACATATTTGTAAGAAGTGCAAGATTTTAGGAAGCCATGCACCAGAGAACCTTCATTCCACAATTCTCATAGGGATTCTGCCACATCCTACCTAGAAAAGAAAAATTGCGAGTTTATCCTTGTCTGTTACCGTAGGCATAAAACTGAAGACTGAGCACAGTTTTCAGTAATTTCTGAAGCCCATTAATTTTTCCTTCAGTCATCTTTTTAAGTTGTATCCAAATTTTTATAATAGTCAGAGACCATGAAGTTATCAACATATCATCAACCAACAAATATGAGAAAACCCAAACTACTATTTTTTGTATTTCAAGTAAACATCTCCATCTGATGGACTTACACATACCAATTTGAAGATATATACAAAATATTTTATACATACATTAAAAGAAATAGTTCTACATAGTATTCCAGACCAACCAACCCTGTTCAGAAAGGGAAAAAAAAAAAAGCAAAGGTTAAGTTCCCCTACAGACATAGAGCTCTAGATTTCTCAAGGGAAACAACTGCCCCATATTACAATATATCTATAATTATGAAAAAGAAGAAAGTGTCGATTTATACTTCCTTGCACAATCATAATGCTTCAGTAAAATTTGACATGCAAATGTCTCAGAACAGGTGAAACTAAGCTCCTTTTTGACACACTAGAACTACTAATCTAAGTTCTCCTATTCCAGTTGCACATCTGCTACATGCTAGCACTAATGAAATGTGTTGCTGCCCAGCTGTATAAACAGCTGCAATATCTTTTGAGTCAACTGGTAAAAGTCAGAAAATTGGCTGGACAGTAATACTTCTAACATAATCCAGTAACAAACAAGAAACGTTAATAGACAAATTCACACGAAACTAACACTTGGAAGACTACAGCTCACAAGTTTAGTTGTTTGTCTAGAAAGCTTGATGTTCATTCCCTGCTACTGTCAGGTTAGCACACACAGAGATTTGAAAACTAATAAAATTACAGAGATGAAATTAAGTACCTTGACTACCCAGAAACTGAGCCACATAAGGGTTATGTTAAGTCTCCCTGGAAAAAAGAATCTCAATAAATTTCAAAAAAGAATGTTTTTAATCAAAGGCTATATAGGAACACGCATCCCCTTTTTACCCATATTAAGGACAGATATCAAACCACTCAATATGAATTTAATTTAAATGAACAGCTACTGCTTTCACCTCCACAGATTTAAGCTTCTAAAGATTACATAGTTTTAGTAAGCAAATTCCATCCTGATCATGCTGAGACACACTGTTCACACCCCTCTACCTTGATATTAAAGAGGAGAGGGTACAGCAGGGTACAAATGGAACACTAACACAGACTCATTTGCTATTCTTCTAAAAAGGTTTGGAAGAAATGACATTACATTTAGCTATATCAACATCCTACACAAAAATATCAAATTTCACATAATGAAGTACTACAATAGCCCTCCACCTAAATATAATATTTAGCTTGTTTTTAAGACCTGCAGTCTTACAGTGACATGAAAATCTTCCGGCAGAGGCAATGTGCAATCTTTTCTCACAAGGAGGGGGGGGGGGGAAAGTAGTACAGTGAAAACATTAAAACCCTTTATAGTCAATACAAACAGGTAACACACACATCATACTCAATACAGTACAGCAGTTCTCTGCTTAACTAGTAACCCATACAAAGAATACACAAAATCACCAAGCCAGTTAATTACTGGATTAACCCTGATTTAAGGCTAACTCCAGCTAGCAGCAAAAACTCCAACACAGGAATGAAAGCTACTGGAAACTGTCAGCAAGAGTTCTGTTGAATAATTTGTATTCTAACATATTGTATGTACATTTCCTCAGGTATAAGAAAATTACTAACAAATTCTTGCCTTAAAATTGAAACTGCAATTAAAATGCTTACTAGCATACAACTGTATTCAGCATACTTTTTTATTTTCAGATTATAAGTAATCACATAGCTACATGCATTCAGATGTCACAATAAAATAAAAAGGTCTTCCAAGCATGTTATTCTAAAAAGATAAGAGTATGACAAGTACAGAAACTCCAGTTTTGTCCTAAAAAGCAAGAAAACAGTCATGGCCATCTTAAAGATTTGTGATGAGAATTTGGAACACAGCCCTCTAATCTGTTATGAAATCTATACAGAAGATCACTTGCTGTAAGGTCTATTTCAAATCTTAAATGTCTTCTAATATAGCCCATACAAGAATATAGGCTACAAGTCAGCTATAATATAACAAACTCAAACATAAAAGGCCATTCTGCTTCTACTGAACTGACTAGAGATCCCTGCAGTAGTGCAGCACCCCCTGAGGACGATCCAGCCAAGCTGAGAGACTTAGGGCTACTCCCCACATGAGTTTCCAGGATCCCATGTCCTAGGCCCAGTATGTGGGCAGAAGCACACAATCCCGAGAGCAGGGAGGGTAGAAGACTCCTACCTTGCCACCGATGCGCACTTGGGCCTGGAGCTTGGCGAGCTTTTCTTGGTTCATGATCGTTTCTTTCATCTGCGGAAGCAACAAGAGCGTCCATGGAAAGCGGGTCAGGAAGCACTGGCGGCGCAGGCCACAACAACCCGAGCCTGGCAGTAGGGCAGGTAGAGGGGCCGCAGCTACCCCTCACCACACACGTTCCCAGTGGGAGGATGCCAAGAAAAACCAAAAATCCAGGTCCACAACAGTCTGGAAAAACTCTGCTGGAATGCCCCTAGCCATCAGCTTCCTAGTGAAAAATGCACAATAGATTTTAGTTTATTATCCCAATAAATGCAGTCTTTATCTTTTTTTTGTCTCTCCCTTATCCTTTGTACGGTCTGGAGAATATGGAGTTGCAGCTGGTTTATGTTAGTGATTATCTAGAGCTGTGAATTGCTTAGGTGCAACATGTTACCTAGAATTAGGATAAACTTTCATGGTTGCTCTACTTCTGACATTTTTGTTCCAAGAAATTATAAAATAGTTGTAGGAAATAAGTAGCAGTTCTGGCTGTAGTTTACAGCTGTCTCTTCAGGATGTGACTTGAGCAGCATCATTAGGGTTTATAGAAGTGAACTTCAAGGTTGCTTAAAGGTTACTGGAAGAATGTAAGACTAAGGCACAAAAAAACAGCTTTGGAAATCCAAAATTGGTGCGTGCCATGAGTAGAAGTTTGGCTATGTAAGAATGTACTCAGCCAAGTAAGAATAAATTTTAATGGCTGATTTCCATCTCCTTGGACTTGAGTAACAGAGCATTTATTTCTGTGGGAAAACCATCAGTATACCAATTACTGAATTATTGCTTAAAATAAAGTGCCACGGCGAAAACCTTGCATCATAGCTTCGGGACAGTTTGCCTCTGTTGCCACGGGGGGGGGGGAGCTGTGATCACCTAGCATGGTTCTTGGAAAAGGTGGAAGGCAAAAGCCCTGTCCTCGACCTCTTGGCTCCCCGCTGGGGGCACCAGCTCCCTTGTGTGGCATGAGGAGGAAGTGTAGGTTGTTGGGTTTTTTTTCCTAAAAAAAAGGGAAAGTCTGGCAGGAGGTTGCTGCTTTCTGAAACTATTTCAGAAATTCAAATGGGGACAGAGTGGAACTAGTAACAGGACTAAGGAAAACCAGAAGAGACAGGGAAGAATATAACAAAGTGCTCATCAAATTTACATGCAAATAGCAATGCTGATTGTCCTGGTTTGAGCCAGGATGAAGCCAATTTTCCTTTTACTGATTTTTTTTTTTTTTCCTTCATTAAGCTTTCTTTTAACTAGTCACAGAGCCTTCCAACTAAGGCTGATAAGAGAGGAATGTTTTTGTAACTGCTGGGTCTTCAAATTCACATCTTTACTGTGCCAGCTCAGACACTACAGGGAGATCTATGACACCCCCCCACCCCCATCGGAGGCTGAGTTAGACAGACAGCAAAATTGGCCAGAGATATTCCATTCCATATATCTACGTAAGCTCAGAGGAAGGTCAGAGATCACAGAAGACAACTTCCTTCCTGCTTCTTCTTCCCTTCTCTTCCATCCATGGCCAGTGTCTGGGGAGGACTCTGCACTTTCTCTGGCAGCAGTCCGGGATTCTCCAGGACTGTTTGCAGCTAAGGAGAGCGCTGTGGGAGTTGCTGGGGGTGGGGGGAGGCGAGAGGCTTTTGCACATACCTGAACATATTTGTATATAATTGTATATTTTTTCTTTTAGCATTAGTGTTTAATTAAAGCTGTGTAGTTTAGTTTTCAATCCAGCCAAGTCTCTCTCTTTTTCTCTCTCTCCTTCCCTACCTGTTGTTGTCGAACCCGAGTCAAACAGTGACAAGTGGGAACTGAGAATAAGCAACCAGGGTACAGAGAGCGTAAACAGCACTCACACCTGCTCCTTGGCACACACACAGACCTTGGGTTCCCAGGATGTAGCCAATCACACGATAAACAGTGTTCTGATTTTTGTCAACATTCACAGTGCTGCTCACAGCAAGCCCTGGCCCTTACCTGGTCTCATATTGTTTTGTCTCCTTCTTTACAGATAGAGGAGGCCCCTTTTCTTTTCCCATGGCTATTTTCCACATCTCCCCTTTTTTGTTTTGCCAATAGCTGTTCAAGATGAGGGTGGACATAATCCGGGCTTTGGTGTGTCGCCATCATTGAATGGATGTCCAGATACAACCATTTGGTGATTCATGACAGCTGCAGGCTTTGTAGCCTGCCCTCCCCTCCTGGATGGCCCTCATAACAGAGGAGGCCATCCCTCACATCAAGGTCTGTTATGGCATGTGTCTCCACCACTTAACTTCTGCTGGGTTGCAGCCAACAGCGGAGCTCAAGGTTCTTATTGGTGGCAAACCCGGAGGCCAACCCAGTCTTGCCCTTGACTGTGGTAGGAGGCACTTGGCCAGTCCCAGTCCTTTCACCTGCTTATCAATGCAGAGCTTCACCTGCCTCCTACAGTAACAAGTTACTACTATGACAAGGTACATACAGATTTGCATTGATAATATCACTACAACAGGGTGCAGCAGCGTGTTGAAGATCCCAGTGGCTGTGAGAGACCAGCCAAAGAAAATTTCTTACCAATGGTGTTCTCCCACCCTCTTAATGCATTCCCAATCACAATGCAAATGCAATCTATTAAGCTGCTAATTCCCTACACAAAGCAGCACTACAAATTACACTTTTGGGAAAAAACCCAGTTTGTATACCCTTTACAAGGGAGACGAGATTCCGACACATGGGGCCAACATGTGTTGTAAGTCATCCTGCCCAGGTTGCATAACATGAGGCCAAACATGCATGTGCAACCAATTTGGTCTGGGGTCCGTGATGCCCCTTTATTTGTTTCAGCCTCAGACCATTAACACTAACCCAATCCTATACAACAGATTCTACTAAAGCATCAGAAGCAACCGATACTTGACGTATATAATAACTGCTGATATTATAAAGAGATTGACCATAAAGGAATGATAAAAGATACATAAAGACATATTATCATAGGCAAAAACAACTAGCATATACGGAGTTGCACACATTAATACAAAAAGAAGCTGTTACATTTCACTACAGTCCAGTCTTCAGCTAATAAAATCAAATACAGATGATCCCACATGTTACATCATTTGCTCCGTCATGTGGCTTAGGTCTCTGGTGAGGAGGTCTCATCCTTAACTGCAGGAGATTCATCTCGGGGATTGGATTCTGGAATTTGTCACTCCAGCTCATGGTAGGGTTTCACATTCTTTGCTGGCAACCAACAAGGTCCTGAGGGAAGAAGAACACATGCACACCCTCTCCCCCAAGTTATTAACTCTACTGGACTATTCCATTCAGGATTCCCTGGTTCATAATACCAGACTTTGGGCCTAGCAGCAAAATTTGGAGCATGCCCAAATTGACGCTCAGCCACAGATGTCAGCAGACGTGAGCCAGAACAATTCAAAAAAAATTAAGTACATATGTGGCTTTATCTAAACGCTCCTGTGGTGAAAGGGGATTCCCCCTTTTTTGTTTTAACAACATAGCTTTCAAGATGCTGTGGGTACATTCAATAATAGCCTGGCCTGTTAGGGAGTGGGGAATGCCTGTTACATGGGACACTCCCCATTGCTGTAAAAAATATTGTGTGGATCAAGAGACATAGGCAGGACGTTGTCTCTTGATTTTATGAGGCACTCCTAAAACTGCAGAACAATGAAGCCAATGCTTTCGGACATCCCAAGATTTTTCTCCAGTGGCCGCAGTGGCAGCCACAAACCCAGAACAGGTGTCTACTGTAACATGAATATACTTCTGATGACCGAAAGCGGGAAAATGCCAGACATCAGTTTGCCACAGTTCATTGGCCTGTAATCCCCTAGGGTTCACACCTTCAGTAAGAGACACTGGAGTTAGCTGTTGACAGTCGGCACAGGCACGTACAATGTCCTTAGCCTGTTCCACAGTAAGGCCAAACATTTCGTGAAGGGAACCAGCATTCTGATGAAAGAAATCATGAGACAGATGTGCTCGCTTGAAGGCTTGAGAGGTTGAAATTGCCAGAGACTGTCTGCAACACAATTACCCTCTGCTATCAGTCCAGGCAGAGCAGTAGGAGACCAAATATGCATGATAAAATAAGGATCTTCGGGGTCTTTGCTAACTGTACAAATAATTCAAACAACTGGCCATTGTGAACCTCCTTAAGGAAAGAGTCAGCTATCCTTTGTACAATACCCAGCACATACAAAGAATCTGCAACAATATTCAAAGGCTCTGAGGGAAAAAGGGAAAAGGCATGGAGCATGGCAGACAGTTCTACCACTTGGGTGGAACCTTCCACTGTAACTACAGATGATTGCCAGTCCTTACCTGTTCCTGGCTGCCAAATCACCACAGCCTTGTGTGATCACCCTGAGCTATCAACAAACATTGTATGGGCACTTTGCAGTCGTATCACAGATGCCAATATACGAGGCTGCAAAGGCAGATCTGACAAAGAATGAAGCAACTTGTGCTGTGGGAGAGAAAATTTAGAAATGTTTAAATAATCAGCGAGGGCAGCTTGCAATGACAGCGATTCATGTAACAATGTGTCAAAGACCTCCTTAGTGAATGGGAAATAAATACAATCAGGATCCTTTCCTGACAGTTGCTGAATTCTCAGCCTGCCTTAGGAAATCACACTGATGACCATGTCCAAAGCAGTAGTCACTGTTTTGGTAAAAACATGTGACAGAAACACCCATTCCAGGACAAAGAGATTCACGTCTGTCTCTCTCCATTGTCCAATCAGTCCATACAGTTGGAAAGAACTATAATCCACAGAGAATCATAGAATCATAGAATCCTAGGGGTTGGAAGGGACCTCGAAAGATCATCTAGTCCAACCCCCCCTGCCAGAGCAGGGTCACCTAGAGTACATCACATAGGAACGCATCCAGGTGGGTTTTGAATGTCTCCAGTGAAGGAGACTCCACAACCTCCCTGGGCAGCCTGTTCCAGTGCTCTGTCACTCTTACAGTAAAAAATTTTTTTCGGATATTCACCTTGAACCTCCTATGCTCCAATTTACACCCATTACCCCTTGTCCTATCACTGGTCATCACTGAGAAGAGCCTAACTCCATCTCCCTGACACTCACCCCTTACATATTTGTAAACATTGATGAGGTCACCCCTCAGCCTCCTCTTCTCCAAGCTAAAGAGACCCAGCTCCCTCAACCTTTCCTCATAAGGGAGATGTTCCACTCCCTTAATCATCTTAGTAGCTCTGCGCTGGACTCTTTCCAGCAGTTGCCTGTCCTTCTTGAACTGAGGGGCCCAGAACTGGACACAATACTCCAGATGCGGCCTCACCAATGCAGAATAGAGGGGGAGGAGAACCTCTCTTGACCGACTAACCACACCCTTTCTAATGCACCCCAGGATGCCATTGGCCTTCTTGGCCACAAGGGCACATTGCTGGCTCATGGTCATCCTCCTGTCTACCAGGACCCCCAGGTCTCTTTCACCTACACTACTCTCCAGCAGGTCAGCCCCCAACCTATACTGGGACATCGTGTTGTTCTTCCCCAAATGCAAAACTCTACACTTGCCCTTGTTGAATTTCATCATGTTTCTCCCCGCCCAACTCTCCAGCCTGTCTAAGTCTCTCTGAATGGCAGCACAGCCTTCTGGTGTGTCAGCCACTCCTCCCAGCTTGGTGTCATCAGCAAACTTGCTGAGGGTACATTCTATACCCTCATCCAGGTCGTTGATGAAGATGTTGAACAACACCGGTCCCAGTACCGACCCCTGAGGGACTCCACTAGTCACACACCTCCAACCAGATTCTGCCCCATTGACTACAACTCTCTGACTCCTTCCCATCAACCAGTTCCTAATCCACCTCACTACCTGATCACCAAACCCATACCTGATCAACTTATCTACAAGGATGCTGTGGGAGACGGTGTCAAATGCTTTACTGAAATCAAGATAAACCACATCTACCGCTCTACCATCATCTATCCACCTAGTAATTTCCTCATAGAAGGCTATGAGGTTGGTCAAACATGATTTACCCTTGATAAAACCATGCTGACTGCTCTTGATGAGCCCCATGTCCTTGATATGCCTAGAGATAGAGACAAGAATAAGTTGTTCCATCACCTTTCCAGGGATGGAGGTGAGGCTGACCGGTCTATAGTTACCCGGGTCCTCCTTCTTGCCCTTCTTGTAGACTGGAGTGACATTTGCTATCCTCCAGTCCTCAGGCACCTCTCCTGTTACCCATGACTTACTGAAGATGATGGAGAGTGGCCTAGCAAGGACCTCCGCCAGCTCCCTCAGCACCCTTGGATGCATTCCATCTGGACCCATCGATTTATGGACGTCCAGATTACTCAACTGATCCCTAACCCAATCCTCATCTACTATGTCCTCACCTATCTTGACTACTTCTGGGGCTATGTGAATCTGGGGCTCATGGGGAAATCCTGCAGGAGTAAAGACAGAGGCAAAGAAGGTGTTCAGCACCTCTGCCTTCTTTATATCCTCTGTCACCAGGGCTCCCACCTCATTCCTCAGTGGGCCAATATTGCCTCTAGTGTTAGTTTTGTTAGCTATGTATTTGAAAAAGCTCTTTCTATTATCCTTAACCTGACTTGCAAGGTTAAGTTCCAAGGAGGCCTTAGCTTTCCTAATTGCCTCCCTACATTCTCTGACAACATTCCTATATTCCTCCCAAGTGACCAGCCCCTCCTTCCACGATCTGTAGATTTTCCTTTTCCACTTAAGTTTGCCCAGTAGTTCCTTTTTTAACCATGCTGGTCTCCTAGCTCCCTTACTAGATTTCCTAACCCTTGGGATGCTCTGATCCTGTGCTTGCAAGAAGTGGTCCTTGAATGTTGACCAGCTATCATGAGCCCCTTTATCTTCCAGCACCCTGTCCCATGGGATTTCCCTTAACAGTTGATTGAGGAGGCCAAAGTTCACCCTGTGGAAGTCCAGGGTTCTGGTCCTACTGGGTATTCTGTTCCTTCCACACAGGATCCTGAACTCCACCATCTCGTGATCACTGCAGCCAAGGCTGCCACTGACCACCACTGCTTCAACAGGGCCCTCCTTGTTGGTTAGTACAAGATCCAGCAGCGCTCCTCTTCTAGTCGGCTTGTCCACCATTTGCATTAAGAAGTTATCATCAATGCACTGGAGGAACCTCCTAGACCGTGAAAGGCTGGCTGTGTGAGTCTTCCAGCAGATATCGGGGTAGTTAAAATCTCCCATGAGGACTAGGGACTGCAGTTGTGAGGCTACTGTCAGCTGCCTGTAGAAAGCCTCATCAACCTCCTTGCCTTGGTCAGGAGGTCTGTAGTAGACCCCCACAACTGTATCACCCACACCAGCCTGCCCCTTAATTCTTACCCACAGACTTTCAACTTGCCCCTCATCAGTCCCTGCACAAAACTCAATACATTCTAGTTGCTCTCTCACATAAAGAGCAACTCCACCACCTCGCTTCCCCGCCCTATCTTTCCTAAAAAGTACATAACCATCCATGGCCACATTCCAGTCATGTGAGCTGTCCCACCATGTCTCTGTTATTGCTACCAGGTCATAACCCTTAGCCCGCACACAGACCTCTAACTCTTCCTGCTTATTCCCCATGCTGCGTGCATTAGCATACAGGCATTTCAGGAAACAAACAGAGCCCACTGGTGGGACTAAATCTTCCTTAGACCATCTGCCTTCAGGCCCTGGTACGTTCCTCTTGTGCTTGTCCCTAACAAACCCAGTTTTCTCCCCTTCCCCCTTCACATCTAGTTTAAAGCTCTCTCAATGAGCCCTGCTAAGTCCTGCCCCAAAAGCCTCTTCCCCCTCTGGGACAGGTGCATCCCACCTGCCACCATCAGGCCAGGTGTCTCATATAGCATCCCATGATCAAAAAAACCAAAACCCTGTCTTTGACACCAATCTCTTAGCCATTCATTGACCTGGAAACTCTTCCTATATACCTCCCCACCCAATCTTGCAGGAGGGATGGAGGCAAACACTACTTGCGCACCAGACCCCCTAACTAGCTGTCCTAGGGCCCTGAAGTCACTCTTCATTGCCCTTACATTTCTTGTGATAATTTCATCACTGCCAACCTGAAAAATCAGCAGTGGATAGTAATCAGAGGAACCCACAAGATCAGGGAGTTTCCTTTTAACATCTCTAATCCGGGCCCCAGGGAGGCAACAGACCTCCCTGTGGGATGGGTCCGGTCGACAGATGGGCCCTTCTGTCCCCCTCAGAAGGGAGTCACCCACTACAATTACTCTCCTTTCCTTCTTGATTGAAGAAGTCCTAAGGACTCGAGGTGACTGATGAGTCCTAGGTGCTTCACTAGATAAATCTACCCCTCCAACTTCATTTTCCTGTCCCTGAATTTCCAAGGCCTCATATCTATTATTCAATGGCAATTGGGAGGGTGGAAGGGGTTGGGAGGATTTTTTCTTGCCTTTCCGAGGTCGGACCTCCTTCCATTCCTTAATATCTCTTAAGTCCTCTCCATCTGTCTGGTGACAGGAGGGGAGGGGGTCCGTCACTTTCTCAACCTCTTCGATCTGCCCCTGCCTCAGGGTATGACTCCACCAATCTATTTCATTTTCACAATCTCTAATGGCTCTCAGTCTTTCAACCTCCTCTGTCAGGTTAACCACCTGCCTGAGGAGATCATTTACTTGCTCACACCGCACACATGCGGTGTCACTGGTTCCCTCTGATACCAGTGCCAGGCACAGGCATTCACTGCAGCCAGAGACCTGCACGGCTGCGTGCCTGCTTGGGAGCTCTGTCTGAGTCCCCACATTCTTCTTCACTATGGTTTTTGGCCGCGTAGTGACCATGATCTATCTAGCTACTAGTTTGCTTTTCTTGCTGTGAGAAGGCACCCGCTGGTCCCTCCGTGCCTGCCCTCGCGCCTGCCCTCGCGCCACTTCCTGTGAAGGCCGCTGCCGCTCTCTGCTCTGCGCTGCTGTGTGCTCAGAGGAGGCTGCCAAATGGCCGCTTTTTAAACCTTGCCGCCGTTCTCAGCCACACCCCCTGCCACGTCAGCCTTCCTCTCCCTCGCAAGCTTCCCGCTCAGACTCGGGTCTCCTGGCTCTGCCCCGGCTTCACCGTCTCTGGGAAGCCCGGCTCCTTCTCAAATCCTCAGCAAATTTAAAGGAACAGCTCACACAGCTGCCGCTCTCTGCTCTGCGCTGCCGCGCAGAGATGGGCAGATCGCAACCTTTGCGCATGAGAAGATGCAATTTTGTCAGCCACGTGGTCTAACGCTTGTTTCACCTCAGCTGTGAGGCACTGAGATGACATTAAGTCAGCCTCACCTTTTAAGAGAGAAAAAAGTGGAGATAATTCCTCTATAGTGATTCCCCATAAGGGTCTAATCCAATTGATGGTCCCTAACAACTTCTGCAGATCATGCAAAGTATTTATGGAGGTAGCAATACGGAGATGTTGAGGGAAAACTACCTGCATACAGCCGCCAGCCCAAATATTTCCAGGGAGCTTCCTCTTGGATTTTTTCAGGTGATATTTGCAAACCACAAGTTGACAGAGAGTATTTCAGCTGAGTCAGCACCTGTAACAAATCTACTTGCTGTTTAGCAGCTAACAGTATATCCTCCATATAATGATAAATTGTTACTTGTGGAAACTCTGCTCTAATGGGAGAAATGACACTGTCCACCACAATCTGACATATGGTGGGCCTGTTCCTCATTCCTTGTGGCAGTACCACCCACTGGTATCTTTGCATGGTCCCTTGGTAATGAAAGGCACTGAAAAGGCAAAATGTGCACAGTCATCAGTATGCAACAATATATTAAAAAAGAAATCCTTAAGATCAATCACATATAAAGACCACTCTGCAGGAATCATAGAAGGGTTTGGAATTCCAGGTTGTAAGGCCCCCATTGGCTGCATGACAGCACTCACTGCCTTAAGATGCGGGGGGCGGGGTGTCTTTTTGCAGCCGCCGGTCCCTTTCTCAGGCCCGGGCTGCGGGACGCCTACTGTGTCTTTTCTGACCGCTCCCCGCCCCCCTCCTCATTGGACATTCTTTTCTAAGATTACTCTTTGCTGCATTCAAAACACTTCAAACCCTGTCTCCCTGCCGGCGGCGAGGGAAGCAAGCAGTCCAGAATCAATGTGATTGATAAAGCAAGCTTCGATTCATTGAATACACAGTGTTACTTTTATACCCTTTTCCAAACCTACATGTAGTGAATTCATTGGATAGTAACTACTTGTAGTGATTTTACTGGATAGCAACACACATCTGAGTTCCAGGGTTCTTCCTTGTTTTCTATTATTCTACTTCTCTACCTTGTCCTTGAGTTAGTTTAAGCTAACAGAGAGATTGTTTATACTTGTGTTAGGCTAAAAAAAGAGATTGCTTGTACAGCTGCTATTTGTGTTACACTCTCAAGGCCTCTCGAGGAGATAGCAAGGGCCCATGGCCCTGCTGCTCAAGCCATTCTGCAACATCTCCCCACTGTAAACTGCTGAGCAAGGACTGCAGCCAGCACAGATGCCTTATTTTTCTCTGAGCCCACATTTTGACAAGCTCTTAATAGCTCATCTATTGACTTAACAGAGTGCCTAATCGAGGTAATTGCCTTCTGACAGTCTGCATTCGCATTTTCAAAGGCCGGCTGAAACAACAACATACGAGCCGCCTCCCCATTGTCTACCTGCCCTGAGATAGCTGTTTGAAGTCGATCTATAAAAAGAAACATAGGGCTCCTGCCGCCCCTGTCTGATAGCTGCAAAAGACGATTCCCGCCGCCCTGCGTCGGGTACTTTACGTAAAGCTTTTAACGTTAGGTCCGCAGCCTGCTGAAATGCTGGTCGCGGCATCTCTACCTGCGCCTGGGAGGAAGCTCTCGTGTTCTAACAGTTCATTCTCGCCAACTCCCAAACCAGCTGCAATGTTATCCGTGACCTGCACCGTAACTAACTCCTCTGATATTCAGCCCACCAAACGGTATATTGAGCTGACAGAATCATACGCAGCAGGGCTTTCCAATCTGCTGGTGCTATAATATAACTATCACCAATAGCTGAAATAAGATTAATGGTAAAATGATTCTACAAGCCATAATCGCAGACTGCCTTCCTGACCTCCTTTACAACCTCATAGGAAACCGCTACATGCTCCGGGGGTCGACTGTTCCTATACACGACCGGCATGGCAGCTAACAAAGCAGCATCACCATTCTTTAAAGCATCTCGACAACACTGATCAAACATCTGACTGCTAATTGGAAATGCCTTAGGTTCATTTATCTGAGTATCCAAATCAATCAGAGTTCCCTCAATTTTCTCAACTATTTCATAGGGCGGTGCAGAAGGAACTACTGTGTTCTCCAAACAACACTGACTTCCCACTGATTTACGACTTCGTAATTCTAAAAGCTCTGGAGCAGCGAGAGCTGCATCCGCAAAAGTCGCACAGGGGTCAGAGGGAGGGGGGGAACACTTCGGAGTGGGGGGGAGGGGCGAGGGGGTACAGATTCGACTTGCCCTCCAGATCAACAGATCCGGGGCCGAAAGCATCCTTAGGTTTTCTAACTTTATCACATAAAATCCCACATGAGCCCTTTTCCTCATCAGCCCGAAAAGGCGGGGGTGCCGCCTGAGTTTGCAACAGATTTTTTTCAGCGGGCTGCAACGTATTCAAGGCAGAATACACTGCTTTCCAGGTGATTACCAGCTCATCTAAAACCAGGAACTGAAGGTCTTATCAAATTTTTAACTCTTCCCCCACTCTAGCCCAGACAGCACTATCATAAGTGCCAGCAGTAGAAAACCAATTACAAATTTTTATAATTCACACTAACAATTTCACTAAATTCGATGAAGACACTGCAAAACCTTGTTCTTTTAAAATTCGTTGCAAAATCTCAGCATACAATTTATGTTCCTTGGAAACTGGTTGCCCCATGTTACCGCGATTGCTTACCTATTCGTTCAACAGAAAGTAATGAAAATAAATTTGTAGCGAGCGTGCTCGTCTTCCCCCGACGGTCAATCTCGGAGCCACCACCGGAATTGTAAAACTTATCTCCAGCAGTAATCCTGACAATTGCTTTTTTCAAATGCAAAAACCCAGTTCGGGCGCCATTTGTGGTGGTTAAGACAGACTCCAGGGTGAGAAGCAAAGGAATCATTTATTATGAGAAAATGCTCCCATGTATACTTTAACAGTGAGAGTTGAGAATAAGCAGTCGGGGTACAGAGTGTAATAGGCAATAACCAGCCAGGAAAAGAATTTAGAAATTCTTCAATTTATTTGAGGTAGGCGAGCAAACAGCGCTGGGCGGCCGAGATCCAGCGCCAGGCAGCCGGAGAGTCTGTGCTCTGCCAACGGCGCGCACGCGGCTCTGCGTGGGGGTGCCTTTTATACAGTTCTTTTTCCCGCCGTTCGGGGGGTCCACCCCTCTCGGAAAATTCCATCCTTGTCCTGCCGTTTCCATTCTCTTTCCCGCCATTGCCGGGGGGGGTGTGTGTCTGTCTGTCTCTCGGTAAATTCCATTCTCTGCGTTGTTGTTGTTGTTCTCTGGGACTTGCACAGTCAATCAAGATGTTATATAACTTATAGTTCTATCTACCTGATATGGCCGTCAGCATTTAGCATTAAATAACAAGGTATAACTTCCAACATTAACCATTACATAACAGAACATAACTACAAACATTTAACAAACATTGCAGCTTAACACCCAGCCACATACATTCACATTTGATCAGCAAATTAAATTCCTGATTCACCTATAACACAGAGTATAAACACCACTCACACCTGCTCCTTGGCACATACACAGACCTTGGGTTCCCAGGATGTAGCCAATCACACACCAAGCACACGATAAACTGTGTTCTGATTTTTGTCAACATTCACAGTGCTGCTCACAGCAAGCCCTGGCCCTTAGCTGGTCTCATATTGTTTTGTCTCCTTCTTTACAGATAGAGGAGGCCCTTTTTCTTTTCCCATGGCTATTCTCCACAGGTGGTGGCACCTTCCAGCATTGGGATACACATTTGGCAAAAGCCACCTGGTTAGTTAACATTAGAGGATCTGCCAATCAAGCTGGCCCTGCCCAATCAAAACATCTGCGTACTGTAGATGGGGATAAAGTCCTATTCGATGTGCATACAATACATATTCAAAATATGCTGGGGAAGACAGTCTGAGTTATTCCTGCCTTGGGTCAAAGTAAACCCATTTGTGGGGTTGCTTTTGCTCAAGGACCTGGGTGCACTTGGTGGGTGATGCGGAAGGATGGGGAAATCTGATGTGTAGCTCAAGGGGATTTGATTTTGGGTGAAAATAGCCGATGAATTGAATTGTATGATGTTAATTGCTAAATAACCCTGTCATTGCATATCATAATCTCTGTGGTTGCTATATATCATACTAATGGCATAATTTTAAGAATCACCCAGGTTAATGAAAAATGAACTTTTATTAAGCTGTTCTGGTTTGTTTTGGTGGGTTTTTTGGTAGCGGGAAAGGGTGCCAGGAGTGGCTCCGGTAAGAAGCTGAGAAGCTCCCCCTGCCCCAAAACCCAGCCAAAGAGCCATTAGAGGAACAATAAATGCGCCTCAGCGATTAACATACGAAAGAACAGCTATAACACCTGAACAGAGAAGCACTTAGGGGGAGAAAAGTGGTGCTGGGGAAGG
Source organism: Apus apus (assembly GCF_020740795.1). Classification (NCBI taxonomy): domain Eukaryota; kingdom Metazoa; phylum Chordata; class Aves; order Apodiformes; family Apodidae; genus Apus; species Apus apus. Next base: position 5,912,781 of record NC_067311.1, on the reverse strand, counting down.
AGAGCGGTGCTGGTGGTTGGTGAGGAATAAGGGGGAAGAAGGTGCCCTAGCAGAAGTTTCCCTGCAACCCATGGCGAGATGGCAGGCTGTCCCCCTGCACTCGTGGAGGAATGTGGTGGAACATTCCCTGAAGGCACCAGGAGGGGTGAACTTGACCACTGGACTTGGATTTTGTGGCCAGATGTCCTGGTTTGAGCCAGGATGAAACCAGTTCTCCTTTTACTGATTTTTTTTTTTTTTTTCCCTTCAGTAAGCTTTCTTTTAACTAGCAGCAGAGGTGGTGGCAGCATCACGGGCGGGAGCAGCAACAGTGGCAGCAGCGTTGTTTGTGGGGGATTGGCAGTGAGTGGATGTTATAGATTGTGGCCCAATAATTGACAGGAACCAGTCCAATTAGTCAAATTAGTTTATTAAGCAAGCGGCAGCAAACAAAACAGTGCTGGGCGGCCGGGGGAGTCTTTGCTCCGCCAACGGCATGCACCCACTTCCCGAAAGTAGCTGATTATATACTCTTCTGGTTCCCGTATATGTGTCATTCCTGGTATATTCTGTGTCTGAGCGACGTGTTGCTAGGGGGTCGGTCTTATCCCGCCTCCTGGTGGTCTTGAGGCTGAAGGCTCCTCATCTTCATCGGTGTCCTATGGGTGACCCTTTACAGCTTATCGCACAACTTAGCTCTTCCCTTTTGTGAGAAACGTTTGTCGCGCCAATGAGCAGGCCCACACAGATCCTTCAGCGAAGCACAGTTTATTTACATCCTTGCAAGAATGGGTGACCTAAGCAAGTAGGCACACCTATAGCAAGGTGAATAACGGTTTATATTCCCTATTCCTGATGCAAAATTCCCTCCCCTGTTTCCCCACTGGCTGAGTACTCCAGGGTTTACAGCCTATCCGACGCTTCAAATTATCCTATAAATTTCCCGCCCCTGTTTACACATTCCATTCTAGCCGTTTACTTTTTACCTTTTAAGGTAAAATTTTGACCTTTCTTGCCCCCTTGGCTGTCTTCCCAATTAACAATCTACTGGTGTCATCCTGCCCTGAGGAGCAACATAGAAGTAGCTTTGTTCGGCCTTATCTTGGGCCATAAATCCTTCTCCATGTTCAGATCCCCCAGATGGAGCCCAATTAAGTCCCTCAGTTTCTTGGCCCATAAACCACTCCAGGTGTCATTGGAATTTGTAGATATCTCACTTATCTCAAACAAACAATTATATTCCTAACACTAAAGTATATATATTTATGTGCTCAAACAAACTATATATTCCTAACACTATAATATATATATATATATGTGAACCAAACCAACACTACGTTTCTAACACTAGAATGCAAAATCAACACTACATTTCATTTCTAACAATTCCCCCTTCTTTTATTTACCCTACTGTTGCTTTTTGCATTATCTCAGGTTGTTTTTGTAAGATGCCTCTAGTTCGGACAACGTGATTTCACATCTTTCTTCTGGATTTTGCTCATCTAATAATAACATTGTGTCAGCATATAAAGGTGGCTTTAGAGGCATTTGCTTTGATAAGGCAGTTTCAAAGAGACGTTAAACAAGGCCTTATACTCATAGAATTATGCAACATCCTATTGCATTATAATTAAGGATGTTAAATGGAAATTATCGTCCCCTTCCATTTCCCAAACCAGGACTCTAACCATCCAGTGAGTGAGCTATCTATTCCCAAATTTTCTGCTAATTCATCTGCCAGAGTAGTGAGTCCTTGCAGTGCCTTAGTTATTGTACCATCAGGGGCAGTATTATTTGAAATAAAAGTACAGCACTTATTCCCCAGCATTACACATACACCCCCCTTTTCTGCCAGTATCATGTCTAATGCTATTCTATTTTCCCATGCCATCCTATTGGTGGCATCCAGTTGTTCTGCAATTCCTTTGACTGCATCCCTCGTATCCACGTTTTTGTTGACTTTTACCCACCAGAACAGGAAGGACTCAAATCCTGCAGCTATCTGATTTCTAGCTTTGTGTTCATCGGGAACTCCCCTAGGAACCCCAATAGCATCAATGTAAATCTTATCATCAAATGATATCCCTAGACCTCTCTTTATTCTCTGTCTTTCAACATGAGGCTCTTCTACATATGCCAGGGTGAATGGAATGGCCAATTGAATAAGAGCACACGTACCCTTCCAATTGTAAGGGAGCACAGACGTTAGAATTTTTCTTCCACAATACCACCACAGATCTGCCCTGGGGACACTCATAGCTGAATAGCTTCCTGCTTTGTCACCAGTCACATTCAGTGACTCGATACACATCTCCAAATCTCCAAGATACCTGGCAGCATTCACATCTTGTCGTGAGAGACAAGCTGTATGGTTACCGGGCACTACAGAGAAAGCAGGAGGCACTCTGAGGTCCTTGATCTATACAGCAGGAAAAAGCAGCGATAGAGACTTGCAAGCCTCATCACCCCATGCAGTTGTGTCTTGATATAACGCAATCATGCATTTCATTCCCTGTGGGTCTTTGCTCCACCCCAATGAAAAAGGAACTATCCTGTGCTATAGGCCTCCCTGAGGCACATGCATACACTGTATATTTGACCCATTCTACCCAGGCATTTGTGTCTCCATATCCAGTTTCAATTTCAAAGGTTTGCTTTATATCCTTAACCTCTGTCAAGGTTACTACTCTTGGATCCACAGACAACTCACTATTATGATGATCCCCCTCATTTTCACTAAAAGGTTCTCTTCTCCTTTTATGCCACAGAACCTATATTTTTCCACACAACAGATAAACATTAACCCAATAACTGCAATAACCCAATAACTACAATAACCCAAATTACTACAAACTCTACTTCATCAGTTAGCATGGATCAATTTTAGTGCTTCTTCAGTTTAAGGCACAAGGGGTTTCAGTTGGGTAGGCCTGCCACTGTTCTTTCTCAGGTGGAGCCTCTACTGGTCCTTTGAGTCGGGTATAATGAGTCCACCCTTTCTCAGCTGTCCGGATGGCAGTCTCTGTAGTTAACAGAACTTGAAATGGTCCTTTCCAGGTTGGTTGGAGTTTGGCTTCTTTCCAGGATTTAACCAGGACCCAGTCTCCAGGCTAAAATCGAGGCACTGCAGATTTCAAGGGTGGAGTCTGCGCCAAGAGCCCTTGGTGCCTAAGGAAGGACAAAGAAGACCACAACCCGAGTATACAGTTCTTCAGAAAAACATCTTTAGTTTTGAATTGTGGAAGTCCATCACCTTTGCCTAAATATGGTAGTCCAAACAGCATTTCATAAGGTGACACCCCTATGTCTTTGACACTCAGTCCAAGGCAATTTAGTTTACCCAGGCTGTTCATTAAATCTTGCAACACTTGGGAGGTAAAGTGACTTCCTTGATCTGAATCAATGTTTTCCACTATCCCATATCTGGGAATAATCTGTTCCAGGATTACCCTTGCCACTGTTGCTGCAGTAGCAGTATTGAGGGGAAATGCTTCTACCCACCCTGCTAGATGATCTGCTAGAACCAGTAAATATTTAGCTCTGCCTATCTTTGGTAATTCAGTAAAATCAACTTGGATACTCTGAAAACGTCTTAAAGCTAGAGCTCGCCTCCCTGTTGGTTGCCTTTTTAGCACCTTTTTGTTGATCTTTCTACAAACCATACATCCTTCACAAATCTGCTTAGCTATTGTATAAATTCCAATGCATCCATATTTTTGTAGCACCAGGTCACACATGGCTTGTGTTCCCCAATGGCTACCTTGATGCAGAACAGCTAATATTTCCCCCATGGTTTGTTTATTTAACATTTCTCTACCATCTGGGAGTAACCATTTTCCATTCTGTTCTGTTGCCCGCAGTTTCTTAACTGCCTCTTTTTCTTCAAAAATTGGAGTTGTCTTTAGAGCTGGCATCTCAGGAATGAGACAATTCATTGTTATTACTTCTGATTGCATGGCTGCTTCTCGAGCAATTTCATCTGCCAGCCTGTTCCCTCTAGCTTGTGGGGAGTTTCCTTTCTGATGCCCATTAACATGCACTATTGCTACTTCTTCTGGCAGCATCAAATTCTGCAGCACTTGCTGAATAAGTTCTCCATGGACCAACTCCTTCCCTTTACTGTTTACCAGTCCTCTCTCCTCCCAGATTTTCCCAAAGGTATGCACTACTCCAAAGGCATATCTGGAATCAGTGTAAATTGTTCCTTCCTTGTCTTCTAGCACCAGTAGTGCTTGGTTGAAAGCATATAACTCACATGTTTGGGCTGACCATCCATTAGGTAACTGCCCCATTTCTTTGACTTCACTGCTTACCCCTTCTACAATAGCACATCCATTGTGCTGATTTCCCTGAATTACTCTTGAAGATCCATCTATAAATAACTGAAGTCTCACATATAAAGGTATATCCTTAAGATCTGGTCGGACCTTGGTTTGGTATTTTATTAGGTCCAAGCAACTATGTTCTGAGTTTTCATTATCACCTTTTCATAAAAAGGAGGCAGGATTTACTTGATGTGGTGTGCTTACACTTAATTTCTCCCCAAAAGTTAAATTTTCTGCTTTCTTCTACCAAAAGGGCAGTCGCTGCCACTGCCTGCACACACTCTGGCCAACCCCGGGATACTGGATCTAAAAGTTTAGACAGATAAGCCACTGGCTCTTGCTTCCCCCCCCATTCTTGGGTGAGAACTCCCAGAGCTGCTCCTTTATCCACCGTGACAAACAGACAAAAGGGTTTATCTAAGGATGGCAGAGCCAAGACAGGGGCCATTATTAGACTCTGCTTCAGTTCTTTGATTAGTTTTACTTCATCATTAGTCCAAATAAGAACATCAGGTTCCTCTTCTAATAATTTGAGATATAAATATTTTGTCTTTTGTGCATAGGCTTCGATCCACAGGCGACAATACCCAATTAGACCTAGAAATTTTCTCAATTCCTTTTTTTTTGTCCGGGAAAGTGGCAGATTTACGACTCCCTGGATCCTTTCAGGGCTAATTCTCCGCTTTCCTTCTGAAATAAGGTGTCCCAAATATTTAACCTCTTCCTCCACGTATTGGAGTTTTGTCTTTGAGACCCATAGGCCCTGTTTACCCAAAAAAAAATTTAAAAGTGAATCTGTGGCTTGTTTTATTTCTTGCCGTTCCCTTATCTATTCCAGCCTTAGCTTGTTCTTTTAACACATTCATAGAAATAACCATACATTCTGAGTGAGTTCTGATTTGCAAGCCCAATTATATAATCATGTCCCTGACCAATAGGTTACCACCTGCCTCAGGAACATATAGCAACTGTCCCTGGGCTTTTCTATTTCCAATTTTAAGCGTTGTAGGTTCAAATGTAAAAACTCCAAACTTTTCTCCCTCTATTCCTGCAACAAACACTAGTTGACAGGTTAACTTTAGCCCAGGAGGAGCATAGTTTAAAGAAGTTCTGCTCGCTCCTGTATCCACCAAGATTACTTCTTCTTCCTGGGGTCCCACCTTTATATTTATCAAGGGCTCTGGGTGCGACTGAGAGAACCCCTGAGTTTCAAGATGCATCACTGACATCACCCTCCCTTCTCTCTTCAAGTCTGGGCACTGCTTTTTAAAATGTCCCAGCTTGCCACAGTTAAAACATCCAGCTGAAGGGAGGTTACCGGACAATCCTTGCCCTGATAATTTCCTACTTCATTTTGCACTTCTCGCTCTCATTCTCCGTTCTCTCCTTCCTCGGCTCTGTTTCCACTCTCTCTCTCTCTCTCTTGCACTATGGGTTCGAGTCTCTGCTTCACAACCTGGTCCATTGTACAAACCATTATTTTAACCTTCTGTTTCTGTTTTGCTTCTTCCCGATTCACGTACAGTTTTTGTGCTTCTCTCAATAACTCCTCAAGCGGTTTTTCACTCCAGCCTTCTATTTTCTGCACCTTCTTTTGAATGTCTGGCAATGCCTTAGTAACAAAATGTATTTTTAACAAACCCTGGGCCACCGGATCCTCAGGGTTCATGCCCGAATATTTCCTCATCTGATCCCGTAACCTTTGTAAAAAATCTGATGGGGACTCATCCTTCCCTTGCTGGAGTTCAAATGCCTTAATCAAATTTTGGGATCTCGGGCAGCCTCTTTAATTTCCTGTATTATTAGTTCCCTCAGGTCTTTCATATTATTCCGGTGTACAGGGTTATTATTATTATTCCAATTGGGATCCACATTGGGGAATTTCTGCTCTGCGGGAACTACCCCTTGCCTGGGGGGATTTTCTCCTTTCCCATTCTTGCAGAGCCGCCTGTCTAATCATTCCCCGTTCTTCTCCACTAAACAGAATATTCATGATGGACGTTAATTCTGCTCAAGAATAATAATTAGGACCCAAAAATTGATCTAATTGTTCGGATAAGCCAACAGGGTCCTCAATCAATGATTTCATTTACTTTTTAAAGTTCCACACCTCAGTGCTTGTCAGCGGGGCACTGACATATCCCACCTGTCCGGGACCAAGAGGTACTTCCCGGAGGGGAAACATAACTTCCACCAAGCCTGCCCATCGGTGGTTGCCCCCTTGTATGAGAAAACTCTCCAAATCTCTTTTACATTGTTCCAATTCTCTTCTCAATTTTGGAAAATTTGTCAAAGGGGAAGCACTCACAGCACTTGCAGCTTCCTTGTAAGTGCTGTCACAGTGCTCAGGGTGCTGTAAAGGGGGAGAGGAATTCACAGGAGTGTGTGAAGTAGAGGAATAATTTACAACACTCTCCTGGGGCTTAGGGTTGTGAAGAGGTGGGGGAGAGTTAACAGGACGGTCCTGGGGACGCTCTGTAATCCAGCACAGAACATACTCACGCTCCTCCAAAAAAAAAAAAAAAAAAAGGAATTTTTGCATTCACACAGAAAAGCAAATCCTGGCACAGCCAGCTATTATCCGACCCATACTTCGGCCAAAATACATGCCGCCCCTGTATGGGCTCCCATGTTCAGATAAACACACAATAGTTTATCATCGTCTTCTTATTCTTTCCCTTTAGTACCTGACATGTCTTCCCAGTACTTCCCAGTACTGCAGCATCCTCCCTAAAGGACTGTATGGAGGAATTGCTCCCGAGGATATTCCCTTATCCTCCCTAGGCCTAGCGCTTTTATTTCATTCCCGAGACTCTCCTTGCACTCTTTTGCTCTCATTTCGTCCTTCTCCGGCTGTTTTCCTCGCGGAAGAACAGAACCGCGAAGTTGGACTCCGCACTCGCTTCGTACTAATGTACGTCTCACTCACACACACACACATACGAGTCTCAAACCACCAGGGTGATACTTAACAGTCAGTTTTCTCACCCCGGCCCCGACCACCAAGGCAATACTTAACAGTCAATTTTCTCACCTTGGTCCGTGCACAGAATCTGCCTGGTCGATATCAAGGCGCCTACTTTCCTTTTATCCTTTATTTCCCCCTCTGTGGTTCGTGGGATCTGTTTATAACCGGTCTCGGGTCTTGGTCAGTCTCCTTGGAGCCAGCGCCGCCGATCCAGGAACCGCTGAAATCAACGGGGTGCACCTTTCCATTCTTCGGAGACGACGACTCCCTGGATGATGACTTCGATCCCGGACGAGCCCCCAAATTTGTGAGAAACGTTTGTCGCGCCAATGAGCAGGCCCACACAGATCCTTCAGCGAAGCACAGTTTATTTACATCCTTGCAAGAATGGGTGACCTAAGCAAGTAGGCACACCTATAGCAAGGTGAATAACGGTTTATATTCCCTATTCCTGATGCAAAATTCCCTCCCCTGTTTCCCCACTGGCTGAGTACTCCAGGGTTTACAGCCTATCCGACGCTTCAAATTATCCTATAAATTTCCCGCCCCTGTTTACACATTCCATTCTAGCCGTTTACTTTTTACCTTTTAAGGTAAAATTTTGACCTTTCTTGCCCCCTTGGCTGTCTTCCCAATTAACAATCTACTGGTGTCATCCTGCCCTGAGGAGCAACATAGAAGTAGCTTTGTTCGGCCTTATCTTGGGCCATAAATCCTTCTCCATGTTCAGATCCCCCAGATGGAGCCCAATTAAGTCCCTCAGTTTCTTGGCCCATAAACCACTCCAGGTGTCATTGGAATTTGTAGATATCTCACTTATCTCAAACAAACAATTATATTCCTAACACTAAAGTATATATATTTATGTGCTCAAACAAACTATATATTCCTAACACTATAATATATATATATATGTGAACCAAACCAACACTACGTTTCTAACACTAGAATGCAAAATCAACACTACATTTCATTTCTAACACTTTGAAGTGTTAAAGCACACCAGATGCCTGTGATTTAGGTATGTGAAGTGTCAAAACATTGTAATTTTTCACCAGCCTTTAAGAAAGCCTGATTTGATTAACAAACAGGATTTTATTTATTACTGTTATAGGTGAATCAGGAATTTAATTTGCTGATCAAATGTGAACGTATATGGCTGGGTGTCGGGCTGCAATGTTTGTTAAATATTTGTAGTTATGTTCTGTTATGGTTAATGTTGGAAGTTATACTTTGTTATTTAATGCTAAATGCTGATGGCCATATCAGGTAGATAGAACTATAAGTTATATAACATCTTGATTGACTGTGCAAGCCCCGGAGAACAACAACAACAACGCAGAGAATGGAATTTACCGAGAGAAAGTGACAGACCCTCCCCCCCCTCTGCAACGGCGGGAAAGAGAATGGAATTTGCCGAGAGGGGGGAGGACCTCCCAAAAACGGCGGGACAAGGATGGAATTTTCCAAGAGAGGTGGACCCTCCGAACGGCGGGAAAAAGAAATGTATAAAACGGACCCCCGCGCAGAGCCGCGTGCGCACCGTTGGCAGAGCATAGACTCTCCGGCTGCCCAGCGCTGTTTGCTCACCTACCTCAAATAAATTGATTACTTTCTAAATTCTTTTCCTGGCTGGTTATTGCCGATTACAATTTGGTGCCGTGACTCGGATACAGGCACTTGGGCACGGAGTTCCCGCCCCCGGGAGGGCGCCCCCGTCTTCGGACGGTCCCGGGGTCTGGAGCGGTCGAGCCGAATCCTGTATTCCGAACCGCGAGATAGGTGAGCAAAGAATTAAAAGATCAGATACTGCAGTTCCCCGTAATTCTTGTGCACGAAGATCCGAACGACGAAAGGAGGAAAAAAAAAAAATACACAGCGGTAAGCGGAATCCGTCTGGTCGGGGGGGGGGGGGGTATGGGATCCTGGGAGTGCGAGTGACTGAGACGTCCGGTCAGGGCGAACCGAGTGCGGACCTCCTAGTAGTGCGGTTCTCATTGCCCGCGAGGGCGTGAGCCACGAACGAGGGGAAGCGATTGGCGTGTGAGAGAAGGCACTTGCCGGAGAGTCGGTCCGCAGAGGGGACCGATAGAAAAATAGGGCTTCCCGGAAGTGGGGAGACGTACTTCCGGAGAGTCGGTCCGCGAAGGGGCTGATAGTAAAATACGGCATCCCGGAAGTGTGGAGACGTACTTCCCGAAGATCAGTCCGCGGAGGGGTTGATAGTAAAATACGGCATCCCGAAAGTGCGGAGACGTACTTTCGGAAGATAATTCTGTGGAGGGGCTGATAGTAAAATACGGCATCCCGGGAGTGGAGCGGGACAGAAGTTAACTAGAACTGATAAGAAGATCAGTACTGATAAGTAGATACCCGATAAGAAGATCAGTTGGGGGAGGATGGGGCAGAAGTCAAGTAGAACTGATAAGAAGATCAGTTTCAAGGGAGGGTTGCCAGCTATCCCTCCAGGTAGCCCTTTAGGGCTAATGATAAAACATTGGGAAGATTGGCCCTCTAGGAAAGGAAGGAGTAGAGAGAAAATGGTGCATTTTTGTATGGTAGTGTGGGGTGGAAGGCAGATTAGAAGAGATCATCTGTATTGGCCAGTATTTGGATCCTTTGAGGATTGGATATGCCAGGCTTTGAATATTTATGTTAACAGCAAGGAACCTCATAGCCTGGAGGAAAGTGAGTATGCAAGTTTGTGGATTCGATCGGATACTAGAACCTTTTTATATACCCTGCGAGGGGGAAAGGGTACAAAGAAAAGGAATAAGGAATTGGAGGAATTACAACTAATGTCACCCCCTTCTTACCTTCCTCCTCCCCCCCCCTCCTGTACCAATCCCCAGTTGTCCTGTCTCAAGGGATTCAGAAGTCACCCCCTCTTCTCCTCAGGAGCACGACTCTTTACCCTCATTACCTCCCATTCACCCTCTTAGTGGAGAAAATAGGAGGGTTACTAGGAGCCAAACCAGGGAGCAGGAAAGATCAGAAAGTCACCTCTTTCCTTTGAGAGAAATTGCAATGGGAGGTCCGCAGCCAGGGGTAGGATTTGTGTCAATACCTCTAAATTCAGGGGATGTAAGAGAGTTTAAAAAGGAAATGGGAAACCTATTAGAAGACCCTCTGGGAGTGTCTGAGAGAGTAGATCAATTCCTTGGCCCCAATACGTATACTTGGGATGAAATACATGCAATTTTGAGAATATTGTTTACAGCTGAGGAAAGAGAGATGATTAGGAGGGCAGGAATGAGAAATTGGGATCAAAGACATCAACAGGGACCCGGTGCAGATAATAAATGGCCTTCACAACAGCCCAATTAGGACAATCAAAATCCAGCACACCGAACTAACATGGAAGATTTAAGAGATATGATTATCCAGGGAATCCGGGAATCAGTTCCAAGAGGTCAGAATATCAATAAAGCTTTCAGTGAACATCAGAAGAAAGATGAAACTCCCACAGAGTGGCTAAGTGACTAAACCCTAAGTACTACGTCTATACAACTCTTAAATACTTCCAGGCATGGTGACTCCACCACTGCCCTGGGCAGCCTGTTCCAATGCCTGATAACCCTTTTGGTGATGAAATTCTTCCTAACATCCAATCTGAACCTCCCCTGGTGCAACTTGAGGCCATTGTCTGTTGTCCGCTCACTTGAGCCTTGAGAGCCATAAGGTCTCCTTTCAGCCTCCTTTTCTCAAGGCTAAACAACCCCAGCTCCCTCAGCTGCTCCTCATAAGACATATGCTCCAAACACTTTATCAGCTTCGTTGCCCTTCTTTGGACACGCTCTAGTAGCTCAATGTCCTTCCTGCAGTTAGGGTCCCAAAACTGAACAGAGTGAACTCGAGGTGCAGCTTCACCTGTGCCAAGTACAGGGTAAGATCACTTTCCTGGTCCTGATGGCCACACTATTCCTTATACAGGCCAGGATGCTATTTGCCCTCTTGGCCACTGGGGCACACTGCTGGCTCATGTTCAGCTGGCTGTCAATCAGCACCCCCAGGTCCCTTTCTGCTGGGCAGCTCTCCAGCCACTCCTCCCCAAGCCTGTAGCACTGCTGGAGGTTGTTGTGGCCAAAGTGCAGTACCCGACATTTGGCCTCCTTGAAACTCTTGCAATCGGCCTCGGCCCATCGATTGAGCCTGTCTAGATCCCTCTGTAGAGCCTCCCTACCCTCAGGCAGATCAACACTTCCACCCAGCTTAGTGCCATCTGCAAATTTACTAAGGGAGCACTCTATCCCCTCTCTTGATTATTGTCAAGGTTTGACTCAGGATCAGTGATTAAAGCAGCAACATCAATGCTCTTGATCCCCTCCCGCTCCCACCCAGGTAGGAAAAGGAGAGAGATAAGGAGGAGAGAGACTTGCTGCATTGAAAAGTAAACTAGGCAGCTTTAATTAAATATTAATGATGAAAGAAAATATGTACAATTATATACAAGTCTATGCAGGAATGTGCAAATCCCTATTGCCTCCCCCCCCCAGCCACTCCCATGGCACTGTCCTTAGCTGTGAGCAGTTCCGAAATATCCTGGACCGCTGCCAGGGATAGCAGCAGAGCAAACAGGAGATGAGGGTTGAGTTATGAGAATCAGGAATGCACAAGCGTAGCAATCAATGGTGATGGACAGACGGAGTCCTCCCCAGACGCCGGCCATGGATGGAAGAGAAGGGAAGAAGAAGAAGGAAGGAAGTTGTCTTCTGTGATCTCTGACCTTACACTGAGCTTACGTAGATATATGGAATGGGATACTTTGGTCAATTTTGCTGTTCGTCTAGTCCACTCCTCCAACGGGAGGGCTGCAGATACGACTCTTCTGCTCCCGGTAGCATGTGAGCTGCATATTCAACAAGTAGAGCAGTGACCTTGAAGTCCCAGCAGTAACATAAACATTCCAGTGTTATCAATCCACAAGCTGGAATACTTGCTGCTAGTTAAAAGAGAGCTTACTGAAGGGGAAAAAAAAAAAAAAAAAATCAGCAGAAGGAAAATTGGCTTCATCCTGGCTCAAACCAGGACATTCCACCCCTTATTCCAGACCATATATATTACATGCAGGTTTTATATTCTATCAACTGTCAGGATTCTCCCCCATTGTCAGATTACCTTGAAGCACATATTGTACTTCATTATCCTCCATCATCACTCACCAGGCATGTCCAGGTCCCTGAGCAAAAGCAACACCCCAGACAGGTTTGCCATTACCCGAAGCAGAAAAAACCCAACCACTTTTCCCCAACAGATTCTTTTCACATGCCACAGGGACTTTATCCCCATCTGCAGTATGTAGAAGGTCTGACTGAGCAGGACCAGCCTGACTGATGGATACCCTGGTGTTAACTCACCAGGTGGCCTTTGCCAAATTTTTGTCCCAATTTTTAGAAGTCTACTAAGAATAAGGCCACTCCCACTCAACCCAAATGAACAAAAGCTAAAGTTAATCCTGTGGCAAAGAACAAAGCAAAGAAACAGCCACGCGAAACCACAAGAACATGTTTAACAGTAGAGGACCCTGATTTAAAAAAGATGCTAAAAGACCTAAACAAAGGAGCAGACCCTTCTCAAGCAAATAAAAATTCAGGCCGCTCTCAATCAGGTGACAACGATGATCTTGTCCAACTTTTCTCTCTAAAGGAACTGAGCCTCACGAGAAAGGGCTTTACCCACAGTGAAGGTGAGCCGCTTCTTTGTTGGTTGCTCCAATGCTTTGATAGTGGGGCTGATACCTATGACGTGGAAGAAAGAGAAGCCAAGCAGTTGGGATCTCTGGCCAGAGATGCTGGCATTGATAGAACAATTGGTAGTAAGACAGAACTACCACCCTATGGAACCGACTTCTTTCAGCTGTAAGGGACAGATACCCCCATAAGGGTGACATCCACTGGTGCTGAAGCAGAACATCCACTCTTGAGAGCGCCATCACATATTTGAAAAAATCAGCTGTGCAAGAGGTGATCTATGATAACCACGGGATTACAAATCCTAACAATGTCCGGTCTGATACGCCCATGTTCTGGAGGTTTGTGCAGGCTGTACCAGCAGCACATGCCAATATATGCTCCTTCATGGGGTTTTGTGGTGAGTACGAAAGACCAACTGTGCGTGAATTGGCTTTAAAAGCTTTAAGGTACAGAGACATCTGAACCCCATCAGTTCAAGCCCTCAGCCATTGAAAGGATGACTGACAAAAGGAATAAGATGCCAAACAGATGGGAAGGTAAACCTCAATATCTCCCCAGAGTCAATTGGTCTCCTGTTGCAGCCATTAAGACGAGACGCACTGCTACAAGACAACAGCGAGAGAGACGGGACCCATTTTGACACCACCTGTGGGGTCTCTTGCATAATTATTATAAAGAGGACATGAGAACCTGGGACAATAAACCCACTGCTATTCTACAGATATGCGTACAAGAGCTGCTAAATAGAACAAATGCAGGAGAGGGTCCTTCCAGGAAGCATGCTGCTCCAGTCTCCAGCGACTGATCCTTCAACCAGGATGGTGCATCAACCTCAAATGCTCAACATTAGAGGTGCCCTGGATTCTGTTGATTGGGTCACCTGATAAGAAAGAAAGGATATTCCCAGGACCCATAAGGGCACTGGTGGGCCTTTGGTATAGCAGCTGTAGAGACTGAGGACACTGAACAGCTGCATACTTTGCCTGGCCTTTCAGATGCCTCTTCTCTAGTGAAGCTGTTGAAGGTTGAAGACCAACAGGTACCAATTACCACTTCAACGGTGCATAGACAAAAATATCACACCAACAGAGACTCTGTGATCCCCATCCAGAAGCTGATCTGGCAGTTGGAGAGCCAAGGAGTGATCAGCAGGACTCACTCACCCTTCTACAGTCCTATCTGGCCAGTGTGAAAGCCTGATGTAGAGTGGAGGCTGACAGTGGAGTATCGTGGCCTGAATGAGGTTACACCTGTTATAAATTGAGGTCCAATAATTGACAGGAACCAGTCCTATTAATCAAATTAGTTTATTAAGCAAGCGGCAGCAAACAAAACAGCGCTGGGCGGCCGGGGGAGTCTTTGCTCCGCCAGCGGCGCGCACCCACTTCCCGAAAGTAGCTGATTATATACTCTTCTGGTTCCCGTATATGTGTCATCCCTGGTATATTCTGTGTCTGAGCGACGTGTTGCTAGGGGGTCGGTCTTATCTCACCTCCTGGTGGTCGTGAGGCCGAAGGTTCCTCATCTTCATCGGTGTCCTATGGGTGACCCTTTACAGCTTATCGCACAACTTAACTCTTTGAAGTGTTAAAGCACACCAGATATCTGTGATTCAGATAACATTGTAAGTTTTTACAAGCCTTTAAGAAAACCTGATTTGATTAACAAACTGGATTTTATTTATTACAATCCCCCCTTTTTCTTTTACCATTTTGTTCATCAAATCTTTGGAGTTCAGCGTGACTTAAAGCTAATATTTCTTCCATTGCTGATTCCTTATCTAATGGCTCGTATTTAGCCCTGATAAGCATTAAATGGGCAGCTTCCAGTCTGCCCTTTACAATTTCAATTACTTTGTTCAATATACAAGGGCCAAATGTTATTCCCAAGATTAATAGTATCATGGGTCCCGCGATGGTAGACAATAGCGTAGTCATCCATGGGGAATAATTGAACCAAGATTCATACCAACTTTGCTGTGCTTCTCTTTCTTTCTTTCTTTTTTCTAATCCTTCCCGTAGTTTTGTCATGGTGTCTCTAACTACTCCAGTGTGATCTGCGTATACGCAGCATTCCTCATCTAGAGCAACACACAACCCCCCTTGCTGTGCAAACAATAAGTCCAATCCTCGACGGTTTTGTAATGCTACTTCTGATAAGGATCTCAGGGAGGCTTCTAAAGCACTAATAGATTTCTCTACTTTTTCTAGATCTTCATCTACAGCTGCTCTGAGGGAATTGAATTTTTGATTTTGTTGTATTAAGGAGGCTGTCCCTGTACCGACTCCAGTTGCACCTAAAGCTACCAGCGTGGCTACTGTTAGGGCTGTGAAGGGTTCTCGTTTGTTCAAATGATGTTTTGGGACTGTTTGATATTCATAGGCAAATTCCTCTGGGTGATATATAATTTTAGGAACTACTAACACTTGGATACAATAATCCTGGTTTTCATTGAATAATTTCAGCGATAAGCAAGGAGTTACTCCAATGGAGGAGCAGACCCATTTGGTATTCTTTGCTGGTAATAACCAGTCAGCTGGTGGTTTCCTATTTGAGGGGATCGTGGCTTTACACAAGTGCTTCTTATTGTGGGGCACGTTCCCAATGCACCTCCCCTGCCCGGTTACTTGAGCCAATGTAATTCCCTGGCTCTGACTGGTTTCCAATTTGAGGCGATCGTTTCACATCCCCAATAAGCACAATAATACTGGTTGGGAGCATTGCAATATGTTCTCCCGGGATTGGAGCTTGGACACAGATAATACCCCATAAGATTCAAACAGGGTTTTATGGGAGCTAACTCACATAAGTGTGTTTTAAATGTTGGTGCCCCAGGACTAGTGACAGTTTGAATCACGTGATGATCCTCCCACCTACTTAATATCCATTTAAATGGCTGGTGAGAGTATCCGTGTACATTTACAAAATTTAGTAGAATTAGAATTAGAGTGTGTCGAGGAGGGTGGAAACCCGGCCGGTTAATAAATTTAGTTTGAACACTCAATCCAGTTACCCAGTCCTTTTCAGTGCTATCACTCCTTCCGGGGCGTTTTGTGCGATTCCCTTGATTAACACTGAGGCAGTCCTCCCAGTGTCTTTGTACAGTCCCACTCTTTGGGTTCTGTTCTCCACAGCTTTTTACTCCTCTGCCTCGCTCGTCGACTCGGTTGTTTCGAGCCACGAGGCGTATCATCTTCTCGGCAGCAGGGGTAGTCTTCAGGAAAATAAATGCAGTTTTTAGTTGCTTGATTTCAGGTGAATCGCACTGAACCCCTTCAAGTGTCTTGCGACAACACACTTTAATAACGTCAATTACAATGGAGCAGGTTCGCTAGGGTGATAGCAATAGCACGGGTTTTATACCCCGTTCAAATATCTCCCGCCATTCACTAGATTGCTCCTGGATTTCACCATTAAAAGTTTTTGTTTAGAGCCAATTTGGTGAGCTCACGCTCTTTGTTCCCACAAGGTTGGCAAACCCCTCGAGGGGGTATCCCTTAACGGCAATGGGTCCCCCACCGTTCTCGACACCCTTTACAAATAAAACAGATAAAAAAATAACAGTTGCAGCTCGGAATGTCACACTTGATTCTTATGTTCCCTGTATCAATCCCACCGATATGCTGTAGTCTCTCACTTGTACCACAGTTATATTCGTGTCCATTTACAACCTCCTGAAAGCAATCTTCAGATCTCCAGGTGGGCTTGTCACTTCCCAAGAATAGTCTTTTAACTGTCCTTTTACGCGGCTCGCATGGGTCCAGCCTCTCTCTGCTGTCCGGATGGCTGTTTCTGTGGTGAGTAAAACGAGATAGGGCCCTTCCCAACGGGGCGTTAATGAGGACTCTTTCCATGATTTGATTAGCACTTTGTCTCCTGGCTTTATGTTATGCATGGCTACATCCAAGGGGGGTCTCTGTACTACTAAGCCCTTATTCCGCAGCTTTACTCTCCTAGCCATGAGTTGAATTATATAAGGTCTAATTTGTGAATTTTCAAGTTGGGGATGGTCCTGCGGAATTTCTAAATCGTATGGCATCCCATATAACATTTCAAAGGGGGAAATTCCTACATCAGTTCGTGGCTGTGTTCTTATATTCAATAGTGCTAAGGGGAGGCACTTTACCCATGACATCTTGGTTTCTAACATCAATTTTGTGAGCTGTTTCTTTATTTCCCCATTTACTCTTTCTACCTTTCCCGAGCTTTGTGGATGCCAGGGAGTATGATATTCCCATTTTGTCCCTAAAGAGGAGAGAGCTTTCCTTGCTATTTTTGAAACAAAATGGGAACCCCTATCAGAGTCTATTACCTCAATGGATCCATACCTAGGGATTATATTTTCCAGCAAAGTCTTCACTACGGTTTGAGCGGTGGCTCTAGCTGTCGGGAATGCTTCCACAAAGTGGGTTAGGTGGTCTATGATTACTAATAAGTACTTATATCGTCCCACTTTTGGAAGGTCAGTGAAATCCAGCTGGATTTTAGCAAATGGTCTGTGAACCAGTTCTCTTCCCCCCCAGGGCTTTTTCCCGTAACTGATGTTTATTGACCCTTTTGCATGTCATACATTCGCTAACTATTCTCTTTGCTATATTGTATACGCCAATGCACATATACTTTGTGGCAAACTGATCCACTAACGCCTGAGTTCCCCAATGGGTGTTCTCATGGAATTTTTGCATGATTTTCAAGGCCAGAGGTTTTGGGAGAACTTCCCGGCCATCCGGGAGTTTCCACTTTCCTTCTTCTATCTCCCTGATTCCCATCTGAGTCAGCTTATCTTTTTCCTGCACTGTAAAACTCAGGATTGAGTGAATTTTTCCGTGTAGATGGCAATGGCTATACTTGGGGCTGTCACATTCATCATAAATTAGACATCTGCAAGGGACTTCATGGATTCCAAAATCCTTCCAACACTTATAACACGGGAATTCGTCTGATTCCTTTCCACAAGTTATACAGTCCTCCCGAGTTCTTTTAGTCTGGATCACCATTAATGCCGCTCTTTTTGCTTCTTGATCAGCAAGATTGTTTCCTCTGACTAATGGGCTTAATCCTTTTTGGTGTCCTTTTAAATGTACTACGGCTATTCCCGCTGGTCCTCGTAATGCTTGTAAAACCTGGATTATTAATTCCTGGTGTATTAATCCTTTTCCTTGAGAATTTATTAAACCCCTTTCTTCCCAAATTTTTCCAAAAGTATGCACTACGCCAAAGGCATATTTTGAATCCGTATATATGGTTCCAATTTTGCCTTTTAAAAGTTGTAAGGCTCTTAATACAGCATATAGTTCACAAGCCTGTGCAGACCAACTAGGACTCAGAGGTCCTGATTCTATTACACTAAATGTTTTTCCATCAATGATTGCAAATCCTGATTTTTTTTTTCTTTCCTTCAATTACCCGGGATGATCCATCTACAAATAGCTTTTCTCCTTCTCCAAGTTCTTCCTCGTCTAAATCTGGTCTGATTTTCGTTTGCTCCTCAATGTTGTAAAGGCAATCATGATTTATTTTGTCACTCGGCTCCCCATACAAAAACTGTGCTGGATTCTGCAAGCTTGTTACCTCGAGTTCCAGTTTGGGAGAGGAGATAAGGATGCCTTCATATTTTAGAAGCCGGGCATGTAAACCCTTGGGGCAATACCGTCCACCGTAATTGTTGTTTCCGATGGTTATCTGGATCTTCCCATTCAAAAGCAAAGTAATCTCTGCAATCTTCTTTAAGAGGGCATGCCCAGAAGGCATCCTTCAGATCTACTACACTATACCATTGATTATCGGGCCCTATTTGACTCAGGAGGGTGTGTGGATTCGCCACCACCGGGAATCTAGCTATTGTTCTCTGGTTAATTTCTCGTAAGTCATGTACTAACCTATATTTTCCATCCGGCTTTTTTACAGGTAGGATGGGAGTATTAAAAGGAGACATACACGGTTCTAGCAACCCCCTTTCAAGTAATCTTTGGATCTCAGGTTTCAAACCTAACCTCCCTTCTCTAGGAAGGGGGTATTGTTTTATCCTGACCGGTATTTCTGGGTTCCTTATTGTTACTGAAAAGGGTTCAATATCTAACTTACCCACTGTTTCTGGGGTGTACCAGACTTCAGGATTTATTTTCTCTTCATCTATTACTCGTAAGGGACACAGTTTAATTTTTAGTGTTTCATTTTTAGCTTCCAAACCAATTCCTAATTCGATCATCAAATCTCGCCCCAATAAATTATAGTCTGCTTCCGGCATGAGCAGCAGGGACCCAATCCCTACCTTAGAATGGGTTTCAAAAAACACATCTTTTATTACAGGTACTTCAAAAGGTTCTCCTTTTGCTCCAATGACCTGTATAGTCGCCGAGGATATTTTACATCCTTGGGGCAATTTTTGAACGGTAGATCTTTCTGCTCCCGAGTCCACTAGGAACTCAATTTCTTGTTGCTGGGGACCCACTTTTAATTTTATCAAGGGCTCTATCTTTTCTCGGGTTCCCAGCAAATAGAGCCCCTGACACCCCTAATCTTCTTTAAACATTTTCTCATCCATCTTTCTCTTTCTGCAGTCTTTTTTTTTTTTTTTAACATGCCCTTTTCCTCCACAATAAAAACAAATCACAGTTCCCCGTTCTCTACCTCTTAAAGGTTCTCGAGTCTCCTGCCTTGTATGGCGAGCTTCAAACCCTTTTCCAGGCTAAAGGGTTCCTTGGAATAAACATAAATATGTAAAGCCTGGCATATCCAATATTCAAAGGACCCAAAAACGGGCCAATACAGGTGGTCACCTCTAATTTGTTTCCCACCCCAAACTTCCATGCAATAATGTATCATTTTTGCTTTATCTTTACCCTGCCTAGAAGGGTAATCATTCCAATATTTAATCATTATTCCTAACGGACTGTCTGGCGGTATCTGGGGTAACCTAACCTTAGGCACCGACCCACCCATGGGATCAGAAGGCTTGCTTTTCTTCTGTCCCATCTTCCGGAGTGCCTTCACACACACACACACAATCGCTTCCCCCTGTTTGTGGCCCAGTCCCTCGCGGGAGATGGGAACCGCACTACTGAGGGGTCCGCACTTGCTTCGTCCTCAAGGGGACGTCTCACACAGGCACACTCCGGGATACCCAACCCCAACCGAACGGATCACCGGCCTATACTTACTCACTCCTGAGTCTTCGTTCGGGTCTTCGTGCACAAAGTTTACGGGGTTACCGGTTTTTATTTGTTTGCTGTCGAATTTCGAGTTCGTCGGTAGAGGTTTTGGGTGTAAAAAACCCTCAACAGGGGCCGCTTACTCAGCGGGGCGCCTCCCCCGTGAGGTTTACAGCCAAATTGTCTCTATCCGAGTCACGGCACCAAATTTGTTATAAATTGAGGTCCAATAATTGACAGGAACCAGTCCTATTAATCAAATTAGTTTATTAAGCAAGCGGCAGCAAACAAAACAGCGCTGGGCGGCCGGGGGAGTCTTTGCTCCGCCAGCGGCGCGCACCCACTTCCCGAAAGTAGCTGATTATATACTCTTCTGGTTCCCGTATATGTGTCATCCCTGGTATATTCTGTGTCTGAGCGACGTGTTGCTAGGGGGTCGGTCTTATCTCACCTCCTGGTGGTCGTGAGGCCGAAGGTTCCTCATCTTCATCGGTGTCCTATGGGTGACCCTTTACAGCTTATCGCACAACTTAACTCTTTGAAGTGTTAAAGCACACCAGATATCTGTGATTCAGATAACATTGTAAGTTTTTACAAGCCTTTAAGAAAACCTGATTTGATTAACAAACTGGATTTTATTTATTACACACCACCCCTCAGTGCTGCTGTGCCCGACATGCTAGAACATCAGTACGAGCTGGAGTTGAAAGCAGCCAGGTGGTATGCCACTACTGACATTGCTCATGCCTTTTTTTCTATTCCTCTAGCACCAGAGTGGAGGCCACAGTTTGCTTTCACCTGGAGGGGAGCCCAGTACACCTGGAATCAACTGCCCCAGGGGTGGAAACAAAGATCAACCCTTTGCCATGTGTGAGGGACCAGCCCTCTGGACCTACTTTGGGAAATGGTATGGAAACCCCATTGTAGCCCCTGCTCATATGCATCCCAAAAGGCCTGCTTGGGAGGATGGAGACTGCAGTAATGGTCTGCATAGGGCCTCGGGCCTGCATAGATGAGAAAACTACAAGGACTGAGATAATGATTGAGGGGTGGAGGGGGTGTAGGTCCACTCAGGCTGCTCACACATGTATGGCTCAATCACACAGTACTCATTGTGAAATCAAGATTCTAGGCCAATAAAATAGGGGGCTGCAATGGTGGGCTTTGTGAGTTCCATTCACACTGATTATCGACACCGGCCCTCACCCATTGGCTGGACCCAATACACTGGATCCAGGACAGTGATTATCCTGTCCTCTTTATCTCTCTCTCTTTATCTCTCTCTTTCTCCCCACCCCCCCTTCCTCTCACCTTTTTCTTCTCATCCCCTTTTCCTTACTTAATATATATATGTGGGTGGTTTTGTTTAGGTTTTTCAATATTAACTCCTACTAGTGTAATAAATGTGTTACTTGTTATAAACAGACCTTGTGTGTTGCTAAACCTTAATCTGATCAAGGGGTATTGGACAATCGAGCTTTTACTCGGACCGTAATACATTTACTCTCTCTATGGGAAAAGACCAGGTCTGAGAGAAGGATTTTGAGCCCAGCCGCACCTAGGCTCCTCTCTGACGGAAGTCTAGAAAGCAAGGGGGTTCAGTCCTAATCTCCCTGGGCTGCCCAGTGTGAGTTGTGACACCTACAGGACTGGATCCAGCCGCACTCAGGCTCCTCTCTTGCAGCAGGAGTTTAGAAAGCAAGGGGGTCCAGTTCTAACCTTCCTGGGTTATTAAATCCGGGCCGTGTCACCATGGACTGATCCACTCCACACTGGAGAAGGGTGGAGCTCCAGAACACCTGCAGTACATCGATGACATCATCGTGTAGGGTGACACACCAGAAGAAGTCTTCGAGAAAGGTAAAAAGATCATCCAAATTCTTCTGGATGCTGGTTTTGCTGTGAAAAGAGGCAAGGTGAGGCCTTAAAGCTTCAGATGGCCCTCACTTTCCTCTGGCAGCCCTTTCAAATCCCCACCTACACTGAGGCTCGAGGCTTCTCTTGACATTTTAAAGGTGGAACCTTCATACACCCATACTCCCCATCTCACAAAAAAATCAGCTCCAAAATTTGAAAAATTGCAACCATTGCTCCCAAATGCAAGGTGTGAGTATTTAAAGCTGCTGTTGGCCCTTACCTGCTCTTCGCACCCCTTTTGAAAGCCCACCAACACTGGGCCCCAGCTTTCCCTTGACACCTTAAAGATGAAACATCCATACACTCGTACTCCTAATCTTGCCAAAATTCAGCTCTGAAATTTAAAACATCCCACCATCCAAGGACGTCATGCCAAGATCGTTGCTGGATCCAAGGGTGATGATATCTTTCCTATCCCCTCTTTCTTGATGTCTCTCTCTTTTTCTCTCTTCATATCTCTCTGTCCCCCTTGCTCTTTCAGTTTCTATCCTTATTCTTGGCACATAAGGGTATCAGAATTTCCAGTTTTGACAAGTTTTTCCAGTTGTAACCTGTTGTTTTGAGAGTAGAATTTTGCTAAGTTCATCTAGTTGTAATCTGCTGCTTTGAGAGTGATATTGTTGTGTGTTTTTTGACAAGCTTTATAATCTCACTCCATCTGAAGTAATGTTTTGTATAAGCCTCCTGGGTAACGGTCTCACTCTTAGAATACCGCACAGAGATTTCCAGAGATTAGTCTCACCGACTGGGTTGGTGAGAGAGATTAATTAGGAAAGGAAAATTGGATCTGAATCTCCCTGGGTCGACCCCCATCTCTGGGGAACTCTACTTGTGCAAACTTTGTGGGACGTACCACCATACCCACATTGTGGTATGCTGGGGGACCCTTGCTCAGCAGCAAAAAACCCGGCAAAAGTGCAAGGATACAGAGGGTGTCCTGGCCCCCCACCCCCCTGAGCAGTAGGAGTGAGCTCCTGATGAGTGGAAGCTCTGACTCAGAATGGGCAGGGCCAAACCCCCTCATGTACAAGAGCAGCCCCCAGGGAGCGCAAGTGACCAGGAGCATGGTGAACGGAGCAGGCAAACAGGGCGTGGCACATCAGAAGGACATGGCACAGCAGTTCGTGCAGGCAAGGCGAGCGGGCAGGTGAGCTCGGCTGGTAGTACTCACCCTCCCAGGGAAAAATCCAGCCGTGGTCTCCACTTGATCCAAAGCCGTGGTCAAAAGAACTGCGGCCATCCTTGTGTTGGCCTGCGTGCAATGTCTGAGCCTGTTCCTCTTGCTGGAGGACAGGAAAGAGAACACCTGTGTGTGCTGGGACAAGGTAAATGATCTGCTTAGCATGGTGGTGGATCTTAAGGAGGAAGTAGAGGACTATCTAGGAATGTGAAAAGGAAATAGACTGGTGGAGCCACACCCTACCATCCTTAGGGAAAAGGCAGCTCCACGAGAGGCAGAGGATCCCCTGGCCTCTTGTCACCAGGAAGAGCGAGGAGACCTAAGAGATGATGGGGGGAATGGAAGCAGGTCTGTACTCAGGGCAGCAGGCGAGTCCCCGCCAGACTTCCCCCCACCTTCCCAAGTGCCCCTACAGAACAGATACGGGGCACTGGAGATAGAGGACCAGGGAAACAAGGGTGTTGATAAAGCCCCATCCAGGCAATTGCAAGGCCCACGAGATGCCACAGAACCAACAGCTCACGGCAGATATTGCAAAAAGAAACAACATGTGCTTGTAGTAGGAGACTCCCTGTTAAAAAGCACTAAAGCACCCATCTGTAGACCTGACAGGGAATCACGTGAGGTGTGCGGCCTTCCTGGAGCTAAGGTCCATGATGTTGCTGAGATGGCGCCACCATTTCTAAGACCACAGGCTACTATCCCCTATTATCCTTTCATGTGAGCACAAACAACACCATAAGACCAAACTTGGGCAGAATCAAGAAAGACTTTTAGGCCCTGGGGGAGAAAGTCAAGAGTTATGGTGCCCAAGTTATCTTTTCTTCAATATTACCGGTTCAAGGATTGGGGGCAGTCAGGAACAGACACATAATGCACATCAACTTCTGGCTATAAGGCTGGTGTCACCGTGAGGGTTTTGGCTTTTATGATAACGGGACCTTCCACGAGGACTACAACCTGCTGAAAAGAGAGGGAATCCACCTGTCTAAGTGAGGCAGGGGAATCTTTGGCAACAGGCTGGCCAACTTGGTGAGGCAGGTTTAAACTAAAGGACCTGGGGACAGAAATCCAAAATGGAAATGAGCACACCACTATCACCACTACAACAGATTAGGGGTTAAACCAGGCCCACCAGAGTAGTGTAAAATATGCCTCAGCTTCCTCCTTAAATGAGAACCAAAAGACCAGCCACCTGAAGTGAATGTATACAAACGCACGCAGTCTGGGAAATAAACAGGAGGAACTGGAGCTCCATGTCAAGTCAAATAGTTATGATAACATAAGAATAACTGAAACATGGTGGGACGATTCACACGACTGGAGGATCATGATAGATGGTATTCTGGTTTGGTTTGGTGGGTTTTTTGGTAGCGGGGGAAGGGCCCCTGGAGTGGGTCCAGTAAGAAGCTGTGTGGGGAACGGTCCATCTTCTCTCCCCCCACATAAGACTAAACAAAATGCCTTTCAAGCCAGCAAAGCAAGAGTGGCGTCTTTTTACTTATTTAGCCAAGGACAGAATGGAACAGGCCTCTTGCTCTACCAGATAACTCCACAGCAAGAAAAACAACATAAGGGTTACGATAACTGGCAGAAAAATGGACAATAGGTTCAAGACTGCCTCTAACAGAACACATACCTGGCCAGTGCTAATTGGCTAATTTGAATAGTGGTACTTTCTCGAACAGTGATTTCTGATCTATAAAAGAGGGCAAGATCCGCAGGCCAGTGCTCTCTGCCTGAACGGGACAAGACCCTGCTGCAGTACTTGAACCTGCCTGGAACGCCAGCCTCGCTGTCCAGAAGAGCCGAGAGGGAAGGGGGGGCTGCCCCGCGACCGCTGCCCGGAGAAGCGGAAAGGGAGGAGGGCCGCCTGTGCCCGCTCCGCGGGGATCGTGCCCGCTCCCCGGGGACCCTGCCTGTCCAGCCTAAAGCAAACCGGACCAAAGTAAGAGCTTGCCCAGCCTGCATTCGCCACCTACTTCGGGACTAAAGCCGTGCTTGCCGCATCTGCTGCTGCTGCTGGGAGTGGTCGCCTCGGTTACCGGGAAGTCGCCCCCCCCCCCGCCCCCACGGATCTCCTGCCGAGCCTGCCAGCGCATCCCGGGAACCACGCGCTACGGAAGGAGGGTAAATACACATACACACACATACACATACACACACACTCTACCTTTCCTGCCGGGCTCAACTCCTACCCTTTCACTCCATTGATTTTACACCTCTCCCTCGGAGTGTGCATTTAATAAGACCACAGTACCTTTGGATCCCTTTTCCGATGTACACCTAGACAACCTCTCCTGAACCTTGAACTAAACATTGGTCTCAGTAACAATTTGTGAGCATGGTGGGAGGGTATTCTAATCTACCCTCTAAGATACGATCCCGCAGTGGCCGTTCCTCTGTGAGAGGCGAGCGCCACGTGTGACCCTCGGTCTCATTCATAAACCTCTCCACGCTGGGGGGGGAAGTCGCGGAAACATCCTGACAGCCAGTAGCCCCCCAATACCAGCCCGCGACAAGCTGAGAAGCTCCCCCTGCTCCAAACCCACCCAAGGAGCCATTAGAGGTACAATAGACGCGCCTCCACGATTAACATATAAAAGAACTGATATAACACCTGAGCAGAGAAGCACTTAGGGGAGAAGAGCCATTCTGGGGAAGGGGAGTGGTGCTGGTGGTTGGTGAGGAAGAAGGGGAAGAGGGTGCCCTAGCAGAAGTTTCCCTGCAACCCATGGCAAGATGGCGGGCTGTCACCTGCACTCATGGAGGAATGTGGTGGAAAATTCCCTGGGGCCATCAAGAGGGGTGAACTTGGCCAGTGGACTTGGATTTTGTGACAAGTGGATTTGCTGCCAGTGGACCCGGATTACGCAGCTTTGGAAGACCCCAGCGCCAGGGGAGCTGGCGGTTCCCAAAGCAGCCCGTGACTCTGTGAGAAGCCCATGCTGGAGCAGATTGCTCCAGACCTCGTGGGAAGGACTCACGAAGGAGAAGGTCGGGAAGGACTCTCTCCCATGGGAAGGACCCCATGGGGAAGCAGAGAAGGACTGTAAGGAATCCTTCTTCCTGAGGAGGATGGTGCGCTGAGAACCACCAGCCTGTGAACTGATTCTAAACCCCATCCCCTGTCCCCCTGTGCCACTGAGGGGAAGGAGGAAGAGAAACCAGGAACAAAGTAATTTGGGCCCGGGAAGAAAGGAGGGGTGGGGTAACATATGAAAGCACTGCTCTTTGTGTTGTGTGTGTCTTGTGTGCATTTTGATAAGTATTACATTAAATTATTATTTTTTTCCCAAGTTGAGTCTGTTTTGCCCGGGACCTTAATCGGTGAAGAACCCTCCTGGTCCTTTGTCTCAACCCATGAGTTTTGTCCTCCTCATCCCAGAGTGTTTGTGTGTCTGTGGGGAGTTGAGTGAGCAGCCATTTACCTTGAATGTGTAGAAGTCAACTCTAGTAATTGTGGTAGCCCTATCGAATGCCTCTGGGTCAAAATCAGAAGGGTTGTCTTCAGAGGTGACCTTACAGTAGGCATCTGTTACCGACCCCCAAACCAAGACGATGTGACCAATAAAGCGATACTCAGGCCACTCAGGCCAGCTTTGGGTCAACAAAACCTGGTCCTTATGGGAGACTTTAACTACCCAGACATTTGCTGGAGGAACAACACTGCAGCTCACCTGACATCCGTCAAGTTCCTAGAAGGTGTACAAGACTGCTTCCTCACACAAAGGTTGGATGTGCCAACCAGGAATGGGGTGTAGCTGGACTTCCTAATCACTAACCAAGAGAACCTGCTCTGTAATATCTCAGTTAGTGACAGACTTGGCTGTGGTGACCACAGTATTGTGGAGTTTGGGATACTGCTGAGCACAACAGATGTTAATGCCAGGGCAAAGGTTATAGATTTTAGAAGAGCTAACTGCAGCTCGCTCAGGGCTCAGTTGGAAGGGATCCCGTGGGAAGCTTCCATGGCGGGTAAAGGAGCTGGTGAGTGCTGAGAGTTTTTCAAGAGCACTCCTCTAGACAAGCAAAACTGGTGCATGCCCTCTAAAGGCAAGGGGGCAAGGGAAGTAGGCTGAGAAAGAGACCCCCTCGGCTTAACCGTGAGCTTCAGGGTCTGCTCAGAACCAAAAGGGAAATGTACCAGAGGTGAAAAAGTGGAACATTACTGGTTGAAAATTACAAAGACTTTGACAGGGTATGCAGAGATGCAGTTAGGAAAGCAAAAGCTCAGCTTGAGCTGACATTGCCAGAGATGTCAAAAACTTCAAGAAAGGGTTCTTCAGATATGTTAACCACAAGCAGAAACAGAGGAATAATATTGGCCCAGTGCTAACAGGAGAGAGGAACTAGTCACCAACAATGCTGAAAAGGCAGAGGTCCTCAAAACCTTCTTCACCTCTGTCTTTGCCAGTGCTGTTTGGTCCCAGGCCGTAGGAACAGAAGTG
This sequence comes from Apus apus, assembly GCF_020740795.1. Classification (NCBI taxonomy): domain Eukaryota; kingdom Metazoa; phylum Chordata; class Aves; order Apodiformes; family Apodidae; genus Apus; species Apus apus. The sequence continues at coordinate 5,885,117 of NC_067311.1, read as the reverse complement.
CAGGTTGATGCAGACACCGACTTGCCGTCAGCGAAGGAAGAGTTGGTGTGTCAACTATTACAGGGACTCGATCCGTACAAATCAATGGGTCCGGATGCCATCCACCCTAGGGTGTTGAGAGAGCTGGCTGATGTTGTTACAAAGCTGTTCTCCATAATCTTTGAGAAGTCATGGAGATTGGGAGACATCCCTGTGGATTGGAGGAAGGCTAATGTCACCCTCATCTATAACAAAGCTCCGAAGGAGGATCCAGGTAATTACAGACCCATTGGCCTCACTTCAGTCCCTGGGAAAGTCACGGAGCAAATTCTCCTGGGGACACTCACAAGTCAAATGCAACACGTGATTGGGAAAAGACAACATGGATTTACCAGGGGCAAATCGTGCTTGACAAACCCGATTACCTTCTACGACAAAGTAACCAGCTCGGTTGATTGCAGGGCAAGTGGTGGACATCACCTACATGGACTTCTCCAAGGCTTTTGATATAGTTCCCCACACCCTCCTCATGGAGAAACTGACTTGTTATGGCCTTGACAAGTGGTCTGTGCAGTGGGTGGGGAACTAGCTGACAGACCATACCCAGAGGGTGATAGTAAATAGTTCCTCCTGAAACTGGCAACCGGTATTGGGCCCAATGCTGTTTAACATCTTCACAAGTGACCTGGATGTTGGGATCTAGAGCACCATGATGAGGTTTGCTGATGACACCAAGAGGAGTGGAGAGGTTGACACTCCAGAAGGGAGAGCCACCCTCCAGGATGACCTGGACAGACTGGAGGAGGTGGCTAGCAGGAACCTTATGAAGTTCAGCGGGGAGAAGTGTAAGGTCTTGTACCTGGGAACACATAACCCAGGAGCACAGTTCAGACTGGGATCCACCTGGCTGGAGAGCAGCCCTATGGAAAGGGACCTAGGGATCTTGGTGGATAACAGGCTCAACATGAGAGAACAGTGTACTGCAGCGGCAAAGAAAGCCAACAGGATGCTGGGCTTCATCAACAAGGGCATCACCAGCAGAGATGAAGAAGTCATCATCCCGCTCTACCCGGTGCTTGTCAGACCACACCCGGATGGAGTATTGCATTCAGTTTTGGTCCCCACTCTACAAAAAGGATTTGGACAGGCTGGAGAGGGTCCAGAGAAGGGCCAGAAGGATGATCAGAGGACTGGAGGACCTGCCATATGAGGAAAGGCTGAGAAAACGGGGTTTGTTCAGCCCTGAGAAAAGAAGGCTTAGGGGAGACTTCGTTACCATGTTCCAGTACTTAAAGGATGGCTACCAAGTAGATGGAGACTCCCTATTTACAAGGAGTCACATGGAAAAGACAAGGGGTAACAGGCACAAGTTGCTCCTGGGAAGATTGCAATCGGACACAAGTGGTACATTTTTTACCATGAGGACAGTGAAACATTGGAATAGTCTCCCAAGGGAAGTGGGAGATTCCCCCCTCGTTGGACAGTTTTAAGTCTCAGCTTGACAGGGTGCTGAGCCATCTCATATAAACTATAGTATTACCTAGAAAGGTTGGACCAGTTGATCCTTGAGGTCCCTTCCAACCTGGCATTCTATGATTCTCTGATAAATTCCAGAGCTGAATTTTTGTGTGATTAGGAGTGTGAGTGTAAGAATGATTCACCTTTAAGTTGTTGAGGGAATCCCAGAGCCCCAGTGTTTGTGGGGCTTTGAAAGGGTCGCAAGAAGTTAAAGGACAGCAACAGCTTTCAGGCCTCACAAACTGTGCTTGGCAGGAATGGCTGGACATTTTGAGCTTTGTAGCTTAATTTTGGCGAGAACGGGAGTACAGCTGTACAATGTTTGACCTCTAAGGTCAGAGCCGTAGCATTTGTAAGGCTTTGAAAAGGGTGCCACGAGAAGGCGAGGACCAGCAACAGCTTTCAGGCCTCAAACCTTGTGTTTGGGAGCAATGCCTGAAAATGTTATAATTTTGTAGTGGAATTTCGGCAGACGGGGAGTACATGTGTATCAATGTTTGAGCATTAGATGTCAAGGGAAGCCCAGAACCCTCATGTTTATACATTTTTTAAAAGGATGTGTCCTGGTTTGAGCCAGGATGAAGCCAATTTTCTTTTCACTGATCTTTTTTTTCCTTCAGTGAACTCTCTTTTTAAGCAGCACACAAGTTTGCAAGCTAGTGGACTGATAACACTTGAATGTTTATGATCCTGCCGGGAGACCAACAACAATTTTCTCCGCTTGTTGAATTTCATACTTTGGACACTAAAGGAGCAGGAGAATTGTATTTACAACCCTCCCGTAGGGAGGAGTGGACTAGATGGACAGCAAAATTGGCCAGAGATATTCCATACATACATAGTGCCGAGGTCCAGTTTCCGTGGCAAGCCGGGAAAGAACATGACACACCAGTATGATGTAGATTCAGTCCATGTTTATTAGGCTGCGTGCAGATTATATAGTCTTAGGACAGCGTGTATGTCACCCACGTGGCAGAGCAAGGTTTTGAGTGGTTAGTGTACACTGTTTACATGTCCCCATTCCCCTTTTAATTGGTCCCAACTCCAAACCCTTTGTCCAGCCCCCCATCCCGTTTACCACACTACCTAACTGCTGTATGTCATCTTCACTATCTCGTTCCCACAGAGTGGCCCTCACTGTTTCTCTTGTTATCTAAAGTTTCTCATAATCATCACCAACTAGTTCCCACAGAATGGCCTTCACTGTTTCTCTTATTATCTAAAGTTTCTCATAACCATTCAGCACAGCTAGGGCCCCAACATCTCCCCCTCTTCTTTCAAATACAGCATTCGTTATATTCTGCATACTATTTCGTAAGCATCACAATAAACAAGGTAAGCAAGCAAGTATAATAAGTATAAACACACCTACTACTAAAACCTAATGCAAAATACTAACTACCCATGGTCTCAACAATAA